>NC_054544.1:26903364-27223364 GCF_017654505.1 Polyodon spathula | reverse complement strand
AGCAGGAATGCCTGATCGTTTCAGAGCAGGCTAGTCATGGAACAGAAGGGAGTATCTTACAGGGAGCAGGAATGCGTGATCATTACAGAGCAGGCTAGTAATGGAACAGAAGGGAGTATCTTACAGGGAGCAGGAATGCCTGATCATTACAGAGCAGGCTAGTCATGGGACAGAAGGGAATATCTTACAGGGAGCAGGAATGCCTGATCATTACAGAGCAGGCTAGTTATGGAACAGAAGGGAGTATCTTACAGGGAGCAGGAATGCCTGATCATTACAGAGCAGGCTAGTCATGGAACAGAAGGGAATATCTTACAGGGAGCTGGAATGCCTGATCATTACAGAGCAGGCTAGTCATGGAAGAGAAGGGAGTATCTTACAGGGAGCAGGAATGCCTGATCATTACAGAGCAGGCTAGTCATGGAACAGAAGGGAATATCTTACAGGGAGCAGGAATGCCTGATCGTTTCAGAGCAGGCTAGTCATGGGACAGAAGGGAATATCTTACATGATTCAATAATGCCTGACTGTTACAGATGAGGGTTTTGGGTTTGCTATGCAGTACTGGGGCCTGCCTTCTCTCCAGGTTATTCACCTTGCTGTAAGAAATACCTGTTAATGGTGCTTATGATCTGCACATACTGTACATTATACATAAACTAAGATGCATTATTCTGGTGTCTATGCAGGGCTAGTTCTAACACAGACCCCACGGAGGTGGTTAATGCAATCACTGTTGTAACTCTGTGCTGTAAAATACTCTCAGCTGTGGTTAACCTTGGCTGGGTAGACTGATCAAATCAATCAGCTTCTGACAAGTTTTAAACTAAGAACCATTCAGCCCAGAGTAATGAAACTTGGCAGATGGAGAAAAGATTCTTAATACTATGCTGATAGGCCCTGCAGTGTTTTTTCAGATACACATGAAAACCATCAAGGAGAAAGGACCGTAAGTACCTCAGAATACAGCTTTCTCACAGAGAGCCACTGCACAGATGGCATCTTTCAAATGGGCTGGGAGTGATATTTCCACACTGCCTTTGACACATTGACTATTTGTATTTCATTTTCACATTGGCTGTAGGGATGTTTGGTCTCCACTGCAGAGTGCTCCTATATTAATAAAGATCCATGCTGACTCAATGCTGCTCACTGTTCAGGTGCACTCAGCGTATTCAGTGTTAGGTCAGCTGTCCCAGTCCTGCAGCCAATGTTCCAGCAATCACCAGCGCCTTTGCATAACATTGTCTCATGATGCGTCCTTTACCATGTATTGCTCGACACTTCCTAATAATAATTCCTAAGATTCTGGTATGTTCTCTAATAGGAGCAGGTTTTTATTTTATTTTTTTAAAGCATGCCAGCCACACAGCAAAGGATTTTACAAATCCTTTACAGTTCAGCACCAAACAGGCTACAAACAGAGATCGCAAAACAATAAACTATTTATTATTTTCTCTGTAAGGCATCTAAAGCATGATGCCAATGCAGATTCTCCAAAAAAGCTAGATCAGTATTACATGTTTTGATCTGCAACAGACCTATCTAAAGGACTTTGCTGAATTCTGACCCTGAGTAAATAACCCATTCTCCCATAGCCTCTATTTTCTATACCTTCTGCTCCTCTAACCAACCCGATTCCGAGCTCTTCTCGAGGAAGCACAGCAGCAGCTTCCCAGCCTCCTCCTCCTCCTCCTGATCGAGAGGAAGAGCAGCTCTGTGTCTGCAAGATGAATGGTCAGTGTTACTGTATCCAGGGCAGGGTTACTGTATCCAGGGTGGGGTTACTGTGTCCAGGGAGGGGTTACTGTGTCCAGGGCGGGGTTACTGTGTCCACGGCAGGGTTACTGTGTCCAGGGCGGGGTTACTGTGTCCAGGGCTGGGTTACTATATCCACGGCGGGGTTACTGTGTCCAGGGCGGGGTTACTGTGTCCGGGGCAGGGTTATTGTATCCAGGGGGGGGTTACTGTGTCCAGGGCAGGGTTACTGGGTCCACAGCAGGGTTACTGTGTCCAGGGCGGGGTTACTGTGTCCAGGGCTGGGTTACTATATCCACGGCGGGGTTACTGTGTCCAGGGCGGGGTTACTGTGTCCGGGGCAGGGTTATTGTATCCAGGGGGGGGTTACTGTGTCCAGGGCAGGGTTACTGGGTCCACAGCAGGGTTACTGTGTCCAGGGCGGGGTTACTGTGTCCAGGGCGGGGTTACTGTATCCACGGCGGGGTTACTGTGTCCAGGGCGGGGTTACTGTGTCCGGGGCAGGGTTATTGTGTCCAGGGCGGGGTTACTGTGTCCAGGGCGGGGTTGTGTCCTTGTCTTTCTGCAGCACACATCATTACCAGGCAAAGAGCACAGGATTGGCTTCTCCTGGTTTGATAGGATTTGCACCCTGAGCTTGTTTTGCTTTCAACCGACACCCAGTAACTGGATTCCTATCATCTCCCACCCCCCACCTCTGTGGCCCCCATGCATCGTCCATAAGCAAGGAAAGCAGGTTTTACCTGCACGCTGTATGATACACCTCATCTCTGCATTCACACAGCACATCTTTACAATGCAGTTGCTGTATGATACACCTCATCTCTGCATTCACAGTGCATCTTTACAATGCAGTTGCTGTATGATACACCTCATCTCTGCATTCACAGTGCATCTTTACAATGCAGTTGCTGTATGATACACCTCATCTCTGCATTCACAGCGCATTTTTGCAACGCAGTTGCTGTATGATACACCTCATCTCTGCATTCACAGCGCATCTTTTCAATGTCCTCGAACACTCAATTCCTGTTGTTTCCAACACTTACAGAGCGTGTGAAAATGTCTCAGCTCTGTGTGAACTTTCTTCTCAACTCTTGTTGTTCTCAAATTAGGCACTATTATGTGAAACACCTGTTGAACAGGAAGACAAAACGGTAACACGGTAACCAAAAAAAAACCAACCAAAAAGCAGTCTGAAAATGAAGCTGGATTACATTGTCTTGTTTTGCAATGGTGCAATTCTCTGCATAATTATAAACACATCATCTCTTTGAAAAGAACACGTTGTACAAATTTTGAAGAGCATTGATATAAAACGCAAGTAAAAAAGTCAAATTTTCTGTCTTAAAAATAGACTATAATTACATTTGAGTGAAGAATTAAAAAGAAATGATTTGTGGTTTATTAATGGCTTTTCGCCTCACAGCCACAGTTCAGCACGGCTATATTTAAGCCAATGAATCACTTCAGTCTTCATTTTCCATTTCACTCAAACAAATATATTGCATATCTGAGACAATCACATGGCTACATTGTACCCAGTCAGATGATATCTCACTCAATAATGCAGGGAATTCGGTTTCTTATGGTGGGCATGTCAGCCCCCACATGCATGCTGAAGGTGGTCTGTGATGGGGTTTGAACTATCTTAGTTAGGGGAAGAATACTGTTCCAAACCAAACGAGCAAGATGGGTCGAATGGCCTCCTCTCTTTTGTAAACTTTCTTATGTTCTTTTCTGCTTGATTTCCCCCAGTCCTGGTCAGTGGTGACAGGGTCCTTCGTCTGAGACATGGACAGCCCTCCTGTAGTATCTCTGTTCGGTGGGAATTGCACATCTGATATCTCTGGTCTATCTGTAGAGGCCCCTGTGCCTCAGACCTGGATATTGCTGAGGAAGTCCTCAGTGTCTTGGATCTGTAAGGTTGAGGAGGGTAGCTGCAGACCCTCTCCCTCGTCCAGTGCGAACCTTTGCTGTTTTTCATGTCAGCTGAGCCTTTGCTGTGTTCCATGACTGGGCTTTTCTTGGAATCTCTTCTTTGCTGCTCTCTCTTATCATGTGATGTTGTCTGTTAGATCATTTATTCTCCTGTGTAAGTGTGACATCCGAAAATTATTATTAATCCAGGGACCTCAATATGTGCATAAAGCACGGGCAGGCATTAACATCTCACAATTAACAGACTGTTAATAGTCTCTCTCTCTCACTTTCTCTCTCGACCTCTAAAAAATATTTCTAACAAATTCAGAAAAAAACTGGATAGCCCTCCTACTGTCATTGATAATGAATGAAGGGCAGTAAAGCAAGGGATTTTAAAGGGATTTGATCTCCGCTCCAGACTTCCGGAACTTCATTAGCAGTCAGACAGGAGAGTGAGACTTGCTGAGGAGAAGCAGGTCTATCACCCAGTGAACCCAATCCACATATCTGAGACTTCAAGAAGAAATGTTTTTCAATGATTTTACTTTAACTTTCTTTTAGTATTTCTATAAATGTTGTTCCTCAAAGCAAACGTTCCACAACTAATGATTACAGCTGAGGGTCTGGGAGGGGGGCAGTGTGGTCTAGTGGTTAGAGATGAGGGACTAGGAGGAAGGCAGTGTGGTCTAGTGGTTAGAGCTGAGTGACTAGGAGGAAGGCAGTGTAGTCTAGTGGTTAAATCTGAGGGTCTGGGAGGGGGGCAGAGTGGTTTAATGGTTATAGCTGAGGGACTAGGAGGATGGCAGTGTGGTCTAGTGGTTAGAGCTGAGGGTCTGTGAGGGAGCAGTGTGGTCTAGTGGTTAGAGCTGAGTGTCTGGGAGGGAGGCAGTGTGGTCTAGTGGTTAGTGCTGAGTGTCTGGTAGAAAAGCAGTGTGGTCTAGTGGTTAGAGCTGAGGGTCTGGGAGGGGGCAGTGTGGTCTAGTGGTTAGAGATGAGGGTCTGGGAGTGAGGCAGTGTGGTCTAGTGGTTAGAGCTGAGGAACTTGGAGGAGAAACGCTAATGCAGAGAAAATGCCAATGCAGAGAAAAGCCAATGCAGAGAAAACACCAATGCAGAGAAACGCCAATGCAAAGAAGCACCAATGCAGAGAAACACAATGCAGAGAAACGCCAATGCAGAGAAAACACCAATGCAGAGGAACAAAATACAGAGAAACTCAATGTAGAGAAATGCCAATGCAGAGAAACACAATGCAGAGAAATGCCAATTCACAGAAATGCCAATGCAGATGAACTCCAATGCAGAGAAACCCAATGCAGAAGAAAACACCAATGCAGAGGAACAAAATACAGAGAAAGGCAATGTAGAGAAATGCCAATGCAGAGAAACACAATGCAGAGAAATGCCAATTCACAGAAATGCCAATGCAGATGAACTCTAATGCAGAGAAACCCAATGCAGAGAAACCCAATGCAGAGAAAACACCAATGCAGAGAAACGCCAATGCAGAGAAACACAATGCAGAGGAACAAAATGCAGATAAATGCAATGCAGAGAAACGCCAATGCAGAGAAACACAATGCAGAGAAACGCCAGTGGAGAGAAAACACCAATACAGAGAAACGCCAATGCAGAGAAACACAATGCAGAGCAACAAAATGCAGAGAAACACAATGAGAGAAACGCTAATGCAGAGAAATGCCAATGCAGAGAAATGCCAATGCAGAGAAACTCCAATGCAGAGAAAAACAATACTGAGAAATGCCAATGCAGGGAGACGCCAATGCAGAGAAAAAATGAATCCAGAGAAACGCTAATGCAGAGAAGCGCCAATGCAGAGAAACACAATGCAGAGAAACACAACGTAGAGAAATGCCAATGCAGAGAAACACCAATGCAGAGAAATGCAATGCAGAGAAACTCCAATGCAGAGAAACGCCAATGCAGAGAAATTCCAATGCAGAGAAACTGCAATGCACAGAAACGCCAATGCAGAGAAACACAATATTGAGAAACTCCAATGCAGAGAAACACAATGAAGACAAACACAATGCAGAGAAACACCAATGCAGAGAACACAATGCAGAGCACGCCGGGAGAGAAAATAGATGCTTTCTTTCTTTTGTTCTCCGTGTAAAAGTTCATTTGAAATCAGCCTTTTTCCATTCCACAGCACCCATAGCCTGCAGCCTGGTACGGGGACTCCGAGAGACTTCTCCTGTTGCTGCCAGGGCTTCAGTCTTCTTCTTATCGTAATTAGAGACATTGCATGTGTATACAAACAAAATCAGGTTAGACATATTAAACGCTTCATTCCCTCCTAACTATTCTTTATAAGTATTGAACTTTAAGCAAATCTGACAGAAATCTCACAAAAAAATCAATAATTCCAGATAAATACTGCATTTTAAAACACTGTTGTGAATGTGTCAATGCAATATACATGTTGTAGCTGAAGCTCTTTTTAAACAAGAGCGTTTTTTTATTTTTATTGTATTTAAAGTGAAGTCTTTGTGAATGTGCAGAATTCGCAATGCCAATCACAGACTGAGTTCCCTTGTTTTATCCAGGGTCACTGACAGAGGCGAAGGATGTGGTATTCAAATGACCAAACATAATCCCTCAAGAAGTTACAGCAAAATAAAGAAATAAATCCCATGAAGGCTTGTCTATGTGCAAGGCTGAGGTCCTAATGCTGACAGAACCACTGAATGAATGGAATTCTACAAGCTAAAAGGTGCCAGTCACAAAACTTCAACTTCCACCAGTTTAACTGGGGTACCGGCCACAGCTTTGAGGAATACAAAAAAAAAAAAAAAAAAAAGTTTACGACAAACCCCAAAAGTTAGTCCTGTTTATTTCCAGACTGCAAAAACTAAACACCACATATCAATAGGTTTGCATTTGAAAAGAGGCAGGCCAGTACTCTTTGTGCTAACACCAACAGTGAAGGTATTGCAGGGGCTAAAAAATGACATCTGGCACCTAATCTGCAGGTGTCTCCCACAGCTTTACTCTTAAATACAAGAAAAACAATGAATGTGAACCATTTCCCTACCAGCAAACGTTTTCACAGAGTACTGTGTTCTACAATAACTTGCATTACTTCCACAGAAATCACTGACATTGCACTCGTTCCCTAGGGCTTCAAATTCAAAACCTGAATAAAGAATATTTCTAGTGATAACCAAGTCTTCATAATATCTTAATCAGACTGAACAAACTTCTCAATGACTCCCCTTTCATTGCAAAGACAATGAAACAATATACAGCAATTACGTTAATGTACACCTGAATGGATGGACATGCAGTTGCACACGTGCTTGACATGCCTTATGAAATGCTATAGTTGCACAGTAATTCCATATTTCCCTATTTTTTTTAGCGAGAGAATCATCTGGCTATATAGTGTACAGTAGAGATATCTATACTGGAGAGAGTGAAGCATCTGGATATATAGTGTACAGTAGATATATCTATACTGGAGAGAGTGAAGCATCTGGATATACAGTGTACAGTAGAGATATCTATACTGGAGAGAGAGACTCATCTGGATATACAGTGTACAGTAGAGATATCTATACTGGAGAGAGAGACTTGTCTGGATATACAGTGTACAGTAGAGATATCTATACTGGAGAGAGAGACTTGTCTGGATATACAGTGTACAGTAGAGATATCTATACTGGAGAGAGTAAATCATCTGGATATACAGTGTACAGTAGAGATATCTATACTGGAGAGAGACTCATCTAGATATGCAGTGTACAGTAGAAATATCTATACTGGAGAGAGAGACTCATCTGGATATACAGTGTACAGTAGAAATATCTATACTGGAGAGAGAGACTTGTCTGGATATACAGTGTACAGTAGAAATATCTATACTGGAGAGAGAGACTCGTCTGGATATGCAGTGTACAGTAGAGATATCTATACTGGAGAGAGAGACTCGTCTGGATATACAGTGTACAGTAGAGATATCTATACTGGAGAGAGAGACTTGTCTGGATATACAGTGTACAGTAGAAATATCTATACTGGAGAGAGAGACTCGTCTGGATATACAGTGTACAGTAGAGATATCTACACTAGAGAGAGACTCGTCTGGATATACAGTGTACAGTAGAGATATCTATACTGGAGAGAGAGACTCGTCTGGATATACAGTGTACAGTAGAGATATCTATACTGGAGAGAGTAAATCATCTGGATATGCAGTGTACAGTAGAGATATCTATACTGGAGAGAGTAAATCATCTGGATATGCAGTGTACAGTAGAGATATCTATACTGGAGAGAGACTCATCTGGATATGCAGTGTACAGTAGAAATATCTATACTGGAGAGAGAGACTCATCTGGATATACATACAGTGTACAGTAGAAATATCTATACTGGAGAGAGAGACTCGTCTGGATATGCAGTGTACAGTAGAGATATCTACACTAGAGAGAGAGCGTAACTGTAAACCTGTCCATTCCCAGCTCAGCTTCTCTGATGGTGCCCAGCTCCCCACTTATTTCAAATTTGACAGAGCTACCCCAGCTCTCCCAGAGCATGGCACAGCTAATTGTATCCATATTTTTCTCTTTTCTTTTCCACTGAAATAACTATTTTTGCTGTAGCCCAGTTCCACCGGGATCCTTCTCAGAGGGTTGTTTTAATTATTGAACTACTTTTCCGACCTGCAATATTAGATTAGATCTATTTTACATTTACTCTCCCTCTCCCTCAATTTAACTCACTCTGCCAAAACAAATAACAACCAGCTTCTTCAATCAAGTGCCACAGTAGTGACTCTCTTTACTACATACAGCACTAACCCTAACTGTAACCCTATCCCTAACACTAACACGAACCCAAGCCCTAACTATAACCCTAACCCACTCTGCCAATACAAATAACAATCAGTTTCTTCAAACAAGTGCCACAGTGCAGTGAATCTCTTTACTACATACAGCACTATAAAAAGAAATGTTAATGGTTACTACTGAACCTCACACAAAGTAATCAGTAATTCAAGACACAGATATGAAGAAATATCTTCTAGTAATAGTTTGTTGTTCCAACATTTCGATGTTCTCACTTCTCCCTGAAGCTGTCTAACTTTGACTTGTTCAGTGATGCTGTACAATGCTCACATGTCCATTGTCTTTGATTTGATTCAGTGATGCTGGGCAATGCTTACAAGTCCATTGTCTTTGATTTGATTCAGTGATGCTGTGTAATGCTCACATGTCAATTGTCTTTGATTTGATTCAGTGATGCTGTGCAATGCTCACCTGTCCATTGTCTGATTTGATGCAGTGATGCTGTGCAATGCTCACATCTCTATTGTCTTTGATTTGATTTAGTGATGCTGTGCAATGCTCACATGTCTATTGCCTTTGATTTGATTCAGATGCTGTGCAATGTTCACATTTCCATTGTCTCTGATTTCCTCTTACCTCATATCATGCACAGCTGTGACCTTTCAACTCTGCTAGCTCCACCTGACCTATAGTATAGTATAATATATACTGTATAATATGAGGTAAGGAAAAGGCAAGAAAATATCTATAATAAATGCTAACTGTCTTGAAACGGTAAACACGCATGATGGCCTTAATGATGCCACTTAATGTTAATTGTAATTTCACTGCAGCAGAGCAATCACTATCTTCAAATTAACTGATCCAATTACACCTTCTTATAACACAGATGTGGATTTGGATCTGTTTAGCTTTGCAGATGTGATTCGTGTAATTCATCAAACCTGGTTGGAAGTGTGAAGTACTGTAGCATCAGTATTATCAGTCCTCCTGAGACCAGCAGGAGAGTGGAAGGTGGGTTGAGCTTCTGTATTATGTAGGAAAGCACAGGACATAAAATGTCAACAGGCATTCAGTGAAAGTGATTGGAAATTACAGAGCAGCTCAGGCTGCAGTAAAGGGGTGGAGCATCCCCATACAAGACAGGCCATTGTTTACAGGACAATTTAACAAGAAACGCACAATTTATTCTTAAATCACGTGCAGAAGCCCTTCTTCAATACGAGATCCTCTAGCGAGTTGTAGTTGAAATCTACAGAGTTTATTGTTTAAGTTGAACATATGATTTTTTACTCCCTTCCTGGGGCTCTAAGCACTGTACCCACCTCTCCCAATCCCAGTCCAGTGCCACGCTAACCCCAGCCAGCAATGTGTCATGTTGGAGAATCAGGCTGTCTCGGAATAGCGCTTCTTCCAGAGCTGGTCCCAGCGGTTTAATCCAAGCTGATCTGCCATTTCTATTCCTGGAGCCTCTTTAACAGATGAGCAGTTGGTTTACTACACCCCTTCTCGTGAAGCAGCTACCATTTCAATGGAAGCCTGTAAGAGGAGCAGGGGAATTGAACCATGACTGAACAATGCTGCCCACAAGGGAACTCAATCTGCTTCAGCACACAAATTCCCTCAATCAATTACCTGCTGATGAAATCATGGAAACAACAGAGATGCAAGATAGACACAGTGGAAGAGAGACTGTCAACGATTCCTCTGAGAGATGCAAGATAGACACAGTGGAAGAGAGTCTGTGTCAACGATTCCTCTGAGAGATGCAAGATAGACATAGTGGAAGAGAGTCTGTGTCAACGATTCCTCTGAGAGATGCAAGATAGACACAGTGGAAGAGAATCTGTGTCAACGATTCCTCTGAAAGATGCAAGATAGACACAGTGGAAGAGAGTCTGTGTCAACGATTCCTTTGAAATATGCAAGATAGACACAGTGGAAGAGAGTCTGTGTGAACAATTCCTCTGAGAGATGCAAGATATACACAGTGGAAGAGTCTGTGTCAACGATTCCTCTGAGAGATGCAAGATAGACAGTGGAAGACAGTGTGTGAACGATTCCTCTGAGAGATGCAAGATAGGCACAGTGGAAGTCTGTCAACAATTCCTCTGAGAGATGCAGAGATAGACACAGTGGAAGAGAGTCTGTGTCAACTTCTGAGAATTAAAGCTACCCCTATCAGTGCTAGTTGTGTTCCCGAGGTAGCGTTTCGTTTCTCTCAAAACGCTCTGTTGAATGAAGTTCTGATTTGGTAGCCATGCTATTGGCTGTACAGCATGCCCAGATCACAGGCTTATCCAATCAGCCTCCTATCAAAGTGTGCCAGACCTGCCAGTGTTATGAGCTGCACTGCCGTTACAGATTCAGTGCCCCGTCGGTGAGATGAGATGAGGTTAAGAGCTCTATATTCACCAATGCAGACGAGCCCTGGACTTAAGCACAGTGGTTAAGACACTCGGTTGCAGTCTGCGGGGTCGCCAGCTCACACTCTGATCCACCCTGTTACAGCAGGGTTATGCAGCTTTAATATACAGCATTACAAAATACACGCCAATAAGTACATTTGTCTCACCATAAACTCTTGACTCTGTATCCTGAAGGAGGGAGATGATATTAAGGCTCAGAGCTGCGTGGAGAAAGCTGCTGTAAACAGGACAGTGACCACCTGCCACTGTTTATAGCCTGAAAAACATTGTCAGGGTTAGCCAGCAGCAGCCGAGGCAAGACGCTGGGCACAGCATGCTTATTAGTACTTAACTGCAAGAGTTCTGTTTAAAACCAGCCCTCTTGACGCCGGGCACAGCATGCTTATTAATACTTAACTGCAAGCGTCTTGTTTAAAACCCGCCCTCTTCAGCGCTATTATAAACAGCACTGTTGAGACTCACTTCTCATGGTCAACTACAATAGCAGCCACTTAGACTTCATATCCACACCAGAGCCTCCTAATTACTCAGCGATGATGCCTAAAAACAAACACTCCAAAAACAGCTTTTGTTAAAGTGCAAGAGTTACACTATTTGTTTATTAATTTCTAAAATGAAAGTGGAGCCGTCAGCGCTTCAGAGGTGGAGCAGCAGAACTCGTGTGCAATAGCATTCACCTAGGAGGTATATATATATATATATATATATATATATATATATATATATATATACACACACATATACATTGTATATATGAAATACACAGCAAACGTATTTGACAATATTCCCCTTACAGTATGTATTTTCTTGGCTGCTCATATTTCATGTCACACAATATATGTTTGAGATGCATTTAATGATTGTGTTCACTCTTAATCAGTACATTGTAGATACACAGGTTCAGGATGAGGTCCTATAAGCATTCCTGTTCTCGCTGACCTTGTCCAGTCTTGCTGATGCCGGCTCTGTGTCTCCAGCCCTGGCTCATCAAGCTCAGCGGATCTCTGGCCGACAGACAGAGGCATGCGGCTCAAGATAATTCAAAGTGCCTCCAGTGACTATCCTAATAAAGCTTAAGGGTCTGCAATATGGTCACCAAGAGCAACACAGATAGTGCTGCCATTCATTTATTTAGGCAACGCATTGTATACGCCTATACCTATAGGACTGCTAACTTTAAACAATGGAGGGTCACAACACTACTGGCTCTTCAGTGGCCACATTAAGTGGCCACTGAAGAAATACATTTTCCTGTATTAAAACGATTCAATAAAAAAATAGGTAAACCTTCTCAAAATCTCTTCAAAAAGTATGACTCAGTTTTCCCTGAAGCATGAACGGTCAGCTAGTTTCCATAGAAACCTGTTGCTATGGAAATCCGACAAGGCCCAGCAGCACATAAAAGGAAAGTGAGGCCTCCACATTGGAAATCATATTTTTGATTCATTTTATTCTATTTGTTTGAATTCTCTGCTTCTATATGTATCACCCACTTGGATGAGCTCATTTAATGAGCTGCTCATCATTTATTAAGCAGGAAAAATAAAATAGTAATAGTAATTCAGAGAAACAGGGACTAGAAAGAGATCCGATCAAGGCTGGGCTTGTTCAGAATCTTATTATCTCAGTGGTTACAACATGTAGCAATACGAAAAGAACGTAGGAAATGTATCGGACAAAGTCTCCCTCACTGTCTCCGGTGTGGTAATGCACGGCAATGATAACCTGTCTCTGGTGTGGTAATGCACGGCAATGATAACCTGTCTCTGGTGTGGTAATGCACGGCAATGATAACCTGTCTCTGGTGTGGTAATGAATGGCAATGATAACCTGTCTCTGGTGTGGTAATGCATTGCAATGATAACCTGTCTCTGGTGTGGTAATGCATGGCAATGATAACCTGTCTCTGGTGTGGTAATGCATGGCAATGATAACCTGTCTCTGGTGTGGTAATGCATTGCAATGATAACCTGTCTCTGGTGTGGTAATGCATTGCAATGATAACCTGTCTCTGGTGTGGTAATGCATTGCATGATAACCTGTCTCTGGTGTGGTAATGATAACCTGTCTCTGGTGTGGTAATGCATGATGTCTCTGGTGTGGTAATGCATTGCAATGATAACCTGTCTTTGGTGTGGTAATGCATTGCAATGATAACCTGTCTCTGGTGTGGTAATGCATGGCAATGATAACCTGTCTCTGGTGTGGTAATGCATTGCAATGATAACCTGTCTCTGGTGTGGTAATGCATGGCAATGATAACCTGTCTCTGGTGTGGTAATGCATTGCAATGATAACCTGTCTCTGGTGTGGTAATGCATGGTGTGGTAATGCATTGCAATGATAACAATGCATAACCTGTCTTTGGTGTGGTAATGCATTGCAATGATAACCTGTCTCTGGTGTGGTAATGCATTGCAATGATAACCTGTCTTTGGTGTGGTAATGCATTGCAATGATAACCTGTCTCTGGTGTGGTAATGCATGGCAATGATAACCTGTCTTTGGTGTGGTAATGCATGGCAATGATAACCTGTCTCTGGTGTGGTAATGCATGGCAATGATAACCTGTCTCTGGTGTGGTAATGCATGGCAATGATAACCTGTCTCTGGTGTGGTAATGCATGGCAATGATAACCTGTCTCTGGTGTGGTAATGCATGGCAATGATAACCTGTCTTTGGTGTGGTAATGCATTGCAATGATAACCTGTCTCTGGTGTGGTAATGCATTGCAATGATAACCTGTCTCTGGTGTGGTAATGCATTGCAATGATAACCTGTCTTTGGTGTGGTAATGCATTGCAATGATAACCTGTCTTTGGTGTGGTAATGCATTGCAATGATAACCTGTCTTTGGTGTGGTAATGCATTGGCAATGATAACCTGTCTCTGGTGTGGTAATGCATTGCAATGATAACCTGTCTCTGGTGTGGTAATGCATTGCAATGATAACCTGTCTCTGGTGTGGTAATGCATTGCAATGATAACCTGTCTTTGGTGTGGTAATGCATTGCAATGATAACCTGTCTTTGGTGTGGTAATGCATTGCAATGATAACCTGTCTTTGGTGTGGTAATGCATTGCAATGATAACCTGTCTCCAGTGGTGTGGTAATGCATGGCAATGATAACCTGTCTCTGGTGTGGTAATGCATGGCAATGATAACCTGTCTCCGGTGTGGTAATGCATGGCAATGATAACCTGTCTCTGGTGTGGTAATGCATGGCAATGATAACCTGTCTCCGGTGTGGTAATGCATGGCAATGATAACCTGTCTCTGGTGTGGTCATGCATGGCAATGATAACCTGTCTCTGGTGTGGTAATGCATGGCAATGATAACCTGTCTCTGGTGTGGTAATGCATTGCAATGATAACCTGTCTCTGGTGTGGTAATGCATGGCAATGATAACCTGTCTTTGGTGTGGTAGTGCACGGCAATGACAACTTCATAGAGGATCAGTGATATCGCTACACTGAGTTTGGCTCGATTTTCCTGATCATTCTGTTGTTTTGTTTGTATCACCTACACAGGACCACCTAGTGCTCTGATTATTATACTGCAAGTAAATACCAGGCTGTATTCCTCAAACAGTAACTGCACTGAATACATCAAAGACAGTCAGGGCTTAGCAACAAGTGCAGCGCTTAAACACAGCTTCCAAACAAACTTAGCATTGGATTGAACAAATACGATCGTTAAGAAAGAAGTTTGAGGGGCGACCTTATTGACATATGAACCAGGTGTGCTTTTGAATAAACAGAGAGGACTTCTCGACCAACAGATCCCTTAACAAAGCCCATGTGGGTACAGCATGCTTGCTGAGTGAGTTAAGCACGATAGCGGAGGATGATCCATCCAGGTTGATGCTTGCCAGAAAAGCAGACATCCTGTGTTCAAGATAAGTGAGAGAGAGACAGAGAAAGAGAGGGAGAGAGAGAGAGACAGGCAGATAGAGAAAGAGAGAGTAGCGAATTAATTAGCACCACTGTTTCGAAGCTCGAAGTCAAAAAATGAGGTCAGCCTCAAAGATGAGCTGCAGCGTACCTCTCTCACTGAAAAAAAAGTGTTGGAGAACTAAGCTCTGCCTTCTACCAGCTTCACTCAGGCAAGGAGATGATCTATCCCAGCACCCAGAGGCACAGAACAGCCAAGCAGAAGAGCCACGTGCCAACTGTGCTGCTGCAGTTTAAAAGCAAGGCTTGATAGCATCTCGGAGCTGGCTTCTGTGACCATCTACCAAACTTCTGTATTAAATATGCATTCTACATTGTACAATTCATCTTTCAGCTCCACTTATTACAAAGCCCTGAGGACTGTCTCAAAGAAATTACAATGCTATGAGCTCTTAGTACAGTACAAGTTCACCACTGAAGGGCATTTGCTAGGTGCTGAGTTAGTGCAGCGTCATGCTTCAATTAAGTAAAAGATACAATTGAGATAAACTACTTCACTTCACTTCACTAAAGCTAAATATTAAAATCATTAATATGTTAAATGTCAAAATGTGCATTACAGCTCCTGTAAACACGCTTTCCCGCCACTCCCTTCCGAAGCCTCTGTCCGTCTGGTTTATCATGCAAGGGGAGTTGAACTCCAGTAGTGTCTTCTCTTCTCCCTGCCCTCCAGTGCACAGCCTGGATGTTCAAATCCTTGTTTCTGTGGTCCCAGTTAAGCTCATTACAAAACCATCTATCCCAAAAAATATCTGGAGGATGTCAAGTCCCAAGTGAACAGTTTCTACTGCTGTCCCGATCCATGCCTTGCCTACTGACCACGTAACTAAACCGTGGGCACCGCAAAACATACGTCCCGGAACTGATGAAACGTCAAACGGACAAAGTTTAGCTCAGGTTCTGTGTGGCTCTGGTGGTCTTTATCTAATGCTCAGTGGTCTGCAGCTAGTTCACATCACAAAGTCTCCAGACTAACTGGACATTAGGATGTGAATAGCAGGGAGGGTGACGGCACAAGTGTGCTGACAGCAGTGCTTTTATATGAGAACCAGTCAGGACTGTACCTGACTGTAGCCAGTGCTGTTACAGTCCTCACAGATTAGAGCCAAAATAACCAAATCCCAACCCTGTCCTTGAATCGACTGCTGGACTGCTGTCCTAGGTTCCTTCTTTCTCACAAGTTTGAGGGTGTGCTCACGTGTCGTTCAGCGGCACTAATGAATGTGTCGAGATTTCGCTGGTTAAGCTCTGGTGAGAAGCTGCTACTGGGATCAACAAGCAAGGCTGTATCTTCTGCTGCAGCCTCTTATCCACCAAATCACATTAACACAAAGGGGGGGTGGGGGGGGGGGATTAGCTCAAAAGCGAGAGTGTAGCGCCTCACACCTCCACAAAGAAAACAACTGCCTTTCTACTGCTCCATTTAAGAGGCTTACAGGCAAGTGGGGGTGTTTTTTCCTCGTTATAATTAACATTAAAATTTATCTTTTTATTAACTCTGAAAACAGGATAGCAGTGGGAGCTTTTGATAAGGCTGCTGGGCTGCAGTGTGCAAGATGGTGGGTTTGAATGGCTCAGTGGTTAGAGTGCTGGGCTGCAGTGCGGATGGCAGTGTGTTTGAGTAGCTCAGTGGTTACAGTGCTGGGCTGCAGTGTGGATGGCAGTGTGTTTGAGTAACTTAGTGGTCAGAGTGCTGGGCTGCAGTGTGGAAGTCAGTGGGTTTGAGTAGCTCAGTGGTCAGAGTGCTGAGCTGCAGTGTGGATGGCAGTGTGTTTGAGTAGCTCAGTGGTTAGAGTGATGGGCTGTATTGATTCCACATTGATTATTTGCCATCGTCTTTGCTTCAGTATGCTTCGGCCGAGTGTTTTAATTGACGAATCGGTCTCTTGAAGAGGTCAGTGATTGTACTATGCAGTGATAACATGCGTAACCATTGCTTTAAAGTTGCAGTGTTAGTTTGCCGCTGTTACTTGTTTTTTATATGAAAGTGCTTTGAATTTTCCCAGTAGTGTGTGAAGCCGTCCTTCTGCAGGCACACTGCACACTGCATTCACACTGATCACCATGCAGATCAGCAGCCACTCTGTCACTCACAGCTAATGCTCATTTCATGCCCTGAAACTGATCAAATAAAATCTGCTTTGCAATTTAAATGACTTTGTAGGTTACAGATGCAACAGCAATAAAATAAAACCATTATATAAGAAAACAAACAAAAAAAAAAACGTTTAATTGAGCTCTGTGTTCCCCTGCTGTCACCTCAATGAACAGATCTCTGGTGATCAGAAATAAACAAAGGCAGTGGGTTTGAGGAGCTCAGTGGTTAGAGTGCTGGGCTGTGGTGTAGAAGACAGTGGGTTTGAGGAGCTCAGTGGTTAGTGCTTGGCTGTGGTGTAGAAGACAGTGGGTTTGAGTAGCTCAATGGTTAGTGCTGGGCTGTGGTGTAGAAGACAGTGGCTTTGACTAGCTCAGTGGTTAGCGTGCTGGGCTGTGGTGTAGAAGAAGGTGGGTTTGACTAGCTCAGTGGTTAGTGCTGGGCTGTGGTGTAGAAGACAGAGGGTTTGAGGAACTCAGTGGTTAGAGTGCTGGGCTGTGTTGTAGAAGAAGGTGGGTTTGACTAGCTCAGTGGTTAGTGCTTGGCTGTGCTGTAGAAGTCAGTGGCTTTGACTAGCTCAGTGGTTAGAGTGCTGGGATGTGGTGTAGAAGACAATGGGTTTGACTAGCTCAGTGGTTAGTGCAGTGCTCTTTCGTTCCATCACTGGTTCTCATTGCATTCTTCAACGCTGTTTATGTTGTTCTATTTGTCTCACTTGACAGATTTTGAGGGTTGAGATTGGCATGAGATTTGCAGGTGCCACTTTTCAGGCTGCATGGTTTCTTTTGTACGCACACAGGTTCTCAGGAGAGCAGCACGATCTTCACATGGAGAGCTGCAATGAGAGACTAACAAAGCAGACAGAAAGTCTCTCTCTCTCTCTCTAGGACTGGGTTGACTTGAACAGTGAGGTCGTAGCAACGGTGTAGGATTTGACTGCCTCTCTGCTGGTCGTGTTGAGGGTATATGATTTAGTGCTACAACCTTCGCAATCCCAAAGAGGTCCAGCCAAACAAACCATATAACACACAATGATGAGTACTGTAACTTGAATTAGTAATATATCACAATGATGAGAACTGTAACTTGAATTAATAATATATCACAATGATGAGTACTGTAACTTGAATTAGTAATATATCACAATGATGAGTACTGTAACTTGAATTAGTAATATATCACAATGATGAGTACTGTAACTTGAATTAGTATTATATCACAATGATGAGTACTGTAACTTGAATTAGTAATATATCACAATGATGAGTACTGTAACTTGAATTAGTAATATATCACAATGGTGAGTACTGTAACTTGAATTAGTAATATATTACAATAGTGAGTACTGTAACTTGAATTAGTAATATATCACAATGAATTAGCCTTTTTTGTAACTACAGAAAAAAAAAAGATTTGAGCCCAGATACTTATAGCTGTCAACTAACCCAATGGCTTTGTTATCTAAAGTAACTGAAGTTGAATCGATAGTAACATCTGTCCTTGTAGCAGAGAATTAATTAATTTAATTAATTCAAGCTCTGTGAATGGAGTCAAAATCAAATTGCCAAAGAGGGGGTTAGGATTACATTAATATAAAATGGTATCATCTGCATATTTAATGTTGTCACAGATATTATTAATATATAGAATAAACAATAGGGGACCAAGAATTGATCCTTGAGGAACACCTTTATTTAACAAAACTGGACTTGACATCAGATTTGCATGTTTAACACTCTGTGGTCTATTAGTAAGGTGGTTTTGAAATCATCCAGACACTTGCAATCCAGTACCAGCATTCAATAATCTTTCGTTGAGTATTGCATGATCAACCATATCAAAAGCATTGGAGAGAACAATAAATAAAAACATGCATGTTGATTTCTTATCTAAAGCCATTTTTAAGCCATTAAAATTAATGGCAGCCTTGTAGGCGTCTCGCATTTCCATAGCAACATCACTTCTTAGTCAATAGCGGATGCTCGTTTCCATGGAAACCGAGATAGGATCCAAGCCCCAGTGAATTTTGTGTCTGAAAGATCCAGATTCCACTCGTTACTGTGGCTGGAACGGTTCCTTCTTTATAATGCTGCGAATAAATCCAGGCTCCCATGATCATTAAGACTCGGATAAGACCAGCAAAACCCTAATTAAAAGAGGCTTTATCCCAAAACTAAGACCCAGTTAAGGTGTTAAAAATGCTAAATTGATGCAACTCAACCTCAATCTGTGAGATATCTAGTGACAGATGCACCTGTCTGAGCAGCACTAGCTTTCAAATCATGCAAACAAGCAGCACAGAATTCCAGAAGCTGCTCAAAACAGCCCTTCAAATCGAGAGAGATAAAATGGGGAGAAAACATCCTTATTTAAATGAAAAAGTTCACGGACACTCTTAAATTCTACAGCAACTGCTTAAAAACGCCAACAGTAGAGGCCAGTTATTAAAAATACTGTAAGATTCCTTATTGAAATGAAAAAGTTCATTGTACTCTTAAAAGCGGCAACAGTAAAAGTTTATTGTTAAACATGTGCAGGAAGATTCCTCCCCCAGCTCCCCTCTTTAATAATGTCTCTCAAATACAGGATGCTTTTCCCAGCACTGCATTTATTTATAGCCAATGCAGCCCTATACCTTTAAGGCACTTGAAGCAGCAAATCCTCCAAACAAAAGCAGCTGGCGGATGTGTCTGGATCGCAGTGTAACCATCAGCACAGGAACAAATAATCCCATCTCCTAATCAGCGGAGAACACAGAATGCTGTAACAGGAGGATTGGCTCTGGCGTTCTGAGTACAATTGAAGGAGGATAATCCCAACACAGATATTACCACTGTCCTTCCCATATGAAAAAGAAACACTGGGATTAGTGGACAAAAATACTTTCAGTTAGGGTGCTTTATTTCCATTATAGCAGCATTGAAGTTTATTCTCATGGAATAATTATTTTTTTCTTTAAATATTTGTTCAGATGTTTATTTTGAGCTGTAGGTTTGTTTATACTGTATAAAGATATGTATATTATACAACATAATGTACCATATATTAATAATGGACTGTACTACACTATATCATATAGAAACTGGGGTTAAAGAGAGGTCTGGAACAGCAATTCATAAATGGCTGAGCCATCCTGCTGCATTATAAAGTTCAATAGGGATCAAGTGGCAATACAGTGAAGGTAGACCCATGCCAATGACCTGGTCCATCAGGAAAGAGAAGAAAGAAAGAAAGAAAGAAAGAAAGAAAGAAAGAAAGAAAGAAAGAAAGAAAGAAAGAAAGAAAGAAAGAAAGAAAGAAAAGCTATCAGTGCCTGGAATTAAAGCAGGAACGAATCAATGAAAAGTCACCTGTGAAGAATGGCTCTTCATAGCTGTTTAGCTCTCCTCCTCAGGAACACTGTCGCTCAATCGAAGGTTCAAGAGCAAGTCATCTGAAAATGTCAGTCATGTTCCTACAGCCAGCGTATGGTCCTTACCTCAGTGAACTGAATGGCTCTTTTTAAATGCAGTCCTTTACGATATGTTACATCATGTGCCATTTCCTCACTCTGTTCTAAATGACAACAGTGAGAAGGTTGTGACCCTGTGAGACAGACCTGCAGCTCTCCACAAACAGCACAGGAATAGACAGTAGAGGGGTCAGCTCATACGGAAAGCCAATGGAAGCACTTTATTATGGACTGGGTTTACCTTCACAGGGTCAGTGAGAGCTACTCCATGAGGCTGACCTGGTTTCTGCAAATCAAAGGTCTGTGAGGACCGTTTCTCTCCTGGAGTTCAGCATTGGCTGTGGTTGTTGTTGATAATGACACACAAAGTGAGCTGGACAGATGGGCTCAGAATGTATATTGTTATGCAATGAACCGCTTTGAAAGTACTTTCATTTCAGTTTTAGTTTGTTTGTATTTTAAACAGATGGCTGAAGGTGTAGGGAGGAGGAGAATAAAAACAAATGGAAGAATGAAGCGACAGTCAGTGTGTGACAGAGAGATAAACAATTCAATGTCAAACCTGCTTGCCCCCACACACAGACACACACACAAACCGATTCAATGTCAAACCTGCTTACCCCACACAGACACACACAGACAGACACACACACACCCCTCTCACCCCTGCCAGTGACCCAGCCCTGCATTGACATTCCCCTCGCTGTCTGTCCTTGTGGCTCCTCTGAACTGGAGCTGAATGATTAGCCAGCAATCAGTCCCTGCACCACAGCGCTGATGCAGCAGGGAGCTGCAGTACCCACTGCAGCATACACACAGAGACAGGGAGCGGCAGGGAGGCACAGCGGATACAGCAGTAAGCTAGGGAATGGTAATAAACACTCTGAAACAATCCCTGAGCTCTGCCACTGGGACTGATTGCTCTAAAGCAGCACAGTCTTACAGGAACAGCTGAATTACATCTGCCCTCTTTACAGTTCAGATCATGCATGCTTGCATGGCAATACACAATCCGGGTATAGGAGTGTACTTCAGGGGCTAGCACTTTGTACTCAGCATGTACCATTCATTTTGACGACGTTGTAGTTCTACAGTAACTGTCAGACTAGTGTATGATGGATATAGGAATAACATACTTTTGTGCTCCGTTAGAAAACATTTTCTAACTCAAACACGACGACTCCGGTCATTGTTTTGATCTCAAACAGATTTTCATCAGGCCTCATGATGCCAGTCCTGAACAGCAAACCCCATGGATTCAGAGATGAAAGGCAATATTCAAAGAAGCTGCACATCTCCACAGTGGGATCAGGGGCACTGTGAACAGCAACTACAGCAACTACAGTACAGCTGGAATGGAAACTGTGATCTAATCCATTAAAATAACTCCTGACATCCATTAGGGCTCCTCTTCAATGGGGTGGTGTAGGGCGTGTGAGTGACAGAGAGGGAGAGGGGGAAGATGAGAGGCAGGGAGAAGGGGAGAGAGGGGAGGATGAGAGGTAGGGAGGAGGATGAGAGGCAGGGAGAAGGAGGAGAGAGGGAGCAGAGGAGGAGAGGCAGGGGGAGAGGGAGAGGGGAGTTTGAGAGGCAGGGAAAAGGGGAGGATGAGATGCAGAGGGGGAGGATGAGAGGCAGGGAGAAGGCATAGAGAGGGAAAGGGAGGAAGATGAGAGGCAGGGAGAAGGCATAGAGAGGGAAAGGGAGGGGGATGAGAGGCAGGGAGAAGGCATAGCGAGGGAGAGGGGAAGGGGGAGGATAAGAGAAAGAAAGTGAGTGAGAGAGTTGCAACAATACAAATGTCATGACAGAACAAAGGTAATTTGCAAAGAGATCGAGGGGGTAGAAAGCCTATTAAAATTAATCAGACATGAGGCACAATGAGGAGTGTGAAGAATCTGAATTATTCTTCTGTTGATACAAAGAGGTTTTTGGACAAGAAGAATACTGAACAGCAGAAATGTAGCCTTCCGAGTCTGTCTGAGAACACCATCTTCTCCCCACGCTGGAGGATTCTGACATCCATGCACACTGCTGCCTTCAGTACTGCATATTTTTTATTTGTGTTACTCCATTAACAAACTAGTCATAAATAAGTATGCACACCAGTGTCTAGTTACCAACAAACCTCGTCTTTAATTTCATTATTAAAGAGTCATTTGACAAATAAGATTCAGAGAGTGGGTGGAAGAGAGAGAGAGAGAGTGAGAGAGAGAGAGGGGGAGGGAGGGAGAGAGAGAGGGGGGCTCCTTCAAACGTGTATGCGCAGTGCCATCACTCAGCATTGTCAATGCACTGTAAACAAGACTAAAGGTTTGGGATTCGAAGTGTTTGTAGAAGCGGACATACCAGAGTGTTGTCTTGGCAACGGAGAGGGTGACTCATGCTGGATGTAGGGCTGAGAAACACTTTTCACACCTCAGTGAGCCAGGCTGTGGAGTTAACCCTGTGAGGTGCGGGAAGAATGGGGAAGAATGGAGGGCTCAGTGCCACAGTGTTTAGGGATAACATGACTTGTTACATCAAGAAACAAGAAACAACTCAGTGTGTGTGCACATTCCTCCCAGTCTGAGCACTGTAGCAGCACACAGCTCACACTCCCTGTGTCTGCACATTCCTCCCAGTCTGAGCACTGTAGCACCACACAGCTCACACTCCCTGTGTCTGCACATTCCTCCCAGTCTGAGCACTGTAGCACCACACAGCTCAGACTCCCTGTGTCTGCACATTCCTCCCAGTCTGAGCACTGTAGCACCACACAGCTCACACTCCCTGTGTCTGCACATTCCTCCCAGTCTGAGCACTGTAGCACCACACAGCTCTCACTCCCTGTGTCTGCACATTCTTCCCAGTCTGAGCACTGTAGCACCACACAGCTCAGATTTCTGTATTAATACAGAACTGTGCCTAATGCTGTCATTAGAGGCAATTAGTCAAGGCGCTGGTCTTGGAGTCCCAAGGTACAGAATGAAGCCTCTCTAGCTCAAGAGGAGAGCTGTTTCAGGGAGACTTCCCCCTGCCTCACACTCTCCTTTCTCGTTTGCTCATAGACAAGGTGAGCTATGTGAGTTTGTGTTGCTGTTTGTTTGCAGTGGTGTCTGTGCAGCTCAGATACAGTGCAGTATATGTATATGATTAGGGCTTCTGATTTTCATTTTTAACCGATAAAACACCCCTGATACAAAAAATGAAATTGGTGGATAGCCAATAAACACCAGAAAACGCAGGATAAAAGGTGGGAATGGTTAATCAATTCATGTTGACTTTACCCTTTTCCCATTAAAAAATAAACCTACTACAAAAACAATAATAAATACATTTCCCAGTGCTGCTGGGCAATGTCCCGCTTTCCTGACTTGCATCTATCATTGATTCGTTCTGAATACTTTAAACCCGCCCCAACTACTGAGTGACAGCACATTCCTACATGTCTATTGGAGACTCCGCTTGGGAGATTTAAAACGAGATTTCAGTTAGGAATGGGGGTGTGTTAACGGGATTTAAAGCTGTATTACAGTTAAGATACAGAGGATTTAAAACAGAATTGTGGCGAAATGTACAAAAATGCCTACACACAAAAACCCCAGAAGAATGTACCTGTGACCAGAGGGATTTCATTGTGTACAACTGCAGGTACTGTCGAGTTACTACTATACATATTTTGACAGAAAAAAAAAAATGCTCAAACATTTTGGAAAGTAACAAAAACACATTTCATACAGTATATCAAAAACAAAAGCTCAGAAAAAAACAGATTTACATAAAACTTGAAAATAGCTAAAAATAAGCACAGAAAAATACAATTAATAAAACACAAAAAACAGAAGCCCTACATATGATACAGTAGGGTCATATTGTAAGAATGTGCTCTCCAGACTGTGCTGTGTTTTAAAGCACAGGGGCTTTTGAAGCCTCTACAAAGCCAGTTTCATTTGCGTCACACTGACAATTTTCAAAAGGATGGTTCTTTTTTTTATAATGAAAAATTCACAAAGTGGTTCCTGAGGAAAGTGCTGCTCCTGCTCTCAGTGTCTCTGGGTCTCGCAGAGCCCGCTGCTCATTAGCTCACTGTCAGCCTCGCTCTCAGGGGGTGCTGAATTCAATATGAAATCCTCATTCCCCTCGTTTAGCCTGGAACATTTAAAAGCACCTTTCAGTCTCTCAATCTACATGCTGATCACCAAACCCATATCAGTTACCTAATTACATAATGTAGATCATTTGTGTAGATTTGGTGCAGCATGCAGTCTTACACACAGAAGAGGAAGAAGGGTTTGTCAAAAGGTACAATCTGACTGGAGAAATAAAGGTTACAGAGCTCTGTCTACAAATCGAGGGACGCCTGAAACATCAACAAAATCACACTCATAGAAATCTACCCATTTAACAGCCAATTAACTAAAAACTAATTGTCCCAGGCCTTTACTCAAGTGCCATGTGGCTTCAGTGGCCCAGCTCTGCATAGCGCTGGTTCATGATGGGGGCATCCTCTGGGTGTTTTGTTGCACGTTGTTGAAATGTGATTGGATAATAAACCCAGCTAGCAGTCACATACACAGAGAGGGTGTGCAGGTCTTCAGCAGTGGATCAGCCCTGCACAGCTAACCAACTTTGCTCTGATGAGATCCAGGAATTTCAGCACCAACCCAACTGAAATCAGATCCAGGGACTTCAACACCAACCCCAACTGCAATCAGATCCAGGGACTTCAACTCCAACCCCAACTGCAATCAGATCCAGGGACTTCAACTCCAACCCCAACTGTGATCAGATCCAGGGACTTCAACTCCAACCCCAACTGTGATCAAATCCAGGGACTTCAACACCAACCCCAACTGCAATCAGATCCAGGGACTTCAACACCAACTCCAACTGCAATCAGATCCAGGGACTTCAACACCAACACCAACCCCAGCTGCAATCAGATCCAGGGACTTCAACACCAACCCCAACTGCAATCAGATCCAGGGACTTCAACACCAACTCCAACTGCAATCAGATCCAGGGACTTCAACACCAACACCAACCCCAGCTGCAATCAGATCCAGGGACTTCAACACCAACCCCAAATGGAATCAGAAGAGCTGTAGTAACGTTGAAGAACTGGATTACTGACCCGCACCTTGAAAACAGCCAAGGTTACTAACATACAAGGTTATCAAAATACAGGTTATTAACCACAGATTTGTGTTTGTTTGCTTTTTTTTCTTTAAAAATAGCTTAATAGTGTAACATTATTATAACAGTGGTATTTTTTGGTAAGGTTATCATACCGTGGAAATTTCATACCGTCCCACCCCTAGTCTGAAGTGTTGAAGAATGTGAATGCATGATGTTCTTCTAAGGAACACGTTTCACTGAACAGCACCACAGAGCGGGGGAAGACGTGGTTGTGCATTTTACAGTAACAAACCCCTCACCTCTTGTGACCTCAGCTGAATTGGAACGCAGGCTCACAGTGCTGAGCAGCTGTGCTCTACATGGCATCCTGCATCTCCCTCAGCTTACTCCTGGGAAATCTGGATGGTGCACAGTCAGGCTGGTGAGAGTCACAGTTGTACTAAACAACAAAGGGACAGGGGCAGCAGAGAGTCTGGCAGTGAAGGATCTTTCAAGGTGTGCAGTGGCGACATGCCCAGAATATATAGCTGTGAAGCTCATTGCCAGTCTTTGAGTGAGCTGGAAGCAGATAGTGTATGGCCCTGCGTGGCACAATCACCAATCCTCTCCACAGCCAGGCAGGCAAGAGGACAAACATCCTCCCCACAGCCAGGCAGGCAGAAGGACAAATATCCTCCCCACAACCAGGCAGGCAGGAGGACAAACATCCTCCCCACAACCAGGCAGGCAGGAGGACAAACTCATGCGCTTACTGCAGAGAACAGGAATGAAATGGGGTCACACACACACATGCACCCGTACACCTGCATTGATTTATGCTGGTACTGCACAAGCCAGCCTACTAATTCATGAATAATATTTAAATAAATGAATGAATTGGCAGCTGCTCAGTGCACAGGGGGAGCAGCCTGGACCAGCAGCGAGATCTGTGGACGTTCACTGGAGGACCTCTGTAACTTTCTGGTTTGCCATGTTTTTGGACTGGCTAATTTACCAGACCTCTCTCTGCTTTACTTGGCTTCCCTGTACACTTCACTGTGCTTCTACTTTGGGAACCTTTTATAAGGGTTAATTTACCCTGTTTTGTAATCTGTTTTACCATACCACCCTGTGCTTTACCATGCTTTCACTGTGCTTTATTACACTTTGCTGTGCTTTTACTATGGGCAACTTTAACCCTGTTTCTTACTGTGCTTTGCAATACCTCCCTATGCATTACAATGCTTCCCTATGATTTACTATGCTTTCATTTTGCTATGCTTTCACCATTGTGTATGTATTTGTGCAGCTATGTCTTGTGCCTGCTTGAGAACCTGCCGCACCATCTCGCCAGTCTCTGGAGACACGTGCCAGGGTTTTTTTTCCACCACCATCATGGCGTCCAGTGCTCCCTTCTCCAGCACCACGTCGAAGCTGCCCTCCACAAACGTTAACGAGCGGGCATCCATCTGACACCAGTCCATCCCGTGCCGTGCCACCATGGCCTCAATGCACACTGCAGAGTAGTCGATGTTGAAGATGGAGGTAAAACCACAGCTGTGCATGTTGGAGCTCATCGAACTGTTGCCACAGCTTGCAGCAAAAGAACAAGAACTGCACAGGCAACATAAGCATGTGGAGCTGTAGTGCTGATTATGAATTCACTATTCCAACTCCATTTATAGAGTCAGTTAGTGTGCTGGTATCTGCTGCCATTGCTTTACACAGACAACAGCACTGAAGCATCCACACTGCGGCTTGTAAAACATGGGGGGCAAGACCTCTTTCTGCTTTACAGATTGACTTGAAAATCAATAGGGACCAAGACCCAAAGCTGACAAGGAGCTGAAAAGTGCAAGTGCTTGCATGTCACCTTGCTCCCCTGTGTGCCAATGAGCTCTATTTTGTTACTGAGTAACAGAGGGTGAAGGACACACACAGATCTTATCTACTTGGTCTCTTGGAAGGATGAATGGACTGAAAGCATGTTTTACAATCAAGCACCATCAAGTAAGAATTATCAAGAATGGACGGGAAGCATGTTTTACAATCATACACAATAAAGAATTATCAAGAATGGACAGAAAGCATGTTTTACAATAATGCTTAATAAAGTAAGAATTATCAAATCATGTTTCCTGCAAATGTGAGAGTGTAGTGAAATAATGAAATACTCTGAATCATAAGTGATCTACTGCAATGAGAGAGAGAGAGAGAGTGAGAGAGAGAGAGAGAGAGAGAGAGAGAGAGAGAGAGAGAGAGAGAGAGAGAGAGAGAGAGAGAGAGAGAGAGAGAGAGAGAGACTATCAGCAGGTGAATTTAATCACTGCAGCAGCACGCCATATGGGCCAGTCATCTAATGGGAGATTGTAAAACTGTTAGAATCAACATCACACTTGAGTGCCTCAAACAATACAATCTGGAGTCCAGTCTGATTGAAATAACAAGAACAGACTCCGCCTTCCAAATAGCCCTCTCTCAGTAATGCAACTTCATCCCTCATGCTGGCAGGCTGAGGCTCAGAGTTACATAATTAATAAGCGCACAGAACATGTCGGTTTGGAAAAAAAACTGAACTCTTTAACAGAGCCTCCCCTAAATGAATCTCTTCACATGTTGCCCAGCAGGAGTACAGAGCATTTAAACAATGTTGGTATTTAGACTGCTACAATATTGCCAAATAATTTGCATTTAAAGTTTTCTAATCTAACAGAATTTCAGAAGTGTTTTGAACAATATACAGCAGATTTGTGATTATTGCTTATTGATACACCTGCCTGCAAGCGGAACCCAGAATCACAACAAGAACGCTTAACAGTCATTCAGCAACAAAGAGCTGAGAACGCTTTGTCAATAATATGATCCTCTCTGGGGATCAGATCAGATCCACCTTCACTCATTCAAACAGTAACCAACTGGACAAATATCATGGAACAGCCCCCCCCCCCCCCCCCCCCCCCCCCCCCCCCCCCCCCCCCCCCCCCCCCCCCCCCCCCCCCCCCCCCCCCCCCCCCTCCCACATCCAACCCCCCTGGAACAGCCCCCCCCCCCCCCCCCCCCCCCAGAGTGCAAATCCTTTCACACAAAACCTGCAGGAGCAGCCCCCCCCTCAGAATGCAAATCTCATTCACACACAACCTGCTGGAGCAGGCTTTGTGACACATTATGAGTCAGGCAAGATTTATTTTTTACTTGTTTTCGTTTTGTATTAACACTATTGTAGACTAGTTGGCTGTGTATTTGTGTGTGTGTTATTGAAATGTAACTTCCTGTGTCTTCACATAAACAGATGACTCCAGTATCTACTGATGCCCATCTGTCACTTTTCACAAACACTTAATAACATCACAAACCTGGTGATAAAAGAAGTAAACAAACTTCACTATGAGTGACAGACTGGCCTGCCTTTGTGTGAATGCACTGGGGAAGGATCTGTAAACGCTTTAGGTCCTCTATTTAGGTCCTCTACTTGGGAGATGTAGGTACCCATAACTTTCAATGGGCTTCCCTGTAGAAGGGATCACAAAGACAGTATGTCCCTTTCTATACCTGTGTTCTACACAGCATGGAAGACTGCACAACCCATTTGAAAATATGCCTGCTGATGCTGTGCTGTGTGGAGATAACCTGGACTGCTGCTCCCGTCTGCTTAGTCACTGAAAATGACAGCCCATTACAGCATGGACACAAACAACACAGTAAGGAGTGGCAAAGCTTGCAGCCAGTGTGCTCACAGCACAAGCTGCCAGGAATGCAAGTGAGAAGGTGCAAGATGAAGATGAAGAAGGGCTATGCTCTTTCCTTTCTCCGACACCCCTGAGAGATGCTGGTATTTTAAACACTGTGACTAACGCTTATTAACTCCCCTCCAGAAGTCATTAGAAGTTAGCGTCTCTGCACACAGGATTAGCCTCCTAATGAGGCGTCTCATGCTTGCAGCAGTCACACCTCTAATGCAACACCTCCCCATTCTCACCTCCCTTTAATAGAGCACAACACAAAATATGTGAAGCAGGCGAGGAACCGAAGCTGGGTACAGGACTGGGGGCCAGTCAGGGAGTTCCAATGAGGGTTCTAAAAGGACAATGTGTGCATAGTGGAAACAAGGCATGTGGCACATATCATGGAGTTCCACTCCAGGTATTACAATGAGTTTCACAGCATCAGCGCAGCAGTCACTTGACAAATAACGCTTGAAGCGAAACCTGAGAATGAGAAGTGAGAAGTGAATAGACTTTTTGTCAGTTGAAAACTGCGATAGCAGACTTTAGAAAGCACAGAAAAAATGAGATATTTGAAGAGGGTAAATGATAAGATGGCTTTCCGGGGCTAATCATCGCATTGTGGTGCACTGGATTTATCATAAAGGGGAGGTGGTTCCCAGGAGGGGAGGAGTTCAAGGTTCCTGTTATTTTACAGATGTGCTCACTCTCTGAAAAGACTGAATGTCACCCAATCTGTGATTCGAAATGTCACGTCTGACTCACTCATCCCCGTTACCGTGGCAACCAAGGCAGCCCAACCATGCAGTACCTCGGGAAGCTGTGGAGCTGTTGACTGCCTTGGTTATCAGCAGTGACTGGAGCCTTCAACAGAGACAGCATCAGCCTGGGGTTATGAATAACATCCTTCCCCTTGAGAGGTGATATTAACCTGCTCATGTGTGTTGAACGTTGACAGGAGATGCAAAGGGGAAGACACAGAGCTCCTGGATGTTTTCCAAATCTCAAACCTGCACCTGAACAGATTGTCAATTGAAAACGATTAGTTTATAATCAGCCAACTAGCTCTCTCCAAATGTATTTCTACCAAGCCTCCATTTTCTTATGAAATATAGAAAAACAGCAAAATTAGCAAAGGATCGGTATCCAGTTAAATACAGTACCTGTACAACAAATGAACCAAATTCATAAACTACCAAATCAAGGAATAGTGAGGGAAGCACTGTATACAAACAAAAGGAAGCTTTAGCTGTAATGCTGTACCTGCGCTGTACCCATGTTGTACATGTGCTACCCACGCCGCTGTAGCTGTGCTGTACCCATGTTGTACCCACGCTGTACCTGTGCAATGTACACTGGAAGTCGAAGCGCTCAGTGTTGCTCAATGCAAGTTGCAGCCCAACAGGCCTGATTCATGAGCTATCATCAATACACCAGGCCAGCCTCCAGCAGCAAGACAGAGCACAGCCGCTGATCTGCTCAGGGGAACAGGAACGTGACAAATGACAGCAGAAACACTGGAAACACTGCAGCTGGGTCACACACAACTAAATGAGCCTTTAAACAGCTTCGAAAGCTGAAACATGCTGCGCAGGTTCACCTTGTGTGTGGGGTAGGGACAGCATGTACAGTAAGAGAAGGAGCTGCAGGAGTGCATGTGACAGGCTGCAGAATGTCATTCATTTCCAGTTGCTAGCCTTTTGTTCTGCTTGTTTCATTGTCAAAGTACAGTACTATGTGGAGATATAAAAAAGTCTATTAAGATAAAAATGATAAAAAACAATCTTCATCCAGTCTGACCTCAGGGACCCACGAGGTCACAGGCCAGTATATAAGCCAGACAAGGTTCAATTATTATTTCCAGCTCAATGTTTTTGAAAAAGCAGAACAGTATTTCTGAACGATAGTAAAGCACAGCATGGTAAGCTGCAGGAAACAATAAAACTGGGGTAAATAACCCCTGGTATACCTGGAACTAACAATCTGCACCGCAATGTCCTCTCCACTGAACTAAACCTGTATTCTGGGGGAAATCTATGCAGGTGCGAGATATGTTTAAGGATTACCAGAAAGTAGAACTTTAACTTTGAGGGTCAAACCTCCTCTGCGGGAATCAATGGATCTGTTTACCTGGTAAACCCTGCTTCATAGTCTCACTGCACTGATCTGCTCACCTGGTAAACCCTTCTTCATAGTCTCACTGCACTGATCTGCTTACCTGGTAAACCCTACTTCATAGCCTCACTGCACTGATCTGCTTACCTGTTAAGTCAGTATAACAAATATTTTACAATATACAGTATATAAATATTAGTGGTGGGCAACAATATGAAAATGTTATATCAACATCCACATGCATTTTGATAGATAATACCAAAGTCTTCCAAAACACAGAAAAATATAACAATATAATCACACAAATGCAATATATATATATATATATATATATATATATATATATATATATATATATATATAGACGTTAACAGATATTTACATGTGAAAAGCAATAACTTATTTTAACTTAGTGGTGCTTTGCTTCATATCCATGTAGAAAAACAAGGTATTTGTCATCTTTTATGATTCCATCACCTACCTCAAAACCAAAATATTTCCATATTCACTGCTCACAGACCTTTGGGTTTGTACTTTTTTAGTCATTCTGGAAGTAATTGAATCTTCAGCTGCTCTGAATATAAATGCTGACACCTCTAAAAGTATTAAGTATGGTGTCATGACAAATTTGAATTATTCTGAGATGTGTTTTACTGTTTTGATGTCCAAAGAGTACATCCTGTTTATAATACGGAAAGCTGCCATTTAAACCACAGCGCCAGTAATCACACAGACAAAATTCAATGAAACTCGACTCATGTGCCTCTGAAAATAACTGGCAACACAACACGGGCAACACTTTACAAAGACCAGGAGCAACAAAATTAACACAGCATGCAAATAGCGTTACCTAAATGGCAGTCAATGGAATAAAATGGTTAAATAATACTTTAGTGTGGTGTTTCTTTGCCTGACAGTGATTGGTATGTATAGGGTTTACTGTACCTTAATATAAATCTTGATTATACTGCATTTGTATTTCAGCAGCTTTACCAATAAAAAGTATGTCACTGCAAGTGTACAAGAATGTTTTTCAAATCACACGACATGGAAATTATTATCGATATCAAACAATATCATATCAAATAGTGATATTGGTGCCCAAACAATATTATATATATATATATATATATATATATATATATATATATATATATATATATATCTATTACTATATAATAGGGTCTTATATATATATCTATATATATATATATATATATATATATATATATACAACCACACTCCATACAGCAGCTCCCACTTGAATATATGTTCAGAATTGTGCGTGTAAGAGCAGTCTGTGTTGCTACCCTGCGTTTCCATGGTGATTATTTTCCTTGTGGATTGCATTTGGTATGATGCACTTACAGTCTGAAGCCTCACACGGATACCTATTTACTGACACACTGTGTTCTTCTGAATGTTATATTAATGTACTGGACATACAGCAAAGCACAGCAGGATGATGAAAGCCTATCTTACAGCGCTCAGCTCCTGGTTCAAGAGCGTTTGCATGTTTAGTTGGTGCAGAGCTCTTAAGAATCTCATGAAGCTGTGTTAGGGGACGCTCCTCTACACATACTTGGGGTTTCGTATGCAGTCCGCTGGGTCAGAATGTCTATGGAGACCCAAAGGCTCGACAGTGACAATGCTACCCATGTTCATATGATGATAAAAGTTGGCAAGCACTCTTTCAGAGAATGACAGTAATAACTGCTACGATGGTTCACAGGAGGACTCTGCTACTGCCGTACGGTCCACACTTCTCACTGCTTGCTTGTCAAGGTGTGAATTGGAATGGGTTGGGGGGAGCTGGCCCCTGCATGTCAAAGAAATTGACTTTAATAAGATGCAATTAATAAATGACTGGACCAGTGGCACTGTGCCAGCAGCAGTCTCTGCCTGCTTGCCCTTCTCCCCCTCCACCTCCCACTCTCTCCTCTGCCTGCTTCTTCTCCAGTACTGCAGACTCCCTTCTCACTCCTCTCCCTCTCTTTCTCTCTCTCTATCTTTAGTACTACAGATTCCCTCTCACCCTCCCTCTCTTTCTCTCACTCTCCAGTACTGCAGACTCCCTTCTCTCTCTCTCTCTCCAGTACTGCAGACTTAGGCACTGGGACTAGGAGGGAGGGGGCTGTTTAAACAGATCCCTCTGTCAGATCTGCCTGCAGGATAATGAATTGTGTCAATGGGATGGTACATGTGTGTGGGGGTGAGAGGGAACAGCTTTCTTTTGAAGTTAATTACTGTATGCAAAGAACCCACTCCCAACATACAATAAAGAGAGAGAATACAGTGCTAACGAGGATTTAGGCTGGTAGTTTTATCTCCCCATTTCTTTCCCGTATTTTACACTGACAGAAGAGAAACAATAGCAACAGCTGCTCCTCAGAGTCATTCTCCCAGATATTGTTCTAGAAACATGTTTGCTTCAGGTGGTAGAACTAGCATGACACACACACATGCTATAGTTTATACACCACAGTTTTACCCACATTGTTAAACAGCCATTACGAGTTTGTCAGATTTTGTACATGGTACTAGGGTACTGGAGTTAGTTTCAGAATGTGGTTGCAGTTTGAGCTGTCACAAAATGATTATTATTTAAAATTGGGTTTCTTAGAAAGAATGATGTTAGAGAGATCTGTAGAGGTCTAATTCATTGGGATATATCTGTAGAGGTCTAATCCACTGGAGATCTGTTGAGGTCTAATCCATTGAAGATCTCTGTAGAGGTCTAATCCATTGAAGAGATCTGTAGAGGTCTAATATCTGTAGAGATGAAACCCAACTGTCACTCACAGGGAGCACTGTGTGTGTGTGTGCCGGGGTGAACGGGCCTGTCACTCACAGAGGGAACTCTGTGTGTGTGCGCGCATCGGGGTTAACAGGCCCGTCACTCACAGGGAGCACTGTGTGTGTGTGTGTGTGTGTGTGTGTGTGTGCGTGCTGGGGTGAACGGGCCTGTCACTCACAGGGAGCACTGTGTGTGCGCTGGGGTGAACGGGCCTGTCACTCACAGGGAGCACTGTGTGTGTGTGTGTACGAGTTCCCTGGTGAAAGGAAACTTACTGAAGGGAGAGCTCAGGCCACGGCTTGGGTTAAAAACAATTCCTGCGCTCAGCAAACAGCTCTCCTGATTCAGGAAGTACTGCAGTGAAGCACAGGATAAACTGACTCGCGGGCTGCTACAAGCACAACCATCAGGGGCTAATTAAACACGAGCGTTCTGCTGGGATGGGAACCCACCTGCCCAGCCTCCAGCATCAAAACCTTCCACCAAGATGAGCCAATGTCACCATGGGAGACAGAAAAGAGGACACAAGCTCTTTGGAGGCCAAATTCCCAGTTTCCCAATGTAATTTTCACTGTGATTTAAAAAAAAAAAAAAAAAAAACACAAGCAGTTATCCTTTTACATGAAAAAGTAGAGCAGCCCTAACTGCACTGTTAAGGTCTTGTTTGGTTTGTGGTTTACAGATGGGATTATAGTGTTAATTTCTTATTAATAACGGTATATATATATTATATATATATTATTATATATATTGATATATAGTATATATATATATATATATATATATATATATATATATATATATTGCTTTTCATATTTAACCAAACTCAAATAATCTGCTGTGTAATATATATTTTGCAGTATTAGTGTGCATATGAGAGAGAGCTCTGTGCTGTTACTGGAACCTGGAAGCTTCTAGAAAGTCCACCTCTGTCAAGGCAGAATACTGCAGCTGCAACACTAATGCTGTGGTCTGGCTGCTGCAGGGACTGGATGGGTTAATGTGTTGGTGTCCTGGTTACTAGGTCAGGGGTTCAGATCCAGCTCATGAGTTCATGAACATTCATCTGCTTTCTTCTGGTCCTGTTTCAATCTGATCACCTGACATTTTACACTGTCTCCACACACCTGCAGCACCCAACAGAAAGCATCACCTCGGCCCTGAGAATTCCCAGAGGGGCTGTGATTGAACTGCACCTGCAAGATTCATCCACGAATCTTATACTCCAGTGAAAGCAAGGCACTCTTAATGAAGTGCTGAATTCATGTCAAAACAAACCGCATGTATTTACTTTTCTGTTTCAAGGTGCTATGCTTAGCAGTACACAGACAGACAGAAAGACACAATGCATTATCAAGCTATCATGAAAACAGCAGGGGTGACAGAGCAAAGGGTTTGTTTAGAAGTGACACTTAAAGCTTAATAAAAGACAACGATTGGAAACATGTCTTCACTGGCACCACAAGACTCATCTGAAACCAGAACAGCAGAGTACAAAGAGCTGCCACCACTGTGCTTCCCAGTTTCTGCTTCAGTAGCTTCCAGAAACAGAACTAGTTTTGAACTGCTGGTATTAAATATTGAAGACGTTTCAATAGGGTATCCTTCAGAGATGTCATGTCTCATTCAAAATGCAAGCCCTGTTGGGAATTTGTGCAATAAGCGAGGAGGACAACCACACACTGTGAATAACCTCTGAACACAAGAGTGCTGAGGACTGAGAAGAAACACTGTCGGCATGCTTCTGAACACAAGCTTGTTTGTATCGAATTCCTTCTTGCGTTACTGTTCAAACCAGATCTTGTGACCTACAGCAAAGGAACCAGGATAACTTTGATATATTTTCATATCTTGAATTAATAAAAAAAAAAAACAGCGCCTCCTTCTGGCAGTAACAATGTTGCACGAGCTGGGAGTGCTGCTCCCTCCTCATGTCTTCAGTGACTCCCTCTATTGTATTTCAAACAGACATGTTTCGCTACAGGATTCTCATTGATTAAGCAGCCTGCACACGAATGCTTAGAGACCCTGGGATTCTCATTGATTAAGCAGCCTGCACACGAATGCAGAGAGACCCTGGAATTCTCATTGATTAAGCACCCTGCACATGAATGCTCAGAGACCCTGGGATTTTCATTGATTAAGCAGCCTGCACACGAACGCAGAGAGACCCTGGAATTCTCATTGATTAAGCAGCCTGCACACAAATGCTCAGAGACCCTGGGATTCTCATTGATTAAGCAGCCTGCACATGAATGCCGAGACCCTGACGCTGCACTGGAGAGGAATACTAAGACATCTGAGTCGCAGTGAGATGAGGATGTCAACAAACAGGCCTCTGATGCAACAGCAGCCCCGTACAAAAGAGCTGCAACAGTCATGTAGTTAGACTGCAGATGCACTGGAATCTGCCAGAACATTTTTACTACTATTTAAGAGCAAATAAAAAAGAGGTAGAGTCCAACTTCAACACTCTTTTGTTTCTGTTAAGTTTTTCTCACAAGTGCACCACTGTAGCTGCATGAGAGGTTGTGTAACTCTTGCCCAGGTTTGACCTCTGCAGCTCCTTCACTGCACAACTTTATAGAGACCATTCCTGTGAAAACCTTTGAAAAGAAAATGCACTTCAGCTAGATTTATTACACATTTACAAACCCCCCCCCCCTCTCTGTTCTGCGTGGGTGGAGCAGAGAGAGGGTCTCTTATATTTATGTCTCATTTCAGACAGTGAAATGTTTCATGCTGTACTCTTGTACACTCTTGTTTGCAGAACGGTTACATCACAGGGCAGGAGGTGGCTTTTTTAAATCATGAGACATCCATGAGAATATTTGCTAATGCAAGAACCGACTCCCAGCTGTTATTAGTAATTACAACAGACAAAAGAAATGGCTTAACTGGAGGGCTTTGATGTAATCACCCCAGCTCAGAAGCATCTCCTGTATGCCAGGTCGACCTCCGTATCCAGTGAATATGTGTGCAACACTGGCACAAGCACAGGCTACCTGTTGAAAAACAGACACTGGAAATGCAAAATGAACGTGTTGTGGTTACTTGCAAAGCAGCTTTCAGTCCTGTTTCACATTCATCAGTCTGTCTGCCTGCAGCACCAGCACGGTCATTCCGTAGATAATGCACTTTTCAAAGCTCACACAGTGTTGGGATTTGTACCTCCATTCCACTGCAGTCCACTTTCTCTCAGTTGAGTTTTCTGTGACTCTAGGTGTGAAAGCATATCTGAAAAAACTTATTCAAAACTACCTTTTCTCCTTTCAGGAAGAACAGGACAAGGGGAAACAATTAACACATTGCATCAAAAGCACAAAGAAGAGCCCAGCACTGGTGTGCAGAGCAGATTGTTCTACCCGCTGTTTGAGGGGGAGGAGGTGAGAGGATCCTTAGCCTGACCCTGATATTTAATCATCTATTGGAGCTGCTCCCGAGGCAGGATCAGGGAAACGACTCAAAGAAAGAGATTCAAAGAAACTAATCAAACACTTGTTTTTATATTTTTCTCATTTGTGTGTCAAGGGAAATATATTGTAGGAGCTTATCATGCTGGAACCTGACCAGAGGAAAAACAGAACTGGAGCTTCATATTAACCCTTCCTAAACATGTGCGACTAAAACATATATACCGTGCCAGACTGGTCATGGACAGGCACTGGATTACATGCAGTTTACAGGACCTGCCCTAAACTGCCTTGCAAACTACATGCTGCTTTTCAGTAGCAGTATTTTACTTTAGCTTATATGTAATAGTTTCATATCTTGTAAAGCAGTTTGTGATGGTGGTCCACTATGAAAGGCGCTACACAAAAATTAAAATTATTGTTTATTATTATATTCCAAACCTTAAATCTAGCACTCCATGATCACACGTTGGTTAATTGAATGCCTTTGCTTTGAGATTGTTGTTTTATGTTTGCGAGTTCCCTTCACAAAGTGCATGCGGTTTGCTTGAACTGCTTTTCCTAGGCTTGCACGGGGAGTCTGCTGGGCTGCAGTGCAGTCAGCACAGTGAAGGAGTTAATCGAGTACTTGGCATCCCAGCTCCTACTGTCAGGCTGCGCTTCAAAGGGTTTTTCTAATAGGTTTAATCTAGCACAGGGGACAGTCTCTGGCAGGCTTCCCAGGAAAGGGATTTGATTGAATCTATTTTCTTTTCTCTCTCTCTCTCTCTCTGGATAGTGGGATTGTGGGAGGACCCTGTGAACAAAGAGCAAGGAGCAGTGAACTGTACGGGCGGTGAGCTGTATTATTAACTTTGAATTAGTTTAAATAAATATATAAATACATTCGTTTTCTATATAAGTTATATCAGCATTACACCTGGGGATGGGCTCCCACTCGGGTGGTACAGGGGGTGCTGACTCAGAGACATGGGTTCAGGTGTATACCTGACCCAGATGAATCTGTGGAGAATGTATTGTTGGCGGTGGGAAAGTCAGTCGCATTTGGAAATATTAAATTTGTCTCACGAATGAACAAAGCAATAGTTGTTTTCAGTCAAGTCAAGAAATTCTGGTTAGTAAAATTGTGGAAGAAGGGTTTGTTATAAATGGTTCATTTATTTCAGCCATGCCCCTAACTACACCTTTGACTAAAGGTATTCTTTCAAATATTCCCCTGTTTATTGATAACGCCATAGTTGCGAGAGAGCTCTCTCGATACGGCAAAATAATGTTGCCTTTTAAACAAATCCCACTCGGTTGCAAGGCACCAGAAATTAAACACGTAATGTCTTTCAGAAGGCAGGTTTTTGTGCTTCTGAACGACCCTGATTTTGTTTTAAATGTTGCATGGTGTTTTAATATTGTAGGTAGGGACTACGTAGTGTTTGCAAGCACAGATGTAATTAAATCTTTTCGTTGTGGGGAAAAGGAGCATCTCAAACACTCATGCCCACGGTCAAACGCAGAAGCAGGTCCAAGTGGTAATAGTAACGCTACCGGGGAGGGGGCCGAAGTGGTTCAGAGAGCACAGTGGACCAGGCGACTCAGCCCAGCAACAGCCTGCCAGCAGCGAGTCTGCAGCCGAGTCAGAGACTGCTACAACATCAGAGAGTGAGTTCAACGTGGTGAGAAAGAAACGGCGGCTGAAAGAGAGGAAGGCGTCCTCTGCTGCTGCCGGCGTGGCGGATGGGAAGGGGTCAATTTGGGGACATATGGTTTCTCACGGCAGTGGCGGAGGGTCTCAGCCCTGCACTGCGGTGGAACAGAGTAGTCAGAAGGAGGAGGGTTTGGATGGTGATTCTAGGCCTGCTGATCCCACTACTCAGGTTCAGGTATCAGGTGGGGTTAGCGGAGGTGAATCTCTGTCGGCCCCACAGGCGGTACTTGGCTGTGAGGAGGAAGTCTGAGGTGCCGGAGTTTAAGCCGGCTCTTATGGGAATCCTGTCCCGGGTGGCTCCTCTCAGCCAGGGGAGTCGGCGGACGAGGAGGAGATGTCGCTGTATGAGGAGGGCAAAGAGGATGATGGAAGTTTCTCCAACACCGTGCATTTCAGCCAGCCAAACCAGTAAGGGCAAATGACATACTATTTAAGAAATCAGCACTTTTCTTGATAAAACAAAGCGTAAGAGGCGAGTAGAGGTAAAATAATTTTTCCCAGACCAGAAACATCTTCTATATTCTGCAAATGTTGTACTCAGGAAAGTAACTTTAGCTGAATTTGATCCAAAAAAAAGATTCAGACTGAAAAAGCATATGAGTTCAGTAAGGAAAATGCTGTGATCTTCTAATCAATTTTAATGGCTAATTTTACCTGGAATATTTGTATGTTTATGTCTTTATTCATTTTATTGTTGAGCAATCTATTTTTACCAACGGAGAAAAATATTTTAGGCTCTTAACATAAATGGGGGTAGAGATATTAATAAGAGAGCACAGCTATTTGATTTTTTAAATAGTAAACGAGCAAAGGTGATTTTATTGCAGGAGACACATTCAGACTGCACTAGCCAGTCTCACTGGCAGTCTGAGTGGGGTGACGACTGTATTTTAAGTCTCGGCTCAAACGTCAGTGCAGGGGTGGCTGTTTTATTTTCTAAGGTAGAAATTTTAGCAATAAATGCAATTGTTCAAGGAAGACTCTTAAAAGTAGAAGTAAAATATGGTGGTTTTTTAATTAGTTTTACTAATATTTATGCTCCTTATGTTGGGGGGGAGCGAGTTTTATTTTTTTTTAAATTGAGTCAGGTGTTGGGACAATGTAACACTGGTCATGTCCTCATACTGGGAGGAGATTTTAACTGCACTATGGATTTTAACAATGATAGAAACCAAAGGTCCAAGAAGTTTTTTTGTCAGCAATACACCCAGAGTGTCACCAGGTTGATAGTTGCAGTGGTCAGTGAGTTAGAGAGTGAGACTGTGCAGTTTGAGAGGCACTTGGATGTTCAGCGCAGTGAGGAGGCGTACCGGGACCTGCAGGAGAGACGGCAGCACCTGTGCAGCCTGCTGGAGGAGAAGGTGAAGGGCTCCCTGCTCAGAGCCTGTTTCACTGAGCTTAAAGACATGGACGCTCCTATAGCCTTCTTCTTCAGCCTGGAGAGGAAGACAGCGGAGCTCAAGCAGATGAGCTGTCTGAGGCTGCCCTGCGGGAAAGAGGTCTCCAGCCCTACGGAGTTCTGGCATGCAGCAGTGGATTTCTACAGTGGTCTCTTTAAGGCTGAGAAGTGTGACCTGGGAGAGATGGAGCGACTGCATCAGGGGCTCCCCAGTCTGAGTGAAGAGGAGTGGCGCAGGCTGGACACCCTGCTGACCATCCAGGAGCTCACTGTCGCCATCATGCAGCTCTCCAACCAGAAAGCGCCCGGGATCGACAGGCTTCAAGCTGAAAATTTTATAAACGATTCTGGGACTGTATCAGACAGGATTTTTATAAGGTCCTTCAGGAATGCAACCAGGATGGAGAGCTGCCTTTGAGCTGCCGCATGGGCAGTAATCACGCTGCTACCCAAGAAAGGAGACCTCTGTAACCCCGTCACATTGTTGTGCTCAGACTAGAAAATCTTTTCCAAGGCGCTGGCAAATCGGCTGTGGACACAAATAGGATCAGTGATGCATAAGGATCAATCCTATTGCGTACCAGACCGATCCATTTTGATAATCTGTTTTTAATAAGAGACCTTTTTAATGAGTCCAAACTTTTTAATATTGACATTGGTTTAGTTTCAATTGACCAGGAAAAAGCTTTTGACAGTTGACCATCAGTATTTGTTTCATACACTGAAGGCATCTGGTTTTGGTCCTGTTTTTATCTAATATTAAACTCCTCTATAAGAATGTTTTTAGCCTGGTGAAAGTAAACAATGATCTGAATGTCCCTTTCCCTGTGTAGAGGGGGATACGGCGGGGCTGCTCCCTCTCAGGGATGCTCCACTCTCTCTCTATAGAGCCTTTCCTGCATCAGCTGAGAAAGAAGCTAACAGGGCTGGCTGTGCCAGCTGCACCCAACAGCACCCCCATCAGGCTATCTGCGTATGCTGGTGACCTTAATGTTTTCATTACTAATGACAGGGACGTCACTGTGCTGGAATCCTGAATTAAGAACTATGAAAAGGTCACCTCAGCTCGGGTCAATTGGGCAAAAAGTGCAGCTTTTCTGTCTGGTATCTGGGAGGGAATAACTCCCCCATCACTGCCCCCAGCGCTGACCTGGGAAAACACTGGGGTTAAGATAATTGGAGTGTTTTTTGGGAATGAGCCAGAACTGGGAGGGATTGCTGGATAACATGAAAGGGAGGCTGCAGAGTTGGCAGTGGCTCCTTTGACGATTCTCATTTAGGGGGAGGGTCCTCGTTATTAACAATCTGGTGGCATCTATCGGTTTGTAGAAAAGATCCTGAGTGATTTACAGGCCTCTCTTATTCCAGCTATGTCCCAATTCTTGACATGTTTTTTTTTATAAAAACGTTTGGTTCCAGAGCAGGAGCCCCTGTTCCCCACAGTGCTGGACTCCCCCTCAGTGCCAGAGGAGGAGGAACCACCTGGCAAAATACTGCCATTGACGAAACTGGCAGAGGTGGTTTTCCATACAGCAGAGAAAAAGCAGCTGTATGAAATGTGCATTAAAAAAAGTCATTATAATCAGCTGAAGGACCTGGGGGACACTAAGTGGAGAGCTCACCTCAGTGTTCCTGATGATCAATCCCCTGTCTGGAGAGTTTTATATAAACTACCCCTGCCCAAGAGCTCTGGAGACCTGCAGTGGAGAGTGCTGCAGGGAATTAGAGCAAACCGGTACTTGAGCCGTGTGGAGCAGGCGGTCAGTGATCAGTGACCCTTGTGTTCCGCATTGGAGACAGTTTTCAGACTGCACCCGGCTGCAGCCTTTTTTTTTTTTTTTTTTTTTTAGAAAACCTGCTGGCTTCCTTGGGAGTTGTTTTTAGAAAACAGCCCTTTGTTTTTAACATTAAATATAGTTTTAAACAAAGAAACAAGTGCTCACTGGTCAACTTTGTACTGGGTCAAGAGAAACTGGCTATTTTTAAATCCTGAAAGAGCAAGATTTTAGCCACTGGTTTTAGTAATGTTGTAAGCGTTTTTAGAATCCCGCTGGTCTCCAGGATTAAGCTTGATTTTCATTATTATCAAACGGTGCAGGACTTGGACAGTTTTAAAGAGCGTTGGTGCATTGGAGATTGGGTGTGCGACGTAAGCAAGGAGGGGGAGCTCATTGTGTTACTATAAAGGTCAAAAAAAAAAAAAAACTTTAAAAGTGATCTGAATGGACCGTAATAGTGTTGCTATTGTTTTGAAATTGTTGCTTTGTGGCTAGATGCATTTTTTGTTATTTTTGGGGGTTTAAAGGAGTTTCATCACCGGCTCCTCTTCTCTTCTGGTACATAATCACTGCTTGTGATGTTTCATTCCCATGGTCTACCTGCAATCAGGTCATGTGACCCATCGTCTGACCTGTCTAGGGACCGCAAGGAACCTATTCATCCATGAGCTCACTTACAGACAATCCACCCATTGTGTTTGCGGTGTAGTTTCTCCACAGTGGTGCAAAGAGGGGGCTCAAAGTACATTGTGAATGAGCAGCTGCACCGAACTCTGCAGGGTCACAGCAAGGAAACTCATTTTAGACAACACTACAGTTCAATTAAACTATGTGCTGGGAAAATCAACGTGCAAATCAGCAGCCAACGCTTCCTGATGCAGACTGTGAGAAACGAAAGGAGACAAGGCATGGATTGAACTTGCCGCTCCAAAGATGACCTCTCTAATTGAGCAGCTCTGAGATCCCTGGGGAATAAGTGAAAGAGGACGGGGCAGGTCCAGGTCGTCCTGGCTCAATATATTCCTTACTACTAAAAAAAAAAAAAAAAAAAAAAAAACTATGGGCTGAGGTGGTGGGGGTAAAATAATAAAAAAGTCTATCTTTGACAAATGAAACTCCCAGCTCTGTAGCATCCAGCAATGTAATTAATTAGATAGCGATTCCGGCTCTTGTATCAAATTGACAAACTGTCATCCATGCAAAGCCAAGCTGCACTCCCGCCAGAGTGGATAGAATAACTGGGGGCTCAAGGGGATTGGTTTCACACTCCCATGCGCACAAGAACAACCTTGACAGCAACAGCAGAGTGTGAAGCCCAGGTGAGCAGAACCAGCAACAGCATCCTGCAAACACAATAGAGTGTGAAGCCCAGGTGAACAGAACCAGAAACAGCATCCTGCAAACACAGCAGAGTGTGAAGACCAGGTGAACAGAACCAGCAACAGCATCCTGCAAACACAGCAGAGTGTGAAGCCCAGGAGAACAGAACCAGCAACAGCATCCTGCAAACACAGCAGAGTGTGAAGCCCAGGAGAACAGAACCAGAAACAGCATCCTGCAAACAAAGCAGAGTGTGAAGCCCAGGTGAACAGAACCAGCAACAGCATCCTGCAAACACAGCAGAGTGTGAAGACCAGGTGAACAGAACCAGCAACAGCATCCTGCAAACACAGCAGAGTGTGAAGACCAGGTGAACAGAACCAGCAACAGCATCCTGCAAACACAGCAGAGTGTGAAGACCAGGTGAACAGAACCAGCAACAGCATCCTGCAAACACAGCAGAGTGTGAAGCCCAGGAGAACAGAACCAGCAACAGCATCCTGCAAACACAGCAGAGTGTGAAGCCCAGGTGAACAGAACCAGCAACAGCATCCTGCAAACACAGCAGAGTGTGAAGCCCAGGTGAACAGAACCAGAAACAGCATCCTGCAAACACAGCAGAGTGTGAAGACCAGGTGAACAGAACCAGAAACAGCATCCTGCAAACAAAGCAGAGTGTGAAGACCAGGTGAACAGAACCAGCAACAGCATCCTGCAAACACAGCAAAGTGTGAAGCCCAGGAGAACACAACCAGCAACAGCATCCTGCAAACACAGCAGAGTGTGAAGCCCAGGAGAACAGAACCAGCAACAGCATCCTGCAAACACAGCAAAGTGTGAAGCCCAGGAGAACACAACCAGCAACAGCATCGTGCAAACACAGGAGTGTGAAGCCCAGGTGAACAGAACCAGCAACAGCATCCTGCAAACACAGCAGAGTGTGAAGACCAGGTGAACAGAACCAGCAACAGCATCCTGCAAACACAGCAGAGTGTGAAGACCAGGTGAACAGAACCAGCAACAGCATCCTGCAAACACAGCAGAGTGTGAAGCCCAGGAGAACAGAACCAGCAACAGCATCCTGCAAACACAGCAGAGTGTGAAGCCCAGGAGAACAGAACCAGCAACAGCATCCTGCAAACACAGCAAAGTGTGAAGCCCAGGAGAACACAACCAGCAACAACATCGTGCAAACACAGGAGTGTGAAGCCCAGGTGAACAGAACCAGCAACAGCATCCTGCAAACACAGCAGAGTGTGAAGCCCAGGTGAACAGAACCAGCAACAGCATCCTGCAAACACAGCAGAGTGTGAAGCCCAGGAGAACAGAACCAGCAACAGCATCCTGCAAACCCAGCAGAGTGTGAAGCCCAGGTGAACAGAACCAGCAACAGCATCCTGCAAACACAGGAGTGTGAAGCCCAGGAGAACACAACCAGCAACAACATCCTGCAAACACAGCAGAGTAAAGTGATCAGGTAATATGGCACGCTATCTTTAACCCGAATACAGACTGTGGGAAGCTCAAACTGCACTGCAGGAGTAATACTTACCATTACTGCTAGAAGCTAAGAGAACATCAAGGAGAAATAAATACAGATTAAGCAAAAGAAAACATGTCTTGAAAAGCCCTGTAAAGTTGTGTGGAAAGTCTCTCCAGATTCTGCTAGCGGTGCTATTTCACAAAGGGCTGACACCCGCAGTGCTGGGACACCAGACTAAACCTTGGCATTTGGAAACAGCATTGGCATCTGTGGCAATGATATAAACTCCCTGAGGAGGAATCGACGCAGTTTGAGACTTTGAGGACATCTGTGTTGATTGTGTCTTTATTCATTTTTAGGACCCGGAGACATGAGAAAAAGGTTTGTTTAGAATGCAGGTTTTATACTACATGACTCAAGTCCAAAAAAAGGAAAAATGATAATAAATAAAAACAAATGCAGATTGAGACAGTGCTGTGAAGCCATGTGTAAAACAATACAAACCTCTAATTAGAGAAGCTAGCGGCCCAACTACTAGGTAATGGAGAAAATGGTTTAATAGCGATACGTTTAATATGGAACCTAAAAACGTACACAAGCCATGCCGGCATTTTAAATGCGGTCCGAAAAAAGAAAGGTGCTTTTCTCGCTTATTAAAAGCAGAAATGGATCCTGCAGGAGCTGGTTGTAATGACCTGCTTCTGTCAGTAACACTTCACTAGTCTCCTTTTCTTTCTGACACACACTAAATTGTTTTTCCTTCTAACTGACAGCTCCCATATTTACTGGAGAAAAATGGCACATTATTGTAAATCAGGATTTGACAGATAGATCGTATCAGTAGTCAAACCAGGGCAGCCCCTACAGAAAAGCTTGAACAGTTTGCCATTATAAACGGGCAAAAGGAGCAGCCTAAAGCTAGATAAGAAAGACACCCACACTGTATACATAGCTGCTCTACGTGAGCACCATGCTGTATATCATCACTTTCGTATCCCTGCTGGACACCACGTGCTCCCTTTCCTGTGGAACAGCAATGAGAGCTTTGATTTGTATTCTATCCCGCTGCTAATGCAGTCCAGCATTCCTATTTGTCTTTGCCCTGCAGCAATGCACTGCACTGATGGTTTCAGGTTATTGTTTAGTACTGTATATACTGTACAGGTCTGGGTTATTGAAATGGTATGCTGCAACATGAACGCTATCATATCACAATGCAAACTACACATACAGTGGCTCTCAAAAGTATTCAATACAAAACAGAAAATAATTGATTGCATAAATATTCTCCCCCTTGAGTCAATATTTAGTAGAGGCACCTTTGGCAGCAATTACAGCCATGAGTCTATTTAGATAAGTCTCTACCAGCTTTGCACATCTGGTCACTGCAATTTTTGTCCATTCTTCTTTGCAAAATTGCTCAAGCTCCGTCAAGTTGGATGGGGACCTTTGGTGAACAGCAATTTTCAACTCTTTCCACATATTCTCAACTGGATTGAGGTCCGGGCTTTGACTGGGCCACTCCGGGGCACGGTGTGTCATAGCAAAGGGGGTGAATACTTACACAATCAATTATTTTCTAATTTAAAACAATTTTTAGGTTTTATTTTTCACTTTGACATTATGGACTTTTTTGTGTTGATCAGTGGCAAAAACTCCCAATTAAATCCATTTTGATTCCATGCTGTAACACAATAGAATGTGGAAAAGCCCAAGGGGGGTGAATACTTTTGAGAGCCACTGTAGATACACAAAGACAATAAGGAATATGTGGTCTCGGTTTATGTCCAGGTATAAGTTAAACTATTATTAATAATTAAAAAAGGTTTTTTTGTGTAAAGTGCTTTAGAAAAGCTGTATAAAAAACACTAGATAAATATCACCAATAACAATGGCAATCCCCTCCTACAGCTCTCTCTCTACGCAAGTGCTGATCTGCGCCAGGCCTATCCATTATCCACTCTGTTGCCCAGGAAACGCAGTTAGTATTCCGAGCGCCTGCCTGTCTGGAGCAGGGAGGGTTCCATTGACTTGCTGAGCCGGCTGAGATCGAAGCCAATCTCCATTCACAAGAAACGCTGACCTGAACGTACAACTGCATGGAGTGGGACTGCGGAAAGAACCGCATCAACAACTACAGCAGCAACCAACTAACCAATCCCCCCATCCTCCGTCTCCTTCAACACCCCCCCAATCCTCCTTCTACAGCCCCCATCCTCCTTCAACACCCCATCCTCCTTCAAAAGCCCCATCCTCCTTCTCATTCAACACCCCCACCCACCTTGAACACCCCACATCCTCCTTAAACAGCCCATCATCCACCTTCAACACTCCCCCCATCCTGCTTTAACACCCCACATCCACCTTCAACAACCCCCCATCCTCCTTCAACACCCCCTCATCCTCCTTCAACACCCCTCCATCCTCCTCCTCCTTCAACACTCCCCAACCTCAATCAACACCCCCATCCTCCTTCAACACCCCCCATCCTCCATCAACACCACCCATCAAACCAGATCACAAACCGTTACTCCCTGCCCCGGACAGCCACTCTCATTCAAAGCAGCCGATCCTCGTTTCAATTCAATTGAAGAGCCAGTCATGGGCAGACACGGTCACATTAACCCACATGCAGAAAGTCATTCAACAGCGCAGTTGCAATAACATGCAATAGAACCCCCCAAAACGAGTTCCATCAACAAAGCCTTATTGAAAACCGAACCGTGGTCTTTGCAATCAAAAGTGTGACCCCAATTCAAATCAATGTTCATTATTAAAACAGCCATTGTTCATGCAGATGGACTGGCTTGCCTCTGCTGCACTCAGAACTCGTGTCAAACACTCATTGAATTTGTAATCAATGCAGCCACTCTGGAGGGAAGTTTCTCCAATGCACGTCTAAACAAATCGTTTCAGAGCAGCGCTTATTCACAGCAATGGCAATGGGTGGCCAACTGCTTTTCAGTGACGTCTCAATCCTGACATTCTCGCTGATGCAAAACTTTTGGCCAGAGCTCTACATATTCTTCTTCTGATAATTCTTATACTTGATCCCAGTCTGAGATATCAGAAAAACGTTCTTTTCCAGGTCTTCTTTTACGTTCATTTAAACATCTTTCCATTCGATACCCTATTACAATATGCCTACTTTACACCAACACAGACAAGATATCCCTATCTTGATGCAGCTTGGTTTCTGAAAAGGTTTTTCCTTCATGTTCCCCCACAGGAATGACTCTCGTATAATCACTTGTGTGTGTGTGTGTGTGTGTGTGTGTGTGTGTGTGTGTGTCGTGGCACAGCGGGTTTAGGATCACAGTCCTTCAGAAGAAATCTGAGAGCAAGTGGAAGCCCAATTCTATGTGTGTGTGTGTCAGTGTGCATGTCAGTGTCAGCGTGTGTGTGTGTGTGTGTGTGTGTGTGTGTGTGTGTGTGTGTGTGTGTGTTTTCAGCCTTGCCACTGTTCAAATAATGATGAAATAAAAAAAGAAATACACTCCCTGGTAAGCACCAAGCACCTGACAGATATATACATCAACATAAAACACTAAGCACATATAATATGAAAACAGCATATAGATCAGTGGGGGCTATGTGTATTGCTGCAATGGATTGTTAGTAAAACCCCAGTCACCCCCGACACAATCTGCAAACCTCACTTGTGCGAATCACAATACAGTCTACCTTGCTTGGCACACTGAAGAGAAGACACTGACCTCTGGTGGAGTTATCAAGTATACTAAATATTTCTACACAGTTTATTGAGGGCTGATTCCTTATTACTACCCACCAACCAATACACTGAATTTTACATTACCGCATGCATGTGAGAAACGGGTATTGTAGAGGCTCAGGTGCACTCTGATGCAAGCGGTTTGCAATGTATATGTAAAATTATTAGATTTACATGCAAATTACCTGGAGTAGCAGCCAGATTTTCTAGGGGCTTTATTACACTGACACCTTGTGGTATAACAGTGCTTCTACAAGTAGTCAAGTTTTTTTTTTTCTTTTATCCACCAGCAATACCCACTCCATGTATATTTAGCAGAGATTCTGAAAGATATCAGGTATCCTTGTTATGCTTTCTGCATCAGGTGGTAGGAGCAAGAACTTGGTTCTACAGCATTTACTGTTAGTGCCGGAGAGTCTGGTTGAGCACGGAGACCCTGCATGTATTAGGGTTATACTCCAGTGCCACTCGTATTGGGTTACTAGTCAGATGGAGAATGTTTTTGAAATATGTAAGGGAAGGTGAAATGTGATTTGAAGTTCTGAGGGATGTGCAAACCTGTAAAAGGGCAACACACACACACACACACACACACACAAATAAATTCTTAAAACAGTCTCAGAGAAATGCAAATAAGCTAAGATGCTAGAAGTAAACAGGACCCCCCCAACACTCACACACGTTCTACTGTAACACTCACACGTTCTACTGTAACACTCACACATGCAACCAGAATTATTCCAGGTTTAAAAGACATGTCATATGCAGACAGGCTAAAAGAATTGAATCTATTCAGTCTTGAACAAAGAAAGCTAGTGGCGACCTAATTCAAGCATTCAAAATTCTAAAAGGTATTGACAATGTCAACCCAAGGGACTTTTTCAACCTGAAAAAAGAAACAAGTTCCAGGGGTCACAAATGGAGATTAGACAAAGGGGCATTCCGAACAGAAAATAGGAGGCATCTTTTTACATAGAGAATCATGAGGGTCTGGAACCAACTCCCCAGTAATGTTGTTGAAGCTGACACCCTGGGATCCTTCAAGAAGCTGCTTGATGAGATTCTGGGATCAATAAACTACTAACAACCAAACGAGCAAGATGGGCCGAATGGCCTCCTCTCATTTGTTAACTTTCTTATGTTCTTATGTTCTACTGTAACACACACACGTTCTACTGTATGGAAGGCCCTATGTGTCAAAAACGTGTACGGTTTCGTACACTTTCAAATAAATTACTATGGGTAACAGTACGATACACTATGCATACTATCTTTACTATACGTACACATTTAGGCAAATCAGTTCTTTAGAAATGAAATAAGAGCCATGAATTTAAAGAGAACGGTATGTGTACTAAATGACCCAATGAAAAGACAACTCACATATTCCATGCTCTTCCAAAAGTGATCAGGGAATCTGGGCCTTTGAATATTTTTTAAAGCAGTCTCAAAACATACATTTTTAAACGTGCCTTTCCAATTGTTTACTTCTGTTTGTCAAGTGTTTTTATATGCCTTAACTTTTCCTGTATTACGTTTATTTTATTTCTGTCATCTTAAAACTTCCAATAATCAACGAGTCTTAATAACACAATTCGTGTTATACTGGATGTGTCTTAGTGGAATTTATTGTTCCCTTTCAATGGAATGACAACCATTACCGAATGGGAAGAGCCAATCACTGAGCATATATAAAAAAGCTGCCCTATCAGGGCCCTGCTGAAGAGGGACGTCATCACAGTAGCATATCGCCATTTTCTCTCTCACTTCACTGAGACAGGTCACAGATTGCTTCCGTCTTTATTTGTCTGAATTTGGCTGATTTGTCAGTTTAATACTGTCAAATTTAATTTATCCATGGTAGAATCACGCTTTTGAGTGTGCTCCTACCTAATTCTCACGTTTGCTGACTACAGCTGGTTTTGACCCCTCTTGTTGAGATTGGTAAGCGGCCATTACTCTCTTTCACTACACAAGGCCTCGTGTAGTTTGCCATACCATGTTGAGAGCTGGTGTGGTGCTGTAAGGAGATCCCACTTGTCCTGTGTCAGATGCTTGGGGCCAGACCATGGAGCCAAAGCACTGGCGGGTGAGTTGGACTGCTCTCCATGCAGAAAGTTCTCCAATAGAACTAAGCACAGAAGAGCAGCCCTATTCCCAATGGAGTCTGCTTCCCCGAGCCAGGGAAAAATGAGATCCGAGGTTCAAGATCCTTCGCAGAGGTCCTCTAGGACGCACCCTCCTCCCCCCCGCCCACCACAGTGACCAGGGAGCTCCCCCGCACACCTGGGTCACCCTCCCCTTCTCCACCACCGGTGCAGAGGCGCAGGCGCCTCTCAGGGGAAGCGAGATGGTCACCGTCGAGGCGGTACCACTCGAGGGGGCGTTCACCAGGGGACAGGCTGTCACCGTGCAGGTGCTGCTTTCCTTTCCCGCGCAGGCACAGACGCTTGCTGTCGGAGTCACCTCAGAGACGCCCAATTTCGGCTGAGCGGTGTTTTCAGGAGCTGGCAGAGACTGTGAGGGCTCAGCAGACAATGCAGGAGAACATGCTTAAATCTCAGGGCAGACTGCCCCCTACCACCGGGCAGCCCCAACTTCCGCAGTCTCGCTCCCCATACCCAGTGCATAGACCACATCCACCGGGCAAGCCACAGCGGGGGGCTCCTTACTGCCCCTGCTGTATGTGTCGCAAAGGGAAGAGTTCCAGGCACTCATGCAGGGTGCAGCTGCAGCCAAGGACTCTCCCTGGCCAGCAGAACAGGACGTAAAGGGGATCGGCTTCCTGCAGAAGAAAGGGAACCCACAGCATGCCCTCCCCTTGTGCCGGGATTTCCTCGAGCTAGTTCGCTCGTCTTGTAGTAACCCAGCCTCCACCCCCTCAGCCTTTAGAACAGCAGAGGCCCTGCTACACACTGCAGTAGCCCAAGAAACGGGCTTAGGCACGTTCCCCACCATCTGGGACACTGTCACAATAGCAACACACTTTTTAAAACATTTTAAATCTCCCTGATTTTCTAACCACGCTCCCTATATACCTAACCTCGTCCCTACCTACTCTATTTCCATCCCCTATACAGTCCCTAAAGAAACTATTTTGCACATTTAAAGCCCTAAACTCTTCTCCTAACTCTTCTCTCACTTCCCTATATCCAGCACATTCAACCATCATATGTTCCACAGTTTCATAAACCCCACACTCCATACACAACCCATTCTCATGCGCTCCAGTTCTATATAAATGTTCATTTAAAGTTCAATGCCCTATAAACAGCCTTATTAAATTTACTTCTTCCTGTCTATTCCATCCATACCATTCTTCCCTCACAATGACTTTACTTTGTGATTTATATAATTTTCACCCTTTTCTTTTCCTATTCCACATATTGTGCCATTCATTCACTATAATTGTTTCTATTGTATAAACTATTTTATAAAATTTCCTTAACCCATAATGCACATCCATACCCACACACACTTTCTTCACTGCCATTTTGCTAACTCATCCGCTCTCATTCCCCTCTATTCCTACATGCGCTGGAATCCACACAAAAAACACATACAATCCTAAAAACACACACTCTGACACTTGATACATTATTTCCTGTACTAAATCCCTTCATTCTTAATTGCCTGAGGCTGAAGCCCTGATTTATTTATTCATATGAGCTTAACATGCAGCCTACAGCACTCAGTATTCCCAGGTGGTCTCCCATCCAAGTACTAACCAAGCCCAACATTGCTTTAGCTTAAGCATTGCATGGTAAGTTCGATTTGAAGAGCTTTTTGCCGTCAAAGACGTTGCCCAGGCGTCACTACAAGGAAGTAGCTCTTCTTGACCCCCAAGCCCTGATAACGAATCTGAAAAAATGACTGCTCTCTCTACTCTGACCTCTATAATCCAGTGCAATGCCGAAAATAATCCCTATTAATTCAGCCGTCATAATTGACACATTGTCTGTAATACGTACACATTTCCCTATCTTAAATTCTGGAATATAATACGCTGCTCCAACGCTACCATTATCTGTATTCTTAGATTCATCTGTAAAAATGTTCATATGCACAGTTGGGGGTGTGGTCAGCGAGTCATTCAGCAAGTTATTAATATAGCCTATACCGACAAAACTTTTGATTTATTTGAAGAACGCGCCCAGGAACGAAGCCACAAAATCATCACGGGTGCAGTTTAGGAAGTAGTCTAATTGTAGAATAAAAATAATGGCTGACGCGCGTCACTGTGTTCCACGAGAGGTTATTAATAGTGGCACAACAAGGCTGGTGTGAATTACAGACCGGGCCTGAGGAAGTGTTTCCGGGGAGTTACTTTATGCCGTGACACTCCGGGCAACAGAGAACGAGGAGTCAGTCAGACATGGTATCTGGTGCAGGAGTCGCGAGAAAGAAATCTGCGGGACCCCCGTCTCTGATGTGGGGTACCCTGCACGCTCTATGGAAGGATAAGCATCGGGTTCTCTTCAAATCCGAGTATACCCTGCTCGTGACCGCGGTACTTTGGATCGCCGAGATCGTGATCAATATCTGTGTGATCCACCGCGTTGCATGTAAGTGAAAGTGCACAGATATTATTACACAGTAACACTAGTGCTGTACCAGAAGATTACTTCCATTGCACAGTCGCTGCCACAGAGATCGTTCTTTTAAAGTAGACCCCGGAATGCAAAACTGCAAATACAAATCTCAGGAAGTGCGGCGAGTGAAAAATGCTCTTGCACTGTAATGCGAAACTTCCATTGCAAATCGTTTACAGTGAAAAACAGTCATTTACAAGCAACAGTGTGTGCCGTGCATGCTGTGTGTGGGGCTAAAAGAAACCACAGGAACAAAGTGGATACACACAGCTATGGGACTGACTGCAGAAAGTACAGGTACCCGAACTGACCACAAGAGATATAGGTATAGCAGTAGCCTGTCAAAGAGATACAACAAAACATTACGAAGGCATGACGCGGATTTGCATGCTTGCAAAATAAGATTTCCACAGCATGTAGTAATTGCACTGACACGTACAAACACACGGAACAGCGTGCCCTGCGTGTGTATCTGTGTCCGACACATGATCAGTGACAGCAGCTGGACTCGCGCTTCTCAAACTGCTGCTGCTGTTTGTTTGAGCCGTGATCCCCTCCATTGTACACCCACACGATACACATGGAACCGTGCAGTCGAGTATTAGAACTGCACCATTGCGTGTGTGTGAGGCACGCATAATAACACCGTGCTGGTTCATCTGGAAAGTATAAATAGTGAGATCTGTATATCTCATCTGACCTACTGTAGGCTGTCCATTGAAGCATGGGCTGTGTTTCAGAACTGCAAAAAAAATAATGGAATAAAATAGAAACATGATCTGTGTGAGCTTTTGTATTCCAACACAGATTCCAAATATAGTATATGTGAATGTGGTTGTCTTTGTGAATAATGCATGCTTTGCTGTTGCACTGTTGAGCCCAGACTACTCGAATACACATTTCACTTTGGAGAGACCATTGCGCTGATAAGAAAGCATCAGCTCCCGTTGAGTACACTGGAGTCTGCTGCACTTTGTGTTCTCTCAATACTGTACAATGTGTAAGTGCTCAGCTGCTGTGTTGTATTTTCAGATACAGAGATTGATTGGAAAGCCTACATGGAGGAGGTGGAGGGGGTTATCAATGGAACGTACGATTACACTCAGCTGAAAGGAGACACTGGCCCCTTAGTGTAAGTGCTGATAGATACAACTCTGAACATTGCATAGGAACTCAAACTGCACACCACTGTGATCCTTGAGTAGTGTGTCAAGGTGCATAGAGCTCAAATGCAATGTGCCCCTTAGCCGTAACTAGCCGTGGTTTAGATTTGAACGCAGTGCTTCAATAAAAATATCACAAGGGGGTGGAGCAGGTTTTGCAAAATGCTTTGTGTTTTTTCAGAGTGAACAAGTTTCTTTGCCCAAGCTGCAGGTCTCCCAGCACTGTGCTGTTCACTGTTTACGGAGTCACAGGATCTCCACACTAACCCATGTTAATACAGGTAGCAAGATTTACTGAAACAGATGCATCAGAGGGTGTTGCTCTAGGGTCAGACCGGGGTCACATGTGTAGTACGCTGGTTATATAGCTCAGTCGTTACAGTAGCTGAATTCCAAAACATGTCTACCCTGCTCTCTGCCCCTGGGGAGCAGACAGTGACTGTGTGACTGTGCTGCTTGCATGTCCCCGAGTCCTGTTTTTCTGATGTGGCTGTGCTCACATGTTCCTGAGTCCTGTTGCTCTGGTGTTGCTGTGCTCGCATGTCCCTGAGTCTGTTGCTCTGGTATGAGGTGTGGCTGTGCTTGGATGTCCCTGTGTCCTGTTGCTCTGGGGTTGCTGTGCTCGCAAGCCCCTGAGTTCTGTTGCTCTGGTATGAGGTGTGGCTGTGCTTGCATGTCCCTGAGTCCTGTTGTTCTGGTGTGGCTGTGCTCGCATGTCCCTGAGTCCCGTTGCTCTGCTGTGGCAGTGCTCGCATGTCCCTGTGTCCTGTTGCTCTGGTATGAGGTGTGGCTGTGCTTACATGTCCCTGTGTCCTGTTGTTTTGGTGTTGCTGTGCTCGCAGGTCCCCGAGGCCCGTTGCTGTGGTGTGGCTGTGCTCGCATGTCCCTGTGTCCTGTTGCTCTGGTGTGGCTGTGCTCGCATGTCCCTGAGTCCTGTTGCTCTGGTCTTCTCAGGTACCCAGCTGGCTTTGTGTACATCTTCACAGTGCTGTACTACGTGACGGGCCGGGGGAGGGATGTTCGGCTGGCTCAGTACCTCTTTGCAGTCTTCTATCTCGTCACGCTGCTCCTGGTGTTTCGTATCTATCGCCGTACCAGCAAGGTCAGCACGGACACAAAACAAGCTTTCTGTTACGTGTAACCTGTTATACGGTTCAAGCATGTCTGTATACACATATCTGAGGTCTGATCTGCATGCACAAGAAAGGCCTGCCCGTGTCTCAGCTCTCTCTGTGCCTGCCTATCTGCCAAACTCCACTGTGCCTCTGTCTCTCTCCCACACTCCCTGCCTGCCTGTCTCTCTCCCACACTCCCTGCCTGCCTGTCTCTCTCCCACACTCCCTGCCTGCCTGTCTCTCTCCTACACTCCCTGTTTGCCTGTTTCTCTCCCACACTCCCTGCTTGCCTGTCACTCTCCCACATTCCCTGCCTGTCTGTCTCTCTCCTACACTCCCTGCCTGCCTGTGTCTCTCCCACACTCCCCTGCCTGCCTGTTTCTCTCCCACACTCCCTGCCTGCCTGTTTCTCTCCCACACTCCCTGCCTGCCTGTCTCTCTCCCACACTCCCTGCCTGCCTGTCTCTCTCCCACACTCCCTGCCTGCCTGTCTCTCTCCCACACTCCCTGCCTGCCTGTCTCTCTCCCACACTCCCCTGGCTGCCTGTCTCTCTCCCACACTCCCCTGCCTGCCTGTCTCTCTCCCACACTCCCTGGCTGCCTGTCTCTCTCCCACACTCCCTGCCTGCCTGTCTCTCTCCTACACTCCCGTGCTTGCCTGTCTCTCCCACACTCCCCGGTCTGCTGCTCCTAACCCTTGTGCTGTTCTTCAGGTCCCTCCCTTTGTGTTCTTCTTCATGTGCTGTGCCTCCTATCGGATCCACTCTATCTTCATCCTGCGGCTCTTCAACGACCCTGTGGCCATGATGCTTCTCTTTGTGGCGGTCAACCTCTTCCTGGATGGCCGCTGGACGCTGGGCTGCTGCTTCTACAGGCAAGTCCTGCGCTCTCTGAGCTGCAGGGAGGCTGTTAGCAGCTGTACGTTGTGTTCCTCTCTTCAATGTAGATTTTGAGCCCTGCTCTCTCTTAAGCCCAGGAACTGCAGCGTAGGCAATGTGATGCAGGTACATGTTAGTGCCAGCAGTGTGAAAAGGGGACGCAGTATAGCACACTGGGGAATTGGAAAGGTACAGTGGGATAAGAACAGGTACAGAAGTTCACCAGCAGGTGGCCACCTTCACTGCAGAAATATCTAGAAATAGGTTAAAAATAGACAGGGCATGCCCGCATGTTTCACAGGATTTAATTATGAATTGATAAATGTGTCCGCCACCCCCCCCCCTCTCCCTCACTCTCTCTCTCTCTCCCCCCTGCCCCCTCCCCCTCCCCCTCTCTCTCCCTCTTATCTCTTCCTCTCCCACTCCCCCTCCCTCTCCCACTGCGCAGTCTGGCAGTGTCTGTGAAGATGAACGTGCTGCTGTTTGCCCCTGGGCTGCTGTTTCTGCTGCTCTGTGAGTTCGGGCTGCTGTGGAGCATCCCCAGGCTCTCCCTCTGTGCAGCTATACAGGTATAGGCAGATTCTGCAGCGTGTTTGTCTTGGGTATAGTTTTGGGGGTGGGGGTGGGGGGTTGTTTTAGCATTCCTGTAAAATATTCTCTATGTAATATTGTGATATATGTGTAAGCAGCAGTGTGTAATATTGTGTAAGCAGCAGTGTGTTATATTGTGTAAGCAGCAGTGTGTTATATTGTATAAGTAAGCAGTGTGTTATATTGTGTAGCTGAGCTGTAGTTTGTCACTTTTGCTTTTTGCTAAAGTGGAACGCTGTGCTCTTTTTTCCCCCAGGTGGCACTGGGCCTCCCTTTCCTGCTGGAGAACCCGCTGGGCTATGTGAGCCGCTCCTTTGACCTGGGCCGGCAGTTCCTCTTCGAGTGGACTGTGAACTGGCGCTTCCTCCCGGAGGAAATCTTCCTCAGCCGCTATTTCCACCTGGCCCTGCTGGGGGCACACCTCTCAGTGCTGCTGCTGTTCACTCTGTACCGCTGGAATAGGTCAGGAATCTGCTTTCAGTGTATATAAATACACACACACAGGTCAGGGATCTGCTTTCAGTGTATATAATATATATATACACACACACAGGTAAGGGAGCTGCTTTCAGTGTTTATAATATACACACACACACACACACACACACACACACACACACACACACACACACACACAGAGGTCAGGGAGCTTCTCTCAGTGTATATAATATATATATATATATACACACACACACACAGGTCAGGGAGATTCTCTCGGTGTATATAATACACACACACACACACACTGGTCAGGGAGTGGCTTTCAGTATGTATAATACACACACACATGCACATATGCACACATGCGCACACACACCCCCTACACCCCCTGTCTCAAGGCTGCAGAACTGAGCCACGCTCCTCATTGTGTTTCAGGTCTCAGGAGAGCATCATCTCCCTGCTGAAGGACCCAGCCCAGCGCAAACAGACCTCGCCAAAACTCACCGCTGACCATATCCTTTATTACTGCACTGCTGGGATCCAGACCGTGGGTTTCATAGAGTATCCCGGCACGGCTTCAGTGTTTAGACCTGGGCCTGATTCAGGCCTGTCTGTCTCTCTGTCTGTCTGCATGCTTGTCTGTATGTATGTATGTATGTATGTCTGTCTGTCTGTCTGTATGTATGTGTGCATGTCTGTATGTCTGCCTGTCTGTCTGTATGTATTCTCGCTCACTGCATATTGTTCCAGTTCCCATCCTTGACAGCGCAGCACAGATCACCTACACGCTGTTCACCGCCAACTTCATTGGGGTGTGTTTCAGCCGCTCGCTGCACTACCAGTTCTACGTGTGGTACTTCCACACACTGCCCTACCTGCTGTGGAGCGGCCGGGTCACGAAGCTGGCTCCTCTGTTCAGGTAGGACCCCTCTGATTCAGAGCCGCACTCTTCAATGATGTGCCTGGATGATAACACATGTGCAATGAAACTACCCTGTAAATACAGCCGCACAACAGCCCTAAGGGATTCTGCACAAAAGCCCTTCCAGTCCCAGGATTTTACACAAGTCATTTGCTTTAATAAAACTCATTTTATTTGTGGACCCGGGGCCTGGCGGTATATTTTAGACAGGTCAGTTATTTCCTGTTTTGCCACTAGGGGCAGTGCTGTTATCAGAAAATCTAAATAAAATCAACTAGGTATGTATTTTTCCATATTTCAAATTACTGATTTGAAATGTTTAATGGAAATAAGTTTGCATCAAGCACCAACCCTAGTTTTATTTCTTTATTCTTTTTGTATATTTAATTGCTCAATTGTACTGTAATTCTTTATGTATTTTTTATATACAACTGTAAGTTGCCCCGGGTAAGGGTGTCTGCTAAGGTAATAATAATAATAATAATAATAATAATAATGTACCTGTTCAGTTAATTGGAGAAGTGATCTGCTTTCTGCATTGTGTGATGCTTTTAAGAGGGTTATCAGTGATTGAATGGCTGTTTGCAGGGTGTGATGATCTCTGATGGGATTAATGCCTGTTTGCAGGGTGCTGATTGATCGGTGATTGAGTGCCTGTTTGCAGGGTGTGATTGATCTCTGATGGGATTAATGCCTGTTTGCAGAGTGCTGATTGATCAGTGATTGAATGACTGTTTGCAGGGTGTGATTGATCTCTGATGGGATTAATGCCTGTTTCCAGGGTGCAGATTGATCAGTGATTGAATGCCTGTTTGCAGGGTGCTGATCCTGGGGCTGGTGGAGCTGTCCTGGAACACCTACCCCTCCACAGTGTACAGCTCGGCTGTATTGCACGCCTGTCACCTCGTCATCCTGCTGTCTCTGTGGTATGGACAGGAAGCTGCCGTCCACCTCCACAAACGCAAGTGATCCCCACCCAGCACCATGGGAGGACCGTTCAAACAGGAAGGCCCTTCCCTGTCTAGTCTGATACGAGGAGAAGCAGAGTCCAGCCTTAGTGTAATCTAGCCGTCCAGCACTTTCTCAGTCTCTATTCAACAGAATATTCTGGGGGAAGGAAAGGCAGTGGGATCTAGTGGTTAGAAAGTACAGGGCTAAAGGTTATCCCCCGTCAGACCCTTGCAGTAGCATTGCAGTGCTATTGGTATTTCTTTATATGAAACCTTTAACAAAACAAATCGCTTTACAGGTGTGGAAGGCTTCGGCAGTGTATTGAATTACAGAAATGCACGTCTTGGAGTCGCCACGCCGTTCCACACCTCAGCAGTTCCATCGGGAATCTTGAGATTATTGGACATGGGAAGACCTGGAGTGATAGTTTTATTGTTTTCTTTTTTTTCATTTGAGTTTCTTTTTGCTAAATGTGGCTACCTGGATGAAAAGGCTGTATGTGGTATTCTGAGAATATGTTTGAAACAGAAACAGACTCGACACCTGCTGCTAAAGCAACTGCGACAAAGAGCCAAAGATAGAGGAAGAAAACCTAGGAGGACACAAAAAAAAAGCAGAATCTTGTTTCTAATAAAGTTTCAGTATTCCATGTGCAACCTGTTGATTCTTGGGCAGCAATGTGTGATTTCTTTATTATTATTATTATTATTATTATTATTATTATTATTATTATTATTATTATTATTATTATATTATTTAAAAGAATTAAAGGATAAAATATATATTTTTTGTTTGTTTTTAAAATGTGGGGGAGCTGTGCTTTTCCTCCAGTGTGTGTTTCAGCTGCATCGCCACTGTGCTGTCATTGAGCCCGCGATTCAGCATTAGGGAGATCCCTGACCCACACGGGATGAGAACGGGACTCCAGTGCGAGGGGGTATTATGTGAAACACTGAGAGCTTCCACTGGGGGCTTCTGTGAGCAATATTGATATTTAAAAAATGAAACAAACCAATCATTCTGCTTTCTGGAGTTTACACTGATGCTTTCCTTTTTTGGGTGGGAGGCTGGATCTGTTCATGTGTTCATTTTTAAGCCAGGATTGTAGCGATGCTTGGGGGCCCTGGCTCTTGCATCACATTACATTGTTATGCTGAGTTTCACAGGTAAGTGCAAAGTACCCGTTTTTCAGTACAATTGTCTTGTGAATGGCAGGGCTGACTATATAAAGATTTAAAGACATCCCTGAAACTATAGGGGAGCCTCTCACTCACAGGCTTGTAGAGAAACTTTAAAAAGACTTCAGTAAACACCCAGGCAGGCAACTGAAATGTACTTTTATTAAATGCTCTGTATGTAACGCTGTATTTATTATTAGAAATGCACTTTCAAAAATTCAATTTAAGTAGACAAGCAGATTTTTAAACAAACTTTTTTAGTGGGTCAATCAGCAAGTTGCTGTACCTAAGCTAAGCTAAACTGTATGTAATATGCAGATCATGTGAGCGTCCTGCAGTCTAATAGAATCATTTTCCTTTTGGTGATCACTGCGCACAGCTTTGCAATCGTAGACTTAGCAGTGCAGGATCCTATACGACAGCCGCTGGGATTACCCTGCAGTAGACTGGAATTAGTGGGAGGGGAGGTCATTGCAGAGAGGAGTTTGTATATAGTATGTCATTTTGCATGTATATAGTGTCTTTCGTCCACATCGGATCTCCAAGCTATTCACAAACCCTGAGCAACTGGATCACTGAGGATTCACTGAAGTGGTGTCTCCTGTATATTTGATTATTAATTCACTGAGTTTATTTCTGAGGCTGAATGAGACCAGCAGAACTCATTTCACAGGGGTTGGTGTCCTGGGCCAGTGAGGAGACTCTTGTAACCGCTACACCACTTCATCTTCGTTGCAGCAGGTAGGCTGGTTTCACATGTTGTTTGGGTTGTAGCACAGAATGTTGAGCTTGATGTTCTCATCCCAGTGGCGCAGCAGCAGGAACAGCTGGTGTGCCGCCCCCTTCAGGCTAGCCTGGTCCATGCCCTCGGGCAGCTGCTGGGCACGCAGCCAGGAGTCGGCCTTGGCAGCGACCAGCTCCCACTCCACAAAGAAGCCGGCGCAGCGGTGCTCCAACCAGGCCAGCGCAACTGCAGTCGCCCAGCTTGAGCCCTCCAGATCCCTCTCTGCCCGCTGCTCACTGGAGAGGTCGAAAGGCGCCACGCCTGCCTCTGATTGGACAGGGGAGCCCTCGCACACGTCTGTCTCGGAGCCACGCCCGCTGTCCGCCTGCTGCAGCACCCCATTGAAATCTGGTGCTGAAGTCAGAGCTGGGTCAAGGAGGGCAATGGCATCCCTCTCAGTAAAGAGACCCCTGGTGGTCCTGGGGTTGTTGGTTTTAAGGCTCCCAGGCTCCTGCTGGGAAAGTGTGGGTTTAGGGGTGCTGCCTGCTGCTGCCCGTGGGGAGGTGCAGCGGGATGGGGGGCTGAGGCTGGAGCGGTGGCTGGAGAATGGAGATGCTCTCTTGAGACGCTCCAGGGGTATCTGGACCTGTTCGGAGTAGAGATCATTCAAGAGGAATGCCCCCGATGCCAGCTGGAGACGCACCTAGAGAGAGAGGATAGTTGTGGTTGGAGCTTCCATGTTGCAAAGAGGAATCTCTAGCAGCTATCAAGTTCACAGCTCTTCATGTTCCTGATGAACCATGAATATCCAGCAGGGTGCTTGCGGAGATTGGAAGCCAGTCTTACCAGAGAGAGGTAGTCTGTGGTCTCAGTCTCAGGAGACTCCTCCATCTCAGCTGAGACACACTGTGGTTTGAGGGGTGGCGGCTTTCCTGAAGAACTGGAGCCCCGAAACCTGGACAGGCTGAACCTGGACACACAGAAACACAGACAGACAGACAGGATAATAGAGGTCAATTGTTTGGAAGACAGAAAGAAAATGGTTAAGTTTTAAATTATTTTATTGAATCAAAATGTAAATTTAAAGTACAAACTGCTGCCTTTTTTAGTGGCCATCGTTTAGAATTATAAGCACCATTACAAAGCAGTAAGGCCTGACTTCTGACCAATTAGCTTCCAAGAACTGAGTCCAATAAAAAATACAACATGTAACTGAAGAGGGGTTCCCCACCTGGACCCAAAGAAGCTCTCCACAGACTTGCTCTCTACCGAGGGCTGAGATTGCACAGACATGGCGGAGGGACTGCTCGGGTACCAGCTGCCCCCTAGACCTTCAACACAGGAGAGAAGAGCGTTAACACTAACCCCTCAACACAGGAGAGAAGAGCGTTAACCCTAACCCCTCAACACAGGAGAGAAGAGCGTTAACCCTAACCCCTCAACACAGGAGAGAAGAGCGTTAACCCTAACCCCTCAACACACGAGAGAAGAGCGTTAGGGTTAGATCTATTGTATCTATTGGTCTCGTTTGCATTCCTCGCTGTTGAACCATATTTAAGGTTATTACTGGCTTATACACTGGGTTATATTTATGAATTTCTTTTTTCATGTTATGCTGTGCTTCCTTCTTGGAAAGATATGTATTTGCTTTGAAGAGCACGCCTATGGCGTAATCCGTGACTAAAGGACTTCTTGCAAAATGTCCTGGTTTGCTTCTCTGACACAAGGCTTCTTGTGAGTAATCTTTTGCATGAGTGTCGATGGTGATGAGATGAGAGGCACTCACTGCTGTCCCAGGAGTTCATGCTGCAGGGAGAGGCTGGAGTGTCGTCTCTCTCTGAGGAAAAAGGAACAAACAATTAGAAAACATTACAATTGGAGCCAATAAAATAGTACATCTCACAACTATTTACATCTAATAGTTTAATATTATAGTATGTGTGTTCTGTATTGTTTCTGCTAATATTATTATTTACCAGGCTTAGTAACTGTTCCAGTGGAAATACAGACAATTCAAAAAAGGGAGGTGGTTGAAGAAATTACCTTCACTGGTGTGCAGCTGTGGGTTAGTCACAGAAATTACAACTACACTTCGCTTGTGCTCAATTTTTAAAACACCTCAATTCCGAAAGTCAACTTTTAGATGTTGTTTAAATTGAGGATGACACATGATAAGGTGTTTAAGATGGAAAAAATAAAAACATGAAACTGTAGGTGAATCCCTTTGACCTGGGGGAGGGGGACCGGTGAGTGTGAAGGCGTACCTGTGGGTGCAAAGGCATCGTCCAGCTCCTCGGAGTCCCGGCTGGACGGCCGGCGCCCCAGACCCATGGAGTACACTCTCTGACGACGGCTCCCCGAGTGAGAACTCCTGCGAGGACCGAACCGCACTCCTGCAATGGAAATAAAGAGCATTAGAATCCTCCCGACCGTCAGAGAGACTGGGAAAACTGACAGGCCTGTCTGTAATAAGAAACGCGTGAGTGCGGTACCTGCGTTGTGCACTTCCACGGAGGCAGGCAGACCCTTCTGTGTGCTGCTGTCCACCACTGCGAAGGTGGTGTACATGGAGATGGTGTTGCAGCCTTTACTAGTCTGAATGGCTTTCAGGCGGTTCCTCTTGGCAGGCCCTGGGAAGAAAACAGAAAGCATTTGAACTGCAGCAGCACAGACTGTCACGTTCCCACATCACTTTGTTATAACTCGAAAACACAAGCATCTGAAACTCAATTGCTCCAAGTGTTTGGATCTTAACTAGGCAATCCTGAAAGGGGATTTTCTTAACTTGACTTGGTTGGCTGGTTTAATCGCAGCAGATCTGCACTCTTACCATGATTGATTTCCACCGCTTTCTCCGCCATGATCTCGAAATCTTGGATGACGGAGCGCGCGGTCAGCTGGTGCCCCATTTCATCCCAACCATCCCCCTGGCTGCTCGTCACCCTGGGAGCAAACAGAGGCACCAGACTGGCTGTAGCCTCCCAGGACACAGGCTCCCCGCCAATCAGACCGTGGATGAGGGAGCGGCAGTGCATCACTGGGGCGTCGGTCCCACGCGGGGCTGCCTCCTCAGGGGGCAGAGCAGAGAAGAGAAACTCGGGGTCGGTGAAGGCGTCCCAGTCAAGAGGGGAGGCAGGGAACAGCAGGCTGTCTGTGTGAGAGGAGGAATATCATTCAAAAACTAGTTGAATCCAGGACTCCATGCAAACAAAAACAGCCATTGTGGACTGGGTCAAATTTGCCCTTGAAATGGTAAGAAGCAGAACAGTGATGCTTTTTTCCACATGCTGCAGGTCTCCGATGAGATGTGTTTTATAGGGTCTACAGTAAAGGCCTCTTCAAACCTGTGCTGAAAAGTGGATCTGCATGATGGAGATTCCAGCATGAGCAGAGTGAGAATCCCAAGACTGGTGCTAAGACTAATGTGCATGCTGAAAGAGAATGTGTAGCACACAGGTCACTTGCAACCTCTTCATTTCTGTAGCATTGTAGATTTGGATTTGAATGCAATGAATGAATACATGCAATAACATAATGCAATAAAAGTATTTTCATTGACATTAGAGACCATTCAGAAGCCAGTACTCACTGGAGCCGGTCAGGCTCTTGCGTGGCGTGGAGTGTGTCTCCCCGTCGCTCTCCTCCAGCCTCCCACCCATAACCTGGTCGAAGGACACCTTCTCCAGTGCGCGTCTCAGCCGGTGCATGTCCAGCTCTCCCTGTGGGGAGGAGAAGCTGCGGCTGGACAGGGCAGAGCGGGCCAGGGACCTCTGCTTCCGCTGAGCCTCCTCCGAGCTGCCCGACGCCATGGTCACCTGCAACAGACAAGAGCAGCAGGTCTGTACCTGACATTGGAGCAGGAACTCTCTCGGGGAGCTTCATTCAATTCATTTTGTGTATGTCTGCTGCTCTCAGCCTAATTCCGGGCATTGCTTTTACTGTATTAACCCTAGAGAGTGGCATTCTTATACCTCAGGTTTCACTCCTCTTGCCTCGGTTTGTGGTGGTGGTTTCCATGGCGACTCCCAGCGTGACAGGCTCCTAGGACCTTGCTGGGACACTTTCTCCAGACCCTGTGGCAGTGAGCCCGTCTCCATGGTGATCTCACGGGAGCTGGGCGACTCGCTGCTGACCGAGCACCGCGTCAAAATGTACTGCTCCTGGATATATGAGGACTGCAGGATCCGTCTGCAGATGTCACTCGAGAAATCCAGCTCTCCACCTGTAATGAACACTGGATACAGAAACAAAGCAATGCTTCCATTCCCTGCAATTGCATGAACTAACACACAGCTGAATTCGGGGGTCCATAATGAATTCATTTAACATAGACTTTAACAGAGGCGTCTCAAGCACAAGCTGGTTAGGGATAACTTCCCTGACATCTCTTCTATTCTTATAGCAGAAACCCAGAGAACAAAGTGTGGTTCACCTTACTGAGGGAGACTGAAACCCAGCGTAAAGTGGATCCTCCTAGAGCTTGAATGTAGTTCATAAATACCTGCGTCTGCTGTGCTGGCGCAGGAGAACTCGGATGAAATCTCGCGGGAGATCTCACGCAGGGCCTCCTCGATGTCGCTGCGCTCAGAGGGGCAGCAGACCTCTCCAGCCAAGGGGGCGGACAGGTCATCCTGGGACAGGGAGCTGACTGAGCCCTGTGCCTGCCCCTTTGAACCCCGCGCCTTTGATTGCTGACAGTGGGAGGAGAGGCGAGGGTATTGATAATAAAGACTAGTATATGAATGTCCTTGAATCTGAGATCAGAGGTAATAGAGGATGTTAAAAACAGTTATACATCTATACAAATTATATCTCAACGTTCTTTCTAAAATACCCCTCACCCCTCTTCACTTTATACTCACACCAGCCTTCTTACTCCGAAAGGCAGAAACGTCGTAAACAGTGCAGTATCCAATGAGGCGGTCCCCCGGGTACAATGGAGCAATCTCATTGGGCGAGAGCAGGGCCTCCACATTGTCTGGCACGTACCAGTCTATCCGCACATCACTGAGGGCTGGTTCCAATGCTTTCTTCAGAGATTTGATGAGCTGAGGTAGAGAGCGGGAACAGCATGTTTCCAGTGGGGTCTCAATCAGTGAACCAGAATCAACCCCAAAGTGATTTATTTCAGGACCCCTCACAATGCACTAGAGAGCAGTGTGTGTTTTCTCACCTTGGGCTGCACCCTCTCGCTATCACTGAGGAACTCTGCTGTCCCGCCTGTCACCCTAGACACGCCCCTCAGCAACCGACGGCAGGCGTGAGGACCCAGCCCTACACTGAAGCACCTGGGTAGAGAGGGGAGGAGTCGTGATACGTTCCACATGAGTGGGATAGAGAGGAGAGTGTGGCTGCACAACAAGAGGAGCCGCAGTGACAAGAGTATTGTACTGAAGCTGAAGAGAGGTTTAAAAACACCAGCAGGAAGGCATTCAGCTATTCCTTAACGCTGCTGCTGAGCTGCCAGCACTAGAATACAGATGCAGGGGAAATGAAATTAGTTGAAAGATTTGCTGTTGTACCCTGGGGAGTTGTAGAGCAGTGAGCTGTCTAACAGTGGCTTTAGCAAAAAACACTTAGTGTGATTGTTGTGTGGGACCTTTCTGAAGAATGAAGCAACGACCCACACTGTCATTAGAGCTAGAAAAGGAAGAACATAAAACACGTTGGCACCCAGGCTCATGTCTGGCCCTTAATATATTCCCTTAGTACATCCCTATCCTAAAGTGCAGATTTATCAAAACCTTTCTCAACCAATATTGTGTGCAGAAGCAGTAAAGCAGGTAGAAATGTCCCAGCATGGTGGAAAGGTGAATGAATGAATCTGTGGCTACCTGGCAGTGCTGGCGTGCCTCCTCACCAGCTCGATCACCTTGCCTGCGTTGATGGCCTTGCCGTCGGTGAGGATGAAGAGTTGCCGCGGGTATCCCCGGTGCACTGGCTGCTGGAACACCCAGTTCAGAGCCCCCAGTATGTTGGTGCCCCCCATGTCAGCTCTCATCTTCTGAAGGTACTCGCAGGCCAAGGAGAGGGTGTCCTGGGAATAAACACCAAACACCAAACACACACTGACCATCTCTAACACTGCTGTTGATGGCATTATGGAAATGTGTGTGCTCTTGCAAATTAAACAGCCCCCTCCTTACTCTAGTGTGTCTGAGCCAAACCTGCTGCTTCTTCCAGAGAGAGATAACACAGCTGTGCCGTTCATGCTACAGGGTCCAGGCACTCGGTGAGACAGGGTTTCACTCAGACATAAGAATTATTATTGTAATGGGATACCTGGGAGGCATGCCTGCATTTCAGCTATCCATTTATGCTGCAGAGAACAGGACTGTCATGAACACTCTCTCAGTGGAGGAGCTGGGTGATACCCATGGAGTCCTGGCTGAATCTGCTTCATGGACACTGTCAGTGCAGGAGCAGGGTGATACCCAGGGAGTCCTGTTGATTGATCTGCTGCATGGACACTCTATCAGTGGAGGAGCAGAGTGATACCCATGAGTCCCCATGCACACTGTAGATCTCTCACCTCACTGTAGACCCTGCTGGTGGAGAAGAGGGACTTGATGTTGGATCCGAAGCCCACAATGTTCAGCAGGGTCCTGGAGGGCAGACTCTTGATAGCCACGATCATCGCCTCCTGTGAGGAGAGACGAAGACAGGAAGCCCTTCCAGCTCAGAGACAGCGGGACAGACTTTATAGGCTAAGGCCCATTAAGTTTGCAGTGTTAGTGTTAGTGGTAGTGATAGTGGGAGATCTGGTTCGGGTACCTTGATCTTGTGGATGTTGGCTCCGCTCATGCTGCCGCTCCGGTCGACGAGGAACACCAGCTCCCGCGTGACCCTGTGAATGTCGCCAGGGGTACCGCGCAGGTCCGGGCAGAAGTTCAGCATCAGCACCGGGTTCAACAGGATGTCCTTGTGGAAGCGCTTCCGCACGAATTCCAGCTGAGAGAATGAGTGAAGTGGCTAATGCATAAGCAGCAACACTTGTGCTATGAAATGTAAAGTAATGATAGTGATACCGGTCCCCCCTTGGCCCTTCCCCTCGACTCTCCCTGACCCCTCCCTTCGACTCTCCCTAGCCCCTACCCTCGGTTCCCCCTGATCCCACTCTTCGGCTCCCACTAGCCCCTCACCTTGGCTCTCCCTAGCCCCTCCCCTACACTTGGGTCTACCCTAGCCCCTCCCCTGGACTCTCTCCCTCTCTCTCTCTGGCTCCTCCCCTCGACATTCCACCTCCCCCTGGCCCCTCCCCTGGACTATCCCCCATCTCTCTGGGCCCTCTCCTGGACTCTCCCTCTCTCTCTGGTCCCTCCCCTTTAAACTCCCCTCTCTCTGGCCCCTCCCCCTGCCCCCTCCCATCAACTCTCCCTGGCCCTTCCCATGGACCTCCCCCTATCTCTGGCCCCTCCCCCACTCACCCTCTTGTCCGAGTCAGCCTCCTTCCTACTACAGTGGATGAAGTCTCTCCGGCCACGGATGTGCTGTTCGTACTCCTGGAAGGTGAGCCGCCCCTCCTCCAGCAGCACATGGGGGGTATGAGGCTCTGAGCAGCAGCACAACACCACCAGTACAGGGCGAGGGGGGAACACAAGCTATTACAAAGCTAGATCTACAGCTTTCACACATATCTGTGCTCTTTGCACTGTCTGCACTGTCTATCATTGCTTTTGTTTTCCCTACGATTAGCTCTGTCCTTTATCTATGCCCAGACGATGCATGGCTGACCATGAAAAGACATAATGTTGGGCTTATAAATCTACAACACCTCTGTGTGCTAGCCAGTGGAAAAGTGAATGCTTGGGGTCCATTAGACCCAGATTCAGACCCTGACTGGAAGCTCCTCCTCCTCCTATCCCTCCCCTCCCCAGACAGCGCCCCTGGTGGCCTCACCGCTCAGATGCAGGATGATCTCCAGGTTGCAGTTGTAGGGGTGCTCTTCAGCCAGTGTGATGTAAGTGGCGGAGGCGGACTTGGCACTGGGGTCCCCGTCGGCTCTCAGGGCGTGAGTGGGGCTCTCCAACCCTGAAACAACAGTAACCCGCCATGAGGCTCAAGCGTGACTGAGGCAGGTCTACTCAACATGGTATCGGCTCAGAAATCAACCATGTGTCTGTCCCCAAGGACACTTTAACCACTGCTACTATATAACTAAACTGTTCAGTTATTCAAGTTCACTTGGATAGTCCACAGTCTTCCCTGCCAGAGTGCTAAAGAGTAGCAGCTCCTCATCTGACTGATTAAAACAAGAGAAGTGAAAGGTTTCCTCCCTCCCCAGGAGCCCCATTGATCCTGATTAAATACTGCAGTTCACCACTTCCTCATCCTTCTCTAGTAGAATTTGGAAGAGCTCCAAGTCTGCACTGGAGTAATGCAGGCCACCGACATGTTTCACAAAGACAGCTGTCACAGCGAATCGTGTCCCGTGGTAAATCTCTTTATTACACTCACTCAAACTGGTTCTGAGGAGGGGGTTTTGCCAAGGGTAATTAGATTAATTGTTTTCTGGCTTTGCATTCTTGTGACTCTAATGTGCAGTTCTTTAAACAGTATTTACTACTCAGAGACTTCAGCAAAAGATATGCAAGATCAGGGGTCTAATGGCTTGGTAAAGACATTGCATGTGTCAAGCAAACTACTTTCTATAGTGTCATCTGCTATGAGTTTGTGCTTCTGTGTGTATCTCTACGCTGTGTATCTCTCACTCTGTATGTCTCTCACTCTGTGTGTATCTCTCACTCTGTGTGTGTCTCACTCTCTCTGTATCTCTCACTCTGTGTGTCTCCCACTTTGTGTGTGTCTCTCACTCTCTGTGTATCTCTCTCTCTCTGTGTCTCCCACTCTGTAGGTATCTCTCACTCTGTGTGTCTCTCACTCTGTGTTTGTCTCTCACTGTGTCTCTCACTCTTTCTCCGTCTCTCCTCTGTGTATCTCTTTCACTCTCTCTTTACTCTCTCTCCCTGTGTTATCCAGTGCCTCTCTCTCTCTGTGTCACAGTGACCTACCGGCCAGTAGACAGGCCCCTCTGACGAGTAGCTCGAAGTTCATCTCATAGGGCTGTGGATTCGTTGCCTGTCTCGTGAAGACAGAGTGGGCAGAATCAGATGGCTTGTCCTGTTTCCCAGGCGCCGCTCTGAAACAGCTGGTGGGCCTGGCACACAAAAAGAGACAGAGAAGGAGACACAGTAAAACAGCACAACAAATACATATTCATATAACAACACTCCTATTGATCTGCTTACCCATTCTCATCACACCTCACCCCTGACTCGCTCTTGGACTGCACTGTCTCGCCTGTCACTATGGGAGTGAACACTGAAGGGAACAGCAGGTGGATCGCGCCATTCTCCAGCGTGGGTAGCTCCTGGGTGGTGCTGATGATCACTGTTACAATATCCAGGGGGCTGATCACCCCAGTGCCAACGATGAAAGTGGTTCGCTCCATGTCTTCATCCAGAATCAGGTGTCCTAAAAACACAAGAATGCTGTTCATGTCCTCTTCGCAGTCTGGGAAGGTGTGCATTGCAATTGAGGGTAAAATGTAAAATGCACATATGCTGTTCTTTACTTTGTAAGGACCTTTTCTAATTCACTGCTCTCAGTATATTTAATACCAGCAGATATTCAGGTCAAAATGTTCATTTCTAAAGAATCCCATTGTGTGTGGGGTTTGACTAAAAGCTCTGAGCTACTCATGGAAAGAGAGAAGGACAGTTTGTGAGCTCGGATGTTCACCGTTCTTGCACTGCAGCTCCAGGCTGGAGCTCCTGCAGCAGTCCAGACAGCAGTCTTCAGGCTTGGTTCGGCTCTGGATCTGAACACTGAGCACCCTCCCTGCGGTCACAGCCTCGAATCCGACCACCACCTCTCTCTCCTGCAGGGGGTACACGAACACGCCTGCACACAGGGACAGAGCGGTCAGATACGCAGGGACACAGGGCACAGAGCCGTCAGACACACAGGGACACAGGGCACAGGGCCGTCAGACACACAGGGACACAGAGCCATCAGATACGCAGGGACACAGGGCACAGGGCCGTCAGACACACAGGGACATAAAGCCATCAGATACGCAGGGACACAGAGCACAGGGCCGTCAGACACACAGGGACAGAGCCATCAGATACGCAGGGACACAGGGCACAGGGCCGTCAGACACACAGGGACATAAAGCCATCAGATACGCAGGGACACAGAGCACAGGGCCGTCAGACACACAGGGACAGAGCCATCAGATACGCAGGGACACAGGGCACAGGGCCGTCAGACACACAGGGACACAGAGCACAGGGCCGTCAGACACACAGGGACAGAGCCATCAGATACGCAGGGACACAGGGCACAGGGCCGTCAGACACACAGGGACAGAGCCATCAGATACGCAGGGACACAGAGCACAGGGCCGTCAGACACACAGGGACAGAGCCATCAGATACGCAGGGACACAGGGCACAGGGCTGTCGGACACACAGGTACACAGAGCCGTCAGATATGCAGGATCACAGGACACAAAGCCGTCAGATACGCAGGGACACAGCACAGAGCCGTCAGACATGCAGGGACACAGGACTGTCAGACACACAGGACACAGAACTGTCAGACACACAGGGACACCGAGTCTTCAGACACAAGGTCGTTACAAAGTGCTCTCAAGGGCATCTAGCAGCTCCTCACCTTCCACGGGCTCGCTGTCAGGGTTGGTGTAGGTGAGTTGGGCGTTGAGGCCCAGGAAGTAACCATTGGCACAGGACTTCACACAGGAGGCTTTGAGCAGCAGAGGAGCCCAGGAGGAGCGGTTCAGCAAGCCTGGCATCCTCACTCAGCAAGAGAGATTGAGATCCTACAGCGGGAGAGTGGAGATGAGGGAACGCATTGGGCATACACTACAGTCAGCTAGAAACTGGTTCAAACATTTTGCATGAACTTTAAAATGTCCTACATAACACCCCGATCATTTTTCAAAAAATCTCCTGCAGTTGATCCTGTGAAAACCTGCCTTCTAGTCTGGATACTCTGCAATGCTACTGAAAAGTAACTCTGACTCCTTTCACAGCCATCTTCTGCTTCTCCAGCATACTGCAGGAACCCAGACAGCTGCCTCTCCAGCAGTATCAGTGCCACTGAGTCCTGCATGAACCAGACAGCTGCCTCTCCAGCAGTATCAGTGCCACTGAATCCTGTATGAACCAGACAGCTGCCTCTCCAGCAGTATCAGTGCCACTGAATCCTGTATGAACCAGACAGCTGCCTCTCCAGCAGTATCAGTGCCACTGAATCCTGTATGAACCAGACAGCTGCCTCTCCAGCAGTATCAGTGCCACTGAGTCCTGTATGAACCAGATAGCTGCCTCTCCAGCAGTATCAGTGCCACTGAGTCCTGTATGAACCAGACAGCTGCCTCTCCAGCAGTATCAGTGCCACAAAGTGAGCTGCCTGGTAAATAAAGAGCAGCACTCATAAGAAAGACTTGAATGCATTTCAGGTTTGTTGTCAGTGTGGCACAGGATTTGCACAGATCCTGGCGGCTGGTTGCCAGGCTATCGCAGGCTCCAGCTGTGTGGTAACAGAGGAGAGAGGGCCTTGTTGACACTGTGCTCACTTATTAACCGCTAGGTCAACACTCACAGGAAACCTGCGCAGCCTGATGGAAAACCTATTTGTATACTTTCTCATCCAGCAGTTATTATCCCATAGGTACCCATTTCAATCATGAGGCTGCTGTGCTGAGTAATACTCCACCGTATACAGAAGAAGCACTAAACTGTGGTAAAAGCATACAAGAGTGTAGTAAAGCATGCTAAGACCCTGGGAATCAGTGTAAGGAACAGTACATGTGTGTGAAACTGCAAATATTCAATGCAAATATTCTGTGTTAAATTGTTAGAAGCGAACGGTATCCATGCTTAACTTTGGTTACCATAGTAAACGCCTGTAATCTATTCTCTAGGCTTGCACAAGTGTGGGAGTCTGTTTTAGCATTTCATAATGCTTAAGAAACAAAAAGCCACTGCACTCTATCTCTCATATGTTACACAGGCTTGTGCGCAACCCCCTGCCGAGGTGCTGCATCCCAGGCTGGTTCACCGGTGCTGCACAATGACATCCTTCATCCTATTCAAGTCCAGATCCAGGTATCAGGAAGGAGAGAGTTTACAGGCAGAGTTTTACCAGAGTCTGCACCACTGAACACCTCATCTTCTGATTTATTGAATTATAAGTTTTCTTCATTGAAAACATTTACAGATTTTTTTCAAGAAACTCCATTATTATTATTATTATTATTATTATTATTATTATTATTATTATTATTATTATTATTATTATTATTATTATTATTATTATTATTATTATTATTATTATTATTATTATTATTATTATTATATTATATTTATTATTATTATTAGTACTAGTAGTAGTAGAAGTAGAAGTAGTAGTTGTTATAGTAGTATTTGTATTTGTAACACTACAGTGCTGGCTAGATACTCCTGTATTACTGCTATTACTAGAGTGACTGCAGTCTTTCTCATCACCACCAGGAGGCACTCAATAAATTAATTGTAAATCTAGTGGCAGCTGCCAAGTTCCCCTTACACAAGCACATATATAAATAAAAACATACATATAAATATTCATAAAACTTAGCAACAGAAAACAAATCAGAGTGCAAAAATGAATGCGTTCTCTTGGATGATTAAGTTCTGTGCAGCTGAGTAAAGCTTTGATTACAGAAGCGCAGGGAACTGTTTGCTCAAGCCCAGGACATGGCCTTTTTAGATTTGTATTCAAACTCCAGACAATAAAGCCCATCTGGCAGTTTTATTCACATTAGCAACATTAGATGAGGACTTTAGAGACTATTGATGGTGTGGAGAGACACAGGTATGGGATGGAGAGCCTGCTTGATGGTGTGGATAGATGGGTTTGGGGTGCAGAGCCTGCTTGATGGTGTGGAGAGACAGGTTTAGGGTGCAAAGCCTGCTTGATGGTGTGGAGAGACAGGTTTGGGGTGGACAGCCTGCTTGATGATGTGGAGAGACAGGTTTGGGGTGGACAACCTGCTTGATAGTGTGGAGAGACAGGTTTGGGGTGGACAGCCTGCTTGATGGTGTGGAGAGACAGGTTTGAGGTGGAGAGCCTGCTTGATGATGTGGAGAGACAGGTTTGGGGTGGACAGCCTGCTTCATGGTGTGGATAGAAAGGTTTGGGGTGGAGAGTCTGCTTCATGATGTGGATAGAAAGGTTTGGGGTGGAGAGTCTGCTTCATGGTGTGGTGAGACAGGTTTAGGTGCAGAGACTGCTTAATAGTGTGGAAAGACAGGTTTGGGGTGCAGAGCCTCCTTGATGGTGTGGAGAGACAGGTTTGGGGTGGAGAGCCTGCTTGATTGTGTGGAAAGACAAGTTTGACCTGGAGAGCCAGTTCAATGGTATGGAGAGACATGTTTGGGGTGCAGAGCCTGCTTGATAGTGTGGAAAGACAGGTTTAGGGTGCAGAGCCTGGTTGATGGTGTGGAGAGACAAGTTTGGGGTAGAGAGCCTGCTTAATGCTGTGAAGAGACATGTTAGGGGTGGACAGCCTGCTTGATGGTGTGGAGAGACAGTTTTGGGGTGGAGAGCCTGCTTGATGGTATGGAGAGACAGGTTTGGGGTGGAGAGCCTGTTTGATGCTATGTACAGACAGGTTTGGGGGGCAGAGCCTGCTTGATGGTGAGGGGCTGGCTGGGACTCGGGTTGACTATGTGAGATGCAGGTTCCATTTGAAGCCAGGGCATCCTTGTTAAACAAGCTCACCTGCTCTCAGCCTACTTCCTGCTGAAAGCCGCTATATAAATGTAAGTTCCATGACAGCTTGCGTCCAGCCCAGTACAGAAGTGATAAAAATGAATTTGTCATCATTTCATATAATTTCAATTTGTAATAATAATAATATATGACTTTACATACAAGTCACTGTTATTTTAATGAATTGATTGTCGTGCATTTTGCTGTCTTAAAAATCAATAGAATTGAAAACGTACCATATGGAGATTCTAATTCGAATGATAAATCAATACATTAACAAGACAGAAAGATATAAACAGCACAGAGATCTTAAACTGTCCAGCAACATTGCTCCAACTTACTGAAAGCACATACTGAAAAAATGGGCAATAGCTGAATGAAACACCAACAGGACTTGAGTTATTTGAGTTTTACTTGGTGTGTGTGTGTGTGTGTGTGTGTGTGTGTGTGTGTGTGTGTGTGTGTGTGTGTGTGTGTGTGTGTGTGTGTGTGTGTGTGTGTGTGTGTGTGTGTGTATATATATATATATATATATATATATATATATATATATATATATATAAAATGTTGTTTTATACAGTTTTCAAGCTGCCATGTTATGAGAAGTATATTGCCACTATTAAAGCTTAATCACTTTGCTACATACTAAACAGAGTCTTAACTGTATCCATTGAGCTGGTATGTGTTTAAAGCCTTGGTTTGGACATGGAAAGAACAGACTGCTGCCCGTCCCTCCCTCTCAAGTTACACAATAATAAAAAAGAAACTCACTCTTACTTACCTTGTGTCTGCTTTTAATATTTCATCCAGGCTTGTTTTCTTTCTTTCTTTCTTTCTTTCTTTCTTTCTTTCTTTCTTTCTTTCTTTCTTTCTTTCTTTCTTTCTTTCTTTCTCTGCTTTTAGTATTAAATGCCTTATTCTTTTCTGTTAGAGTCTTCCACGTTCTCTTTACTTATTGTTGAGTCTAGAGAAGTCTGACAGCCTTTGATGTATTACAGTGCAAAGGCGCTGCATTCTCGACTGGCCTAGGAATACAAGAAGCTTCTGCTACAGCCTCTCTCTCTACTCTCTCCTCCCCTTTCTCTCTCTCTCGCTTTCTCTCTCTCTCCTCTCTCTCTCTCAAATGCGCAGTTGCACGCATCATGCCCTTTTATACTTATTTTTTTAATGTAAATATTTAATTATGATATGAAAAAGATAAATACATATTCCAGGTACATATTCCTAATACCAGCTGCACATATGTATTTATATATCAAACAATAAGTAGAGAAACACAATGCAGTGTGTGGCTGCTTGTCCAGGTAATTGCTTTTGACTATAACTGATAATTCACTTCAGTGCAGTCCTACTGCAGCCAGTGCCGGCTCTATGATCTGTCACAAAGCCTTTACATGCACAGAACATTCTCAGCATTGTGGAGTCAGTACCAATCAATCCTGTGGTTCTAACATTGTAATGTATGGCGAGGAGAGGGTGTGGCACGCCTGCCTACACACACTGACTTGTTGTTGAGTGATGCTGTTTCTGGAGGTATTTCAAGGAAAGGTGGTTAGACAATACAATAACCATGTGCAATCAGCCTTAAAGACACAGTGTCTCAACAATAACAAGATATGTGTGCTGCATGCTGCATGTTAACAATATCGGAGTGGAGAACAGCTTCCTATCACAGACAGTGGAAGAACAGAGAGACTTCTCACACCTGTATATATAAAGTGTGTTATACAGTAGCTAACAAAATAATTCCATTATGTTTGTAGATTTCACTATCTTAATCTAGTCTGATACCATACAGGTTAAAGAAAGCTCCCTCTTTGCCTTCCTTACTTTCAGGTAGTCTGTGGCACTGCCTAGGTCATTTCATCTCAGCAGTGTTCGTGGGTGACAAGTAAGGTGTTGGAGTGGTCGAGACACCGTTACTTCCTGCTGAAAGAAGGCATTGGAGTGGTCGAGACACCGTTACTTCCTGCTGAAAGAAGGCATTGGAGTGGTCGAGACAATGTTACTTCCTGCTAAAAGACGGCATTGGAGTGGTTGAGACAATATTACCTCCTGCTGAAATGACCTAGGAAGTGCAAGTGTATAACAGATGACTGGAAGGTAAGGCATGCAAATCAATCTCTTTCTTTAATCTTGTGTAATATTTGTGATTAATTGCTATTGCTATTACACATGCTTCCTACTATACAGCACATGTGAGACCTGCATGATGCATAGAAAGTGCAGGAGATCACACAAACATAGAAAGTGCTCCTCAAAGGAGATCACACAAACTAATGATGTAAGTTGTATAAGTGGTAGAATACTGATTGTGTGTTTATTTGAATGATTTGACTTTTGTTCTTTATAATACTTTAGTTCTATCAAGTCCTCCAGGAACATGCATGATGAATGAAAACGAATAGAACACCTTCAAACTGGCTGTGTTTCTATAGCAGTCTGGTATTAACATGTATTCTGCTGAGGGAGATGCTTTTTGTTTGTGTGACAGGTATGAAAATGCACCTGATTCTCTCCTCCCTGTTAATCCCTCTTTGGCAGGGAACAGTTTGTTCGAAGACAAGGTTTCCAATCAAGGCTGCTAAACATACACACTGGGCTTTCATGAAACTGTAGAGCAAAGGCCAGCTTGTCAAACCACAAAGAAAAAGTCCTTATGGTTCAAGCTTATAAATGATTAAGTGAGGACAATAGAGTGCAATTCCATCCAATGCAATATTCATTGGAATGATTAAAAATAGCCAACCATGCTTAACCATCTTTCCAGTTTTAAAAGATATGGCTCTGTGCTGGGGGAGCAGTACAGGGGGCGCTCTTACACTCACCACAAGCTCACAAACTCTCAGTCACACAGTTGCTTCTGCAGTAACGCTGTTCCTCACTGACACAGTGTAGCTCCCCTGCCTGTCTCTTTCTGTATGCAGTCAGACCCCCATGTGAGTCTCCAGGGAGGGTTCAGCCTCTCTTCTTCACTTTCATCCCACTTTCACTGGAGCTGGTTGTTTGTTTCACTCTCTGTACAGGAGGTATTGCACCATCCTGGTTACCCGACACTGCCTTCCCACGGCTAATCATGTCATCTCAACCCAAGCTCTTCAAAAAACAATCAAGGCAACCATAATGTAGGTGGAGAGCAGCACAGAACATTCTCCCATATTTATGTAACAGACAGAACATGCTGACACTATTGATGTAAAAACAGGATACTGGATGAGAAGCGCTGAATATATTATAATAGTTCTTCTTTTCCATCCCATTTGAAATGTATTCAAACGTCATCTCACCACTCTGTCATACTGATCAGGGGAACCGCAGACCCCCATGCCAACTAATCTCCTCTATACCGCAGACCTCCATTCCTGGCGCCAGCTAATCTCCTCTATACCGAAGACCTCCATTCCTGATGTAAACTAATCTCCTCTATACCGAAGACCATTCCTGATGCCAGCTAATCTCCTCTATACTGAAGACCATTCCTGCCACCAGCTATTCTCCTTTATACTGAAGACCATTCCTGACGCCAGCTAATCTCCTCTATACTGAAGACCATTCCTGATGCCAGCTAATCTCTTCTATACTGAAGACCATTCCTGCTGCCAGCTAATCTCCTCTATACTGAAGACCATTCCTGATGCCAGCTAATCTCCTCTATACTGAAGACCATTCCTGACGCCAGCTAATCTCTTCTATACTGAAGACCATTCCTGACGCCAGCTAATCTCCTCTATACTGAAGACCATTCCTGCCACCAGCTAATCTCCTCTATACAAAAGACCTTCATTCCTGATGCCAGTTAATCTCCTCTATTCACAGCAGTTACTGAGCAGCGCTGCAGGACCCAGTCTCCAGCTGCACTTGTGGGCCCCTGAGCACTCGAGGTGAGGAGAGCTGATGAGGTGAACTGGCCTCTCGTTCTGTACCCCTCATCATAGCCAAATGCAAGGGACAAAGGTTTTTTTTTTTTATCATATTTGCTTTTGTCTTAGATAAAAAAAAAAAAACCAACAAAAAAAACTAATAATAGAAAAATGAAGATGTTTCTCCTCTGTGTGCGGTGCTATGTGTTTCTGTCTCGAGGATTGACAGGCTGGTTATGCTGCTGCTGGTAAAGAGTTCAGCACCCTTAAAACAAAACTATTTGACATAAAGGGTAAAGAGCAGGCAGGCGATACCAAACAAAACACAGTGACAGGAGATCTACAACAATCAGCCACCAGGTGTTAGCATGTGCAAAGCAAAATATCCTAGAAGGCCTCATTTCCATGGTCGTTTTGCGTTTCCCATTTCTACCATGCTTTACCTTGCTGAATATCTGGTTTCTTCGCTGCAGAAAGCACGGCACATCTAAGAACCCTTAAAATACAGCATCACAATACAACATTGATTAATCTAGAATATAGTCCAGGTGCTGCTGCATGTCCTCAAACAAACAAGCAAGCAGGGGGCTGGCGCCATCTAGTGGAACATGTCTGACTCCCTCTCTTTGCTCAGTCACAGACCTACACATTCCACTGTAGCATTCAAGCAAAATGTGCTTCTCAATGAATTTATCATTTTAAAAATGCGTAACAATTCAAAGTAACAGTAATACATTGAACACAAAAATGCAAAAACTACTGTAAGGTTATTTTAATTGTTAACTTTATTGGAATAAAGTTTTTTTTTTTTTTAACCCTAAAGAACCAGTGGTACCTGTTCATATTTTGTATAATATACAGCGGATCATTTATAACACCCTGCTGCAGCAAGTGACAACAACAGCATGCTTTCTTAGCCTGGCAGTAATCTAGTGGCAAGCAGGTTTATCGGGGAACTCGCGCGCCTACAGATCCAGGGAATTGTAGAGAACAATTGGTACAGAGAACAAAACTCTGACATGCTTTAATATTGTTATTGTTACACAGCAAGAAAGTACAATGTGGTGCACAAATTTACACACTGTTTATCCAGTCCTACTGTGTTTTCTCCCCTGTCAGGTAAACCTTATGTAAACCAGGTAAACCCCCCCCCCCCCCCAACCCCCATGGTTCAGGGTAAGGGTTCTGTCTCCTGTCCTCTGTTCTTCTGCCCCCCTCATGGTTCAGGGTAAGGGCTCTGCCTTCTGTTCTCTGTTCCTCTGCCCCCCTCATGGTTCAGGGTAAGGGTTCTGCCTTCTGTTCTCTGTTCCTCTGCCCCCCTCATGGTTCAGGGTAAGGGCTCTGCTTCCTGTCCTCTGTCCCTCTGCCCCCCGCATGGTTCAGGGTAAGGGCTCTGCCTCCTGTCCTTGCCCCCCCTCATGGTTCAGGGTGAGATCTCTGCCTCCTTGTCTGATGGAAGGTAGCACTCTGTACTTGTTCAAGGTGGGGGTGGTTCTGGGAAGGAGGAAGGGTTCAAGGTCTACAGGGGCCGAGGGAGCACCACTCCTGCCATGGCCCCTGTAGGTTGGGCCCTGCTCCTGGCTGCTGCCTCTCCTCAAGTTGCCGCTCTGCCCCGGATATGAGCCCTGGGAGGCCTCAAGGTCAGTGGTGGGGTGAAGTTGCGGCCCGCTGTAGCTGAGCCCATCACTGTCCTGGCTGCTTCTCCTGACTCTGCTTGTTGGCAGGCTGGGAGGTGGGTCCGGTGCTCTGTATTCGGTGCTTTGACTCTGCAGGGAGGATCGCCGGCGCCCCTTAGCAGATTTGGGCCTGACCACAGTGCTCCTGCTTGCAGGGTCCTCCTGCCCCAAGGTGGCGCTGTGGACGGGAATGCTTCTTGATCGCTGATGCTCCATCAGTACTTGTGAGGGTCTGTAAGGGTCAAAGAGGGAGAGAGATTAATGAGAGCTGGGGATGAATAGAGAGGAGAGAGATGAGAGCTGGGGTTGAATAGGGAGGAGAGAGATGAGAGCTGGGGCTGAATAGGAGAAAGAGAGATGAGAGCTGGGGCTCAATAGGGAGGAGAGAGAGATGACAGCTGGGGTTGAATAGGGAGGAGAGAGGTGAGAGGACTGGCCATCCATTAATTTCATTGCATCTCCTTATGTTTATTTTGTCAGCATCTGAGCCAGTTTGTTTTCTAATTGTGTTTGCATTGTGAATCGGTGCCAGCACTTTGCTGGTACAGAGTAAATAAATAGATGAGAAGCTCTGCTGTGGTACTTCAATTTAAAATACACATGGAGAATGAGAACTGCTGCAATGACTGGGCTTGACTGCAGTTCAAACTCTTCTTCATTACACATTGGTAAATACACTGCACTACCAGGACACTGTCTAGATTAAATACTGCACACCAGGCTTGTGGTAGCAGTGGATCAAATCCCTGGCCCTAATTTTGCAGTTTACTGCTGCGCTGCTTCATAATCTTTACCACCCGCAGATTAATGATTAAACTAACCTTAACCGTTTCCCTCAGCTTCTCTTTCTTATCAAAGCTGTACAGGTATTGTTAATGCAGCCACACTCACAGTTACTGAAGCCCTTACAACCCAGTCCCTGAGCCTGAGGGCTGGGAGAGAGATCCACAAAGAGAAGCATCAGACTGTAGCATCTTAGAAAAAGCAACAGAATAAGCAGACATGCAGAGCTCTCTGCTGTCCTTCCACTCACAAACCAGTGTGTTCAAGAGGGCTGGGCATGGACACAAGCTCCAGTGATTCTACCCACAAGCCAGTATGTTCAAGAGGGCTGGACATGGACACAAACTCCAGTCATTCTACCCACAAGCCAGTGTGTTTGTTGGGCTGGACGTGGACACAAGCTCCTTTACCTAGCTTTCAGCAAGGAGCTGTCTCAGTATTCCAGGACCCTGCTGCAGAGCGCCACAAGCACCAGGTTTGTGAAGCAGTAATGTTAGAAACCTAGTGAGCAGGAAGGTTAACTGAAGGAATCTGGAGTGCTCCGAGATGCATCCTGCCAGCAGCACTGCTTTAGTAACAATATTAGCAGGTGTCGATTACACTTCAGAGTAGTGCACATTAAAACCTGCAGTCAGAGCTTTTGTTTTTTTTGTACTCCAAGCTTGATCTTGTTTTTTAACAACTATTTTACAACGCAATCTGGAAATAATCTAAAACACTCAAACTCTCATTCCAAAAGTAAAATATATAGATAAAAAAAAAATAAACTTGCTACCTTTTTGAGTTCAGTGCCAGTCCATCAGGCAGTACAGGGCGGTCAGTCTGCACACCTTGCTGAGCTGCAGTCTGGACTGTTTCCTCTCCCCAAGCTGTGGCAGACGGGCTGGCTGCAGCGGGAGTGCCTGTGCTCTGTACCTGCTGCCTTGGAGACTCTGTTTGTCCACAGGAAGCTGGAAGAAAATAAACAAATGCATAAATACTTGCCAGCTATGCAAGCTCAAACAATGCACTGATAAGAGTGTGGAGAGAGGGAGAGAGAAAAGGAGAGCAAGAGAGAGGGAGAGAGAGGGAGGGAGGGAGAGCGGGAGAGAGGGAGGGAGGGAGAGAGAGCAGGACAGGGAGGGAGAGCAGGAGAAATGGAGAGAGAGCAGGAGAGAGGGAGGGAGAGCAGGAGAGAGGGATGGAGGGAGGGAGAGCAGGACAGGGAGAGTAGGAGAGGGAGGGAGAGCAGGAGAGAGGGAGGGAGGGAGAGCAGGGGAAGTAAGGGAGGGGGAGCAGGAGAGAGGGAGGGAGAGCAGGAGAGAGTAAGGGAAGGGGAGTGGGGGAGAGAGGGAAGGGGAGAGAGGAAGGGAGAGGGGGCAGGAGGCACTGACCATTGCCTTAATCACAAGCAGCTGCATTAAAAAGAATATCTGATGTTGTCTTTTGTAGTTTATATATTTACTTGAGGTTTGCCTGGCAACACACAGTACTAAGTGAGTGGCATCTTCATACAGCTTGTTTAAGGCAAGTTGATTACAGACAGATTTAAAGACAACACATTCCCTCTCTTGGCTCCTTACACTGTGAGGACCGAAACTTCTTTCCATGGAAACTGCCCAGCCACAACAGGACTGTGACATGACAAGGACCTGCAGAGTGAATGCAGGTCCAGCACGCTCAGACTAGCTAAACCACTTGCTGTTTGCTAGGCTGCAATCAGGACTAACTTAGTACAGAGCTGCAGGATTTGCTAGACCGCATTTTAGTCCACTTGATGCGGACTAAAGTCACTGGTACGCGTGCACTGTCTGCACCCTTTTCACAGTGCTTTATCTATTCAGTTATTTAATCCTGGATTAAATAACGTTTTGTATGCACAAACGTGTAGATGGTTGTCAATAAAACAACAAGAGTCTGAACAGTTTCCTGGATGTTTGTTGTCGTGGTATAAAGATAGCACTGAGATTGAAAGGCGTGTGTATAACCAATCAGACTGATATATCACCTGAACCGTAGGGTGTTGATGCGTTCAGTATCTTCGAAATGGAACAAGTTAGCCAGACAATGAGGACTAACCCATAATAACATTTACAAGTGCGGATGGATATTCACAATAAGGTGTAAAGACAAACTCAGACATCTTGTACACGGTCATTACGAACACTGGATTAAAAACATTGAGAATATTGAAAGCACCGGCAAAAAAGTCAGAAATATGAAAAAAGCAACACAGTAATACATATAGGTCTATTAATGATAACATTTGTATAAGGCTACATTAGGCGTGATTCGGGCAAACACATTTAAAATACCATAATCTATATCGATAGACCTAATTGTACTTATCTTTTTGTGCGCATTTCACACTAGCAGATCATACTTCATTTTAACTCGCCGGTACCCTATTGCTGCATTGACACTGAACGTTAAACTCTATATTTGTTGTTTATATTATACTAATTATACATGTGACTTTTCGGTCGGTTTAATTGCATACATCAAACGTGCATTTCTTCTTCTTCTTCTTCTTCTTCTTCTTCTTCTTCTTCTTCTTCTTCTTATTATTATTATATAGGAGTATCTTATTGTGTGGCACTTTATTACAGTTTATTATAAAGATGCCGCATATTTAAAATATAGGCCACATTGTCAGTCTACCTGTCTAATGTATAATTGATTAATATTGTGCACCAATGATACAATGTAATGATATAATGTACACAGTGCAATTGTCCATTTTATATAACAATTTAACATAGTGTATATAGTTCTGTATTCTGTTATAAACCAAATCCACTATTTAGACGCATCAAGTGGACTAATTTTGGTACGCTACCTACACTGTTTGCAGTGCTATTATCAATCAATCTGTATTTTATATAGCGCCTTTCATAGTGGAACACCATCACAAAGCGCTTTACAAGATGCAGTAAACATTATCAACATGCAGTGATCAATCAATCAATCTTTATATATATATATATATATATATATATATATATATATATATATATATATATATATATATATATATATATATATATATATATATATATATATATAGCGCCTTTCATAGTGGACCACCAATTCACAAAGCGCTTTACAAGATGCAGTAAACATTATCAACAGTGACAACAGGTATTCTCACACTGTTATTTTTTCATATAAAATGTAATGCGTCACCACATTCCGTTACAAGACTGAACAAGGAACCTCGCAAAACAATCAGATGCAAAATATGTGTTTTGTTTTTGCTGGAGTACTTTTCAAACCGTCTTCAGTCAACACATACAATAATGTTTATACAGACACGAGGCAGTCGTTTAGCTAATTCTCCTTATCCATAACACTTCAGCAACACTTTTTAAAACATGTTTTATTATTTAAAAAAAAAAAAAAATGTCTAACAAGATTACATGTTGTTAATTTGTCTTGTTCTCCATGTCTTATAAAAAAGAAAATTTTATATATATATATTATATTATATATATATCTATATATATATATTATATATATATATATATCTAGTTGTTTGAAAACGCTTCGGCCACGCGTCACAGACACTTTCCAGTGAGGGCGTATCGTCACCCCTCGGCCCACTGTTTTTTAACTCCCACCCAGTACTGCTACTTTCAGTCTCGCACGCTCGTTGTTTATAGGTTGGGGTGCCCATTTCAGTCCTGACAATTAACATGAACTCAATATAACAAAGATTTCAAGCATGTACATCAGCATATCCCCACACATGAGTTTGCTTTAATTATGGGTGCTTAGCCTATGTATTAATTCTTTGTGAAATAGGGTATTATGCTTTTTGTAACACCGGAACCTTCAGTTGCGTATAAGGCGGTCTGTGTTTCCTTGTGGACTGTCTTCTAAAGAGAGAAGTACGCGTGTGTAACGGGGAAGATTGCATTATGGCTGCTTGACAACATGTTGTGTAAGCAGTATATTTAAAAACAAACACAAGACCATTTGAAATCATCACACAGCGGACTTCCTGCCAGCGAGAGGTGAAATTCGGGTAGAGTGTACACATTAATTGTCATTAACACAAGCTGCACCTGTGTGTAGCTTTATTTGTCTTGTAAATAAATACATTTAGTTAGCCGGAATGTGAGTTGCTGGATTTACTCTCCAAACATTAACTATTGCGCTTTGAATAATTATAGTATTTTTTAAACAAAAGCATATTTTTTTCCTAGTAAAGTTTACATGTCTTGTTTTTTTTTGTTTTGTTTGTGTTGGGCGCAATACACACCTGCCCCAAACTGCAGTATTACAAGTTTTCGGCCACTCTTTCAGAATCTGGGTGCATTGTATTTGTAATTGTCCCAGGTGTATCTGGGTCTGTTACAGCGCTCGTTTAGAATCTGAATGCATTGTATGTGTAATTGATCCAGATGTGTCCGGGTTTGTTGTATAGTTCAAAATCTGTGTGCATTGTATTTGTAATTGACCCAGGTGTGTCCGGGTCTGTTCTATAGATTTTCTGTTTTTCCCATCGTAAAACTGTTCACTACTGCACTGGTTCATATTTCATGGATAAAACTGGCTTCCAAACAGGGGGGTGAGGCCAGCTTTGGCAGGTTTGGGAGTGGCAGCAAATGTTAGCAGTAAGCAGTAACCCATGAGAAGAAGTGGCTCCTACTGATAACAAGCATTGCCGAGTGTCTTCACAAACTGACAAGTGTGTTATCAGTGCAACCCACACCTTCTAGTGTGCTGTTGAGCTTGTAAAGTGATGATTTTGAAACTGTGATTGCCCTGATAGGATTGACATGAGATTTGAATAGCTGGTTGTACTCAACTATCTGATACTGCAAAGTTAGCAGCCAAACAGGATGGAGCACATTTCTAAGCCATGTTGTATTTGATATGGGTGTGTACTGCTGTGTGATTGTGTTCATTTCATTGTTATGGTACCAGCCACACTCATCTTTTAGCTGCTGTCAGAAGGTTTTCCCGGCATGCTGGTGTGAATAAGTTGAAGTTGTTGTTCTGTAAACCTGCACAAGGTTTTTGATGCTAGTGGAAGTTGTGAAATGATCCTGGAGAAAGATTGCTGAACTGTTGTGCTTTTTTGTTCTTAATTGTTTAGATTTGTTTGTAATGGCAGAGGGGCAGAAACCCATCCACAATCCTCTGGAGCAGTTCATTCTATTAGCAAAGAGTGCTAAAGGCACCGCGCTGACTGCTCTCATCACCCAGGTGCTGGAGGCCCCCGGCGTGTACGTCTTCGGAGAGCTTCTGGAGCTGCCCTGCATCCAGGAGGCAAGTCTATTTGATCATGGGTCATTTCGTGACAAATCGCCCAACAGGTTACACCTGACCATCTTCCATTTACACCAAACCTGGTTCCTGGGGTTGATTCAGGCAAACAAGCTCAAATTTACATTTTTAGACTGATCAGGTAAAGGGGTCGAAATGTGAACTACTCTGTCCGCTACACTGCTGCTAGTTCTCATCATCGCACGGACGTCCAAAGCAAAAATGATGTGTGAGAATTCTGATTTCTAGGTCAAAATGTGGTTTTTGAGATCTTAATTCTGAAACTTTTAGCCTTTTAGATGAAGATGAAGGGAGAGTAGGGCATATAACACTGCAAAGAATGTTGCCTGGGTCTACCCAGAATTTGGTGTACCCAGAAATCCCAGCATGTATTATCCTTTTCTGGCCAGCAATACTGCTGTGATCCCAGCATGTGTCCTTCTTCTCTAGCCAGCGATACTACTGTGATCTGACCATGTGTCATCCTTCTCTGGCCAGCGATACTGTGTGATCCCAGCATGTGTCCTGCTTCTATAGCCAGCGATACTACTGTGATCTGAGCATGTGTCCTGCTTCTCTGGCCAGCGATACTGCTGTGATCTGAGCACTTGTCATCCTTCTCTGGCCAGCGGTACTGCTGTGATCCCAGCATATGTCATCCTTCTCTGGCCAGCGGTACTGCTGTGAGCCCAGCATATGTCATCCTTCTCTGGCCAGCGATACTGCTGTGATCCCAGCATGTGTCCTCCTTCTCTGGCCAACTATACTGTTGTGATCCCAGCATGTGTTATCCTTCTCTGGCCAGTGATACTGCTGTGATTCCACCATGGTGCATGAATTGGATATAAGTGCCACAATATATATATATATATATATATATATATATATATATATATATATATATATATATATATATATATATATAGCGCCTTTCATAGTGGTACACCATCACAAAGCGCTTTACAAGATGCAGTAAACATTATCAACAGTGACAACAGGTATTCTCACACTGTTATTTTTTCATATAAAATGTAATGCGTCACCACATTCCGTTACAAGACTGAACAAGGAACCTCGCAAAACAATCTGGCCAGCGATACTGCTGTGATCCCAGCATGTGTCCTCCTTCTCTGGCCAACTATACTGTTGTGATCCCAGCATGTGTCCTCCTTCTCTGGTCAGTGATACTGCTGTGATTCCACCATGGTGCATGAATTGGATATAAGTGCCACTTATGGAGAGCTGTGTGGAAAACGGGGCTGAATCTATGCAGACGTTTAGTGCCTTTATCGTTAATGCGTACTTGAACCAGTGTTTTAGGTGTTCAGCATTGGCCATGATGTCTTTTCCAGACACAAAGATGAAGGTTACGCTGTCGTTGGCAGTTTTGCAGAATGAATACATGGTCTCTCAATCGGTCGCTGTGAGATCAGTCTATGTTCTTTATACCGTTTCAGGGTACTGTAAGCATGAAAGTGGACCATGTAAAACATGGCAGTTATTTACAGACTTGCCTTTCATATCATTAGAGAATTTGAATTTGTATTATTTTGGCTACTGATCAAATTCCATTTTTTTGTAAAGAATATCAATGTATTTATATAGTTTAGTTGTATTTTATTATTTTGTAACAAAACCAGAATTTTGTGTTTTTAGAATAATGCATTCAATACTGAAAACCACAAGAGGTCCTATTCATTGCTAGTGAATTTATGAGAAAGTAAGTTTGTCGTGCCATTTTAAAGTATGTTTTTTACAGTAATGGCTGTTTTGTAGAGAGCCTCTCTTGGATAGGAATACATACAGGGCACAAAGTAATATATCTGATTTCTTTCCATAGCTATCAAATGGACCTTATGCAGGATATTTTCAGCTGTTAAATCTGTTTGCTTATGGAACATACCTGGATTATACAGGTAAACCAATGTATTCAATAAAATGTATCAAACATTTATTTATAAATAATGACAATAACACTAAAATAGTGTACGTTTTTTTGTTCGGTTACTTTCAGCGAATAAAGAAAGTCTGCCTGAGTTATCTGGAGTCCAGAAGAACAAATTGAAACACCTGACTATAGTTAGCCTGGCTGCCAGGATGAAGGTATGAGGATTTCTCATGTGTTTGTATTGCACTGTTTAATAAACTTCAGTACCCACCAGAGCAATGCAAATCCCCCGGAACAGGGAGGCACAGGTAGGTACGTCACACTTACATTTTTAAAACATACAGCAAACCACTCATCGATGTGCAGTGGCAGTAAGATCTTTTTCTTGCATTTGATTGGTTGTGACAATAAAATTAACCCTTAGCGATCCATTTATTCAGCGCTTGTCAGGCGCGTCGCGTCCAATTTATTTTCACACACGTCGTTTATTTTACACATGCAGTTTTAAAATATTTATTCTTGGAGTGAAACAGGTTTAAAAGGCACTGAATTGCAAAAGTACACTCAGTACTGCATCCCCAGTCAAGCCCCACCCCTTGTTCACTGTATTTATCACATACCTCTTTTTATAGATGTGCATACTGATAAATCCTCTCCTGATCACTCGTTTTATTATAAAACTCCTCAATAATGCGATCCAGGTTATTTATTTTATTACTATAACATCTCAAAAAGCTCTGCAAATGTCTGTGATATTCCTTGAGCGCTGGATGCAGAAGCAGCTCTTTTGTTTATGCCCGTGTTATCTCGTGCATGGGGCTATCAGATACGTCCTATTTTTCAGCTTCATCCAGCTCCTATCAGTCTCACTTAGCCATTGAAAGGTTTTCTTGGCTTTTTCCGGAGAAAAAACGACTAGAGAACTGTGCTTTAAGTCTTTTTGATGATGTCAGACATTGTCCAACATCGGACTGGAAAGGGAAAATTGCTGTGTCGGACCTGGTCTGACATAGGACCGCAAAAGGTTACAGCAATTCCATAATGGCAGCTGCTTGGCTGGGAATTGTTTCTTATGCACCTTCTCACTGTGTTGCCCACACTCAGAGATGATGTGACTCTTCATACAGCAGTACTTTTGCACTTCTTTCTTGTGTATTAATGATTCCCTGTCTTGTGGTTAGCAGTGCATTCCTTACTCTGTGCTGCTGAAAGACCTGGAGATGAAGAACCTGCGAGAGCTGGAGGATTTGATCATTGAAGCCGTGTACAGTGACATCATCCAGGGAAAGCTGGACCAGCGCAGCCAGCTGTTTGAGGTGGACCTCTGTATCGGACGCGACATCCAGAGGAAGGATAGCAGCGACATTGTGAAGACACTGCAGGAATGGTTAGTGGAATCCGTCAGACACACACACACACACAGTGTTAGAGGCGCTATGCGTTGTGTTGGTTTGATGTCCTGCAGCTTGCATATCTTCTCGTTACAGGTGCGATGGCTGTGAGGCGGTCTTGTCGGGTATTGAGCAGCAAGTCCTCCGAGCCAATCTGTGCAGAGAGAATCACAACAGGACCCAGCAACAAATGGAAACGGAGGTAAACAGCACCCCCTTATGTGTTTGCAGTGTTGTGCTTTCCCATTTGTGTCCAGATAATATGATATGTTATAAGACATTCTAATTAAAACTGCCCTACTCCACACTAAGTGTTACAACGTGGATGAATTGCAGACAAGCGTACCTCCTCCACATTGAATTTATGAAAATGAGAACGGGGCTCCTGTAAGTATCAATGCATTGTCAGTTCCCTAATATTCACTCTTCAATCTTTCAAGGTTACAAATATAAAGAAGACGTTGAAAGCTTCGGCATCAACCTCCAGCCAGGAAGTGGATCCGCAGCTGATGGAACGGGATGCAGCTCAGTCCGCTGAGCAGAGACAGCCCCACAAGAAGATGTCCAAAGTGAAGGGGCTGGTGCCCATCCGCCACTAGCACCCCACCAGGGAGCGCTACGACTCAAACTCCTCCCAGCCTCTAGCACACTGAACACCCATCCACCACTAGCACCCCACCCTGGAGCACTCTGCTACGACTCAAACTCCTCCCAGCCTCTAGCACACTGACCACTCACCCACCACTAGCACCCCACCCTGGAGCACTCTGCTACGACTCAGTCTCCTCCCAGCCTCTTCCACACTGACCACCCATCCACCACTAGCACCCCACCCTAGAGCACTCTGCTACGACTCAGTCTCCTCCCAGCCTCTTCCACACTGACTACCCATCCACCACTAGCACCCCACCCTGGAGCACTCTGCTACGACTCAGTCTCCTCCCAGCCTCTTCCACACTGACCACCCATCCACCACTAGCACCCCACCCTGGAGCACTCTGCTACGACTCATTCTCCTCCCAGCCTCTTCCACACTGACCACCCATCCACCACTAGCACCCCACCCTGGAGCACTCTGCTACGACTCAGTCTCCTCCCAGCCTCTTCCACACTGACCACCCATCCACCACCAGCACCCCACCCTGGAGCACTCTGCTACGACTCAGTCTCCTCCCAGCCTCTTCCACACTGACCACCCATCCACCAACAGCACCCCACCCTGGAGCACTCTGCTACGACTCTTTCTCCTCCCAGCCTCTTCTACACTGATTACCACCACAATGAGCCAGACTGGAGGAGAAAAGAAAAATAAATACTTTTTCAGGCATTTGCAGTGTTTTTTGTTTTTTGTTTTTTGTTTTTGTTAGTCATTTGTCATTCCAGTGATGCTGTGTGTTACTGGATTGTGGAAAATGAGATTCAGAAAGTTCTTAAATAGCCTTGCATTGCGGACCCAAGCTGGACGGCCTACAGTATGTGCTGTCGATAAAGAGCAGAGAGGACCCGCAGTGAATGCTCTGTGTTTTGTAGCAGGCTGAAGCTTGTTTCTCAATTCCAATAATAACAATTCTTCCTTCATTGTTATCTTAGATAAGGATCCCTGTGCTGAAGGGGGCTCGTGTTTTGTTTTTTTTAGCTGAATAAATAGTTTACGCTTTTTAAGGCCCTAAGAGAAATACTTGATACCCTTTTTTTTTTGTATTGTTTTTTTTTTTTTTTTTTTTAATGTGTAAAGTTTGATTGCTTGCTGTCTTTGTTCAGGGATGCCTTTTAGTTAATAAAGTGGTGTTACTCATTTTTTTAATACTTTCAGTAGTTTTATTTTTCCTTTTTAAATCCCAAGTTACTGCTTTAAGCTATTCAGTGGTACAAAGTGACTATCGTTACTACAAATAACAATTGTGTAGCTGACTTCAGTGTTCATTTGTAATTTGCAAGGTCTGTTTTTTTTTTTTCTCCTCTCTCAACCCTGCATCCTACTTCTCATTGTTCCCCTTGTTTGGCACAATGGGTAATCATTCATAAGCAAGCAGAAAGCACCTGGAGTGCTGTTGGGGGTTCTATCACTATATTTGTAACATTATCTTTTCATGTAATTACCTCACATGACAGTGTTTTATTAAACTGCAGGAGCTGAATAAGGACTCTGCAGCTGGCTTTGAAAGAGTGTCAGCCCCCAGACTGCAGATATGAGAGTTGTTTTACTCCTTGGGAAATTCCAGGGACTCCGCTAGTGAGGGAGCATCACACAGCAGCGCCCTGCCGAGGGGTAATTACAGGAATAAAATAACCCTCTGCACAATTAGCTTAGTACGGGCTCCTCTGGACTGCTTTAATGAGACCAAGGGGAGTGAGAAAGAACTGATGCCCTTACAAAACCCATCACATCTCCCCAGAGAAAAGCAATATTCCCTTTCCCTTGGGAAATGTGCGAGAAAGAGACAGGGTTTGGACCCTCATTAGGGGCGAGCAGCTGTTTGGCAAGAAGTTTGTGAAAATGAGTATGAATTATTGAAAGATTTTTGCTTCAATGGTTTTAGAACTATTTAACAACTGAAATGAACAAAGATCTTAATTATTTCAGAGCAGATTTGTAATCATTTTACCAAGCTTTTTTTTATTTTTAGTACGCTGTTTTAAATGATTCTTGTGTTGAAGCTGCCCCCTTCCTCATGGTAATATTAATGGAGGTATAGTGCTGCATGCTTTCACTACCTGCCCTCTTCTATTCATTCTCGTACATTGTTTTATAGAAGCATCATATAACCAGCCACAGATCAGTTCATGGGTGTCTGCTTAATGACACTTTGAATGGGACCTTTGTTATTTCTTCCAGTAACAGCACTATGATTGGGAAAGGGCCTGGCATTTACTGCTTCATAACTCTTGCCTCTGAATGGCTGTTGTGTCTAAACATGTTCGTCGACTCGCACGACTTTCTGAAGTGAGAAAGTGAGGACAATGAGCAGCCCTGAAGTGTGTGTATATATATATGTATATCTGGGTATGTGTTTGTGTGTGTGTATATGTATGTATATCTCTGTGGGTGTGTGTATTTTATATATATATATATATATATATATATATATTATATATATATATATATATATATATATGTGTGTGTGTGTGTGTGTGTACACTACCGGTCAAAAGTTTTAGAACACCTCCATTTTTCCAGTTTTTATTGAAATTTACGCAGTTTAATGTCTCAGTGTACTCTGAAATAAACACTTGGAGATAAAAAAAGAAATAATGGAATCGTTTTGTTTAACAAAATTTAATCTAAATTTTTGACTCATCAAAGTAGCCACCTTTTGTAGATATAACAGCCGAACACACTCGGGGCATTTTTTCTACAATGGAAATCAAATGTTGTTCGGAAAGTTCTTCCCAACACTGTTGCAGAAGTTCCCATAAATGTGTTACACTTGTAGGTTGCTTTGCTATCACCCTTCTGTCCAGTTCATCCCAAACCAGTTCGATGGGGTTTAAGTCTGGAGACTGTGCTGGCCATTCCATGATTTGAAGCCTACCGTCTTGTTCTCTTCTTCGAAGGTAGTTCTGACATAGCCTGGAGGTATGTTTTGGGTAATTATTTTGCTGTAGGATGAACCCCTGACCAACTAGGCGTATAGCAGAGGGTATTGCATGGTGCTACAAAATGCTGTGGTAGCCATTTTGGTTCAGGGTGCCACTGACTGTGCAAGTTGCCGACTCTGGATCCAGCAAAAGAGTCCCTGACCATCACGCTTCCTCCTCCATGTTTGACAGTTGGTGTCGCACACTGAGGAACCATCCTTTCGCCTACTCGATGGCATATAAAAACCCTGCGTGATGAACCGAAGATTTTAAATTTTGATTCATTGGTCCATAAGACCTTCCAGTCTTCAGTAGTCCACTGGCAGTGCTTCATGGCCCAGGCAAGCCTCTTTTTCTTATTTTGCCATCTTAGCATGGATTTCTTACTGCCACTCGACCTGTCAAACCTGCAGCTCGAAGTCTTCTCTTCACAGTTGACTGAGACTTGATTACTTCGACCAGTGTTAAGCTGTACTTGGAGCTGTTGTCCTGTGAGCTGCCTATCACGCAAGCTGTTGAGGGTGTAGTAACACAGTCTGTTCCAACACTGCTTTTATACAGACAGAGGGTTTGTAAGTAATCAACAGAAGTTGGGACACCTGTAGGAATTGTTAGCATCAACTTTCAAGGCTTAATTTACTTCCACTGCTGCAGAACAGCTGTAAGTTGTTAACCCATTACTTGTTCCCTGAAAAAGGCCTTTTTGTATAACTCTGAAATGTACATTATTTTTCAGTTTTTGGTAACCTAAACTTTTTTTTTTTTTTTTTTTTTTTTTTTTTTTTACCTCTGGCAGTTTACTGCTTACCTTTGTACCATTTCAGGTTATTCACTGGACTGTTATATCTACAAAAGGTGGCTACTTTGATGAGTCAAAAATTTAGATTAAATTTTGTTAAACAAAACGATTCCATTATTTCTTTTTTTATCTCCAAGTGTTTATTTCAGAGTACACTGAGACATTAAACTGCTTAAGTTTCAATAAAAACTGGAAAAATGGGGGTGTTCTAAAACTTTTGACTGGTAGTGTATATATGTACAGTGCCTATAAAAGCCTACACCTCCTTTTAAAATATTCACCTTTTGTTGCCTTATGTGTGTGATGTGCTGACGTCTTCTGTGTGCAATGTACTACTCAATCAATAAGATGCTATGTCAGTAAATTTTACCCCAGCTTGGATGCCACCCTAAAGCTCTGCTTTTCATACCTTTGTGAAGGGCTAGTATGACCACAGGCTGTCCTGGAATGCGCGTGAGTTTGATGACATTTCCATTCTGAGGCTGTCTCCCAGACAGGTGTGGCTCCCAGAGATCGTCTTGGAGAACAAGTAAGAGTCTCGCAGAGATCCCCTCCAGTAGTTTTTTATTATTCCAAGCATACAGTACCAATGTGTGTCTGTTGGTATGTACTGGTAAAGATCATGCTATAAGTTTGTTTGTATTTGATCCTACACTTCTAAAGTGAATGACATACAGGCCCTATAGCATTCCTCTAAGGCCTCTTTTGGGGGTCTCTCAGATTGCTCAAGTCTGGTCCTCCCTGGGTCTCTCAGATTGCTCAAGTCTGTTTCTTCCTCCCTGCAGTAACGATGCCCAGTTCTAGGTTGCCTATTACTTTAATGTGCTGGTGGACCCCTCTGGCTAAATGCACTGCCTCCCTCCTGCTATCTTCCGGAGCTCCTTTGCCATCAACGTCAACTTCTTCCCTTTCGACTGGCAGAATTGCACCCTCAAATTCAAGTAGTAAGGGCAGAGGTGCTAGGGTTTGAAAGCTGGGGGTCGGGGATCAGAACTCATATTCTGTGCATCCTGATTGTCAGTGGTTTTCATTGCGGTTTCATGGAAGCAGCCTCTAGAAGATATTCATAAGGTGCTATATCCTGTTTAACTGCCCTGAAAGCAGCATTGCAATTGCAGTCTGAGATTTTGAAACCAGCTGCACTACGTTTTGAATTTTTCCTGCAGTAAAAGTTTTTCACATGACCTCCCTGTTCTCTCTCCTCTCACATGCATCCTTTTTTCCTCTTCTCTCTCATGCAGCTCTCTGAACTACACTGCCAAGGAGATAAGAATGCACTTGAAGGTGGAGACGGACCCAGACACTGCAGAGAACTTCCCTGTGGAGTATATTATCATTGATCCTGCCGGCTTCGCAGGTACCAGTGTGTCTTCTTCTAGATACCAACTAGTGTGGCTCTGTAGAGACACACTGTAGAGAAACTCCGTAGAGACAATCGTAGACGCTGTAGCTTTGTGCTCCAGGATAAACTTGCCAGCCCTACCAAACAGACGCGATTGAATAAATACAGCAAGACAATATTATAGGAATAAGCTGAACACAGCAGACAGGTCCTGTGCTTCCTGTAGACCCTGCAGCCTAGCCTTTTGAAAATGTGAATTCTATGAGGGCTGAAGATTAATATTCAAGAGGTTATAATATTTTCCAAAATGCTGGAAGCATCTTCTGTATTTATTTGAACAGGTTGAAAAGTTTTGTTTTTGTTCAATAAATAAGAACTAATAAAGTACATTTCCATTAGGAATGCAAGCTTAATGAAATGTTTTGTCTCCCTCATGAACAGAATGGCGAGTGGGAGATTATACACAAACCAGCTGGGAAGAACATTCACAAGGATGTCCCTCTGGACAGCAGCAAGCACCAGGACATCACCTTCTACCTTATCATCAAGCGCAAGCCTCTGTTCTACATCATCAACATCATCATACCCAGCATCCTCATCTCCTTCATGGCATTGCTGGTGTACTACCTCCTGGCTGATAGTGAGTCTCACACACACACACATACACACACTCAGCACTCCTCACTGGTGTACTACATTCCCGACAGTGAGTCTCTCACAATCACACACACTCAGCACTCCTCACTGGTGTACTACATTCCCGACAGTGAGTCTCTCACAATCACACATGCTCAGCACTCATCGCTGGTGTACTATTCTCCAGATAGCGAGTCACACACAAACTCAGCACTCCTCGCTGGTGTACTACTCTCCAGACAGCGAGTCACACAAACACACTCAGCACTCATTGCTGGTGTACTACACTCCCAACAGCGAGTCACACACACACACACTCAGCACTCATTGCTGGTGTACTACGCTCCTGACAGCGAGTCACACACACACACAAACACTCACACACTCGCCACTCATCGCTGGTATACCCAACAGTGAGTCTCTCACAATCACACACACTCAGCACTCATCGCTGGTGCACTACACTCCCGACAGCAAGTCACACACACACACACACACACACACACACACACACACACACTCAGCACTCATCGCTGGTGTACTACACTCCAGACAGCGAGTCACACACACACACACACTCAGCACTCATCGCTGGTGTACTACTCTCCAGACAGCGAGTCACACAAACACACTCAGCACTCATTGCTGGTGTACTACACTCCCGACAGCGAGTCTCTCTCTCTCTCACACACACATACTCATCTCTGGGTACCTGGGTGCATCTGCATCTATCTCAACCGATCAGAATCTCCTCACTGCCTGCTCTAACAAGCAAATGAAATGCAACTTCCAGCCTAGTTAAATGGATAGGGGAGCTGAATACTGTGTCTTCTGGAAGTGCCACCTTCAGTGCGCCTCACCCAGTCTCTGTGTGTGTGTGCTCTAGGTAGTGATCTCATTATCCTGTGTGTGTGTCCCTGCAGGTGGTGAGATGACCCTGTCGATCTCAGTGCTGCTCGCTCAGTCTGTGTTCTTGCTTCTGGTCTCACAGAGGCTGCCCGAGACCTCAATGGCCACCCCCCTCATCGTCAAGTAGGTGCCCTAATACCAGAAAACAACAAGACAATGACAGGCAGTAACATACAGGCAGAAATGCATACAAAAGAGAAAAAAATGTATTCCTGTGACTGTGCTTTGTGTTCACTCACACGATGCTGGTGTGATTTCCAATGCTTTGTGTTCACTCACACATTGCTGTTGTTGCCCGTTTTGCAGGTATCTGATGTTCATCATGGTGCTGGTCATAGTGGTGGTGCGTCATCATGCTGAGACACACACACGCTGACGCACACACACAAAAACATGCACATCGACATACATATTAGATGGACCTAATATGCACCCCCAACCCCTCGCCCCGCCCACACTCACCACAGTGGGGGTGCCTGGGGACGGACCCCCGCCTCCAAATCAAGAGCAGGGATCTGACACTGAAACCAGAACAAGTGAGAGCCCAACACAGAGCCAGCGGCAACTACAGCTGCAGAGCTGCAGGGTGCGAGAGACAGGAAGGGAGGGTGGTAGGCGGCAGATTCCTTAACCTTTAATTAACATAGTGGTCTATCTTAAGACACGTTTACTATTATTGAATCATTGTCTGCTCTTTCCCTTCCTTGCAGTGTGGATGGTAACTCTGAGATTACACTCTAAGCCAATGCCCTGGTACACTTCTCCGGCTGCATCTACTGGCTGCCACCTGCTATCTACCGTAGTGCCTGCTCCATCATCGACTGGCAGAACTGCTCCATGGTCTTTCGGTGAGTCTCTGTGCTCGTGTAAGTTTATGTTCCCCTCAGTTTTGCTATCTCTCTATAACCACTCTTCTTCTCTCCTTCTCCCCCCTCTCAGCTCACGGACATACAGTGCCAACGAGATCGACCTGGTTCTCACAGAAAAGGAGATAAAACCTGGTGAGACACAAGCCATTGAGTCTGACAGCCAGTAGGGGCACTTCTGGTTCAGCCCATTAGTTTCATATTAAATGTTCAAAGTGCTTTGTCTGTCTGTCTTCTCCTCAAGAAAGCTTATGGTGTGTTAATGAAGTATATGCAGCTGTTTTACTAGGACTGTCACAGTGCCTATCCAAACATTGCCCCCCTTGTGTGGTCTGTGATACACTGCTGACAGCCAGTGTTTATTGATCAACTAACTTAGTTCTTTTTAGCTAGTTAAACATAGACTGCTGCTTCTTCCCCAGTCGCTTCTCTCACTCTCGCTCTCACTGTATTTGTCCAGCGAGATTTAACACTGTTACTAAGGCGTCAAGAGGAAAAAGAAAATACAAGGAGTGGGAAAGTGTTTTTTGAGGGGGTTTGGTAGCAATTTGCAGTTTCATTTGTAAAACGTGTTGATTTTTTAAGTGTGAGCCTTTTTGTATCTGTCCAGTTCCAATTCTAATATAGATTTGGATTATAGCAATGGGCAGTTGAACCCTTAAACTACCATTCTGTGGCGTATGAAATTAAAAGATACTTCAAAGTTTCTGGGTAAGTCTTCTCTAACAAATGAAAAGATACTTTGATGTTTCTGGCTATCTCTCCTCTATCAAATGAAAAGATACTTTGAGGTTTCTGTTATCTCTCCACTATCAAATGAAAAGATACTTAAAGGTTTCTGGTTATCTCTACTCCTCTCTAATACCTTATCCCCCTCCAACATCTATCTGACCCAGACATTTCTCACATGCAAAAAGAATGAACACACAGCTGAGTTACATGTCCACAATTAAGGCTTATTCCTTAGAAGGCTGTGTGGGCCACTGGTTGAAGAAAAGGGCTTGTAACCAGGAGGTCCCCGGGTTCAAATCCTCACTCGCTGACCTGTGTGACCTTGAGCAAGTCATTTAACCTCCTTGGGCTCAGTTTTTTGGGTGAAACATTGTTGTAAGTAATGGGCAGCCTGCCTATTTCTCAAGATCAGTCATACACACATATGGAAATGGTTCTTTGCTTGTGATGCTGGTTTGAAGCAAGGACAGAACTGAGTTCTACTACCCTGGATTTGGCATGAAGCTCGTTTCTGTATTTATAGTCCCACTTGGCTCCCACAGTGCCTGCTGATGCACTGCAAGTGCTCGACCTAATTGGTCCACACCCTCACCCCCTGGGAGAAGGATCCTGACTTCAGGATTGAGTGCAGCCTTTATCCCGTTACAATGGACAGATCCAGCTGGCTGGCATGGAAACGAGGGATGTTTGGGGAAGGGGGGATGAAAAGGAAAGTTAGTGAACAAAGAGGAATCGAAGACGGAGAGCAGCGACTTGAGAACAGAAGGCAAGCTTCATCCTCTGTGATCTACTTTACAGGTCACATTTCACTTGCAGCTGGTTGGAAGGATTTAAAGGTAAACTGTTTCTTACAATGCAATTGATCTATATTGATTTTAAAGTGCATAGTAGTTGTGGTGATGTTAACGCAATGCTGCTCTGTTCTCAGGAATGATGCAGTGATGAAACTGCAGGGAGACACAGCATCTTTGAGAGAGTAAAACAAATGTTCAGTGTAACCACTAAATTACTGAATAACTGCATAGCATCGTTCATTGCAGACAGGGTGTAACATTCCAATGTAATACACTGTAGAACAGGCTGGACGATGATACAAAGAATGCTCTTTTATTTGTGCACATGGGCCTCATCATTCCAGAGCTGGCACTTGCTAAACCAACATCACAAGCAAAATGCAATGTCCGTTTTCAATATTATTAATATATTAAGTTAGACTTTGATAGTCGCAATTGTATATCTTTCACTGAACAGGTCTTACCAACTACTATGTATGAACCAGGGGTGCTCACCATTATAACCTAGTTTATGAAGACAAGGCACGTTTCACCCAGTGGGGTCTTGAGGTCTTGGAATCTGAGCTCAGCACTGCACTCCACCCTCATAAACACACAACAGAGGCTGTCCTTTACCACAGCACTGCATTAGCACACCTGTAAAACTATCTGACCAGATCCTAGCCTAACTGCAACGCTGAACCCACGCACAGGGACACACACACACACAGACACAGACTTGCAAAGGTTCCTATATTTGTGGTGACTTTTCATTGGCTCTCCCTCTTTCAGATACATCATGCCTGTATCTGCTCTCTTCCTCTGACACGTCATGCCTGTGTCTGCTCTTCCTCTCACACACATCATGCCTGTCTGCTGTCTCTTTCAGATGTCATGCCTGTGTCTGCTGCTTGAATATTGTGTGCAGTTCTGGTCACCTCGCTATAAAAAAGATATTGCTGCTCTAGAAAGAGTGCAAAGAAGAGCGACCAGAATTATTCCGGGCTTAAAGGGCATGTCATATGCAGACAGGCTGAAAGAATTGAATCTGTTCAGTCTTGAACAAAGAAGACTACGTGGCGACCTAATTCAAGCATTCAAAATTCTAAAAGGTATTGACAGTGTCGACCCAAGGGACTTTTTCAGCCTGAAAAAAGAAACAAGGACCAGGGGTCACAAATGGAGATTAGACAAAGGGGCATTCAGAACAGAAAATAGGAGGCACTTTTTTACACAGAGAATTGTGAGGGTCTGGAATCAACTCCCCAGTAATGTTGTTGAAGCTGACACCCTGGGGTCCTTCAAGAAGTTGCTTGATGAGATTCTGGGATCAATAAGCTACTAACAACCAAACGAGCAAGATGGGCCGAATGGCCTCCTCTCATTTGTAAACTTTCTTATGTTCTTATGTCTCTCTCAGACACGTCATGCCTGTGTCTGCTGTCTCTGACACGTCATGCCTGTGTCTGCTCTCTCTCTCTCCCTTTCAGACACGTCATGCCTGTGTCTGCTCTCCTGTGGTCCCGCTCGCTCCAGCTCTCTCTGAGGATACAACAGAATGGCGCAGGTCTTCCTGTTCGAGAGGCTCCTGAGAGCTGATGCGTTCTTTCTGGGCTGCTGCCTGACGGAAATGCAAGCGTTCACTCTGGACCACCAACTCATCGGGACGGTGCGTCAGAAGTAAGGGACGGGTGATTGGTGTCTGTGTGCAATACCTATTTATCTATATAGATCTTACAGCGCTCCCTTGTTATAAGGTGGCTCCCTTTATATTGTGGAACAGCTAATGTCGTTACAACAGTGTGGTATGTGCAGGCTCCACTCACTGCTGGAACTGCCTTCTGCATTTCAACTGGATCCTCATATTCAGACCTTACACATAAACAAATAAATGATTGTTAGAAGCATGAGAAAATGGGCAACTATCTTTATCTTTACACCAAAATCTAAGTGTGCCCTTCCACTGACTCCTTCATGTTCACCTGTTGCAGATGGAGCATGTTTACCCCCCTCATGGAGCTCAGTGACTCAGACGGGACATCCAATATCAGGATTCAGGGCCCCTGTCGCTGCCCCTGTCTACTCCAGCCAGGAGTTTCAGGTACTGAAGCCCCTCCTGTATTCATGGAATATTCACACATTTATTTTCAATACATTTTGTTTTACAATATAATTTTATTACTTGTGTCTTATGACCGGTAAACAAAGAGTCTCACAGACTGATTTGCATTGATTTCTAATGGATCACACTGGTGTAGTTTTATTCTGTTGGTTGTACTCTTAGTATACTTAGTTCTATTTCTACTTTCAATACTCTGTCTGCCTCTTCACTGATAACAAGATCAATATTCAAAGAATTTCTTGGGCAAAAAAGAAAACAAAAAGGGCCCTGACTAATCTGTTCACTTCCTCTGCTAATACTTTTCTAAGCGTTTCTGAAAGTAGTCTGTGCTTCTCTACCTGTGCAGTTTAAAAGAGGCACTGTGCTCACTGAACTACACAACAAGGTAGGCACTAGTACTGGCAGAGGTAACAACAGAGTGGGAAGCCGTTAATACCGGTACACACATTGAACTGGTATTTTCCAGTATTCAAATGCATCATACATGCACTGTGTGCAAAGCAGTGTGGGTAAGAATACTATGGCAGTATACCTCCTCCTTCAGCACCCAGTGTCATACACACTTCACCTCCTCCCTCAGTACCCAGTGTCATACACACCTCATCTCCTCCCTCACAAGCCAGTGACACACACACCTCACCTCCTCCCTCACAAGCCAGTGTCACACACACCTCACCTCCTCCCTCACAAGCCAGTGTCACACACACCTCTCCTCCTCCCTCACAAGCCAGTGTCACACACACCTCACCTCCTCCCTCACAAGCCACTGTCACACACACCTCACCTCCTCCTTCAGCACCCAGTGTCACACACACCTCACCTCCTCCCTCACAAGCCAGTGACACACACACCTCACCTCCTCCCTCAGCACCCAGTGTCACACACCTCACCTCCTCCCTCACAAGCCAGTGACACACACACCTCACCTCCTCCCTCACAAGCCAGTGACACACACACACCTCACCTCCTCCCTCACAACCCAGTGACACACACACACCTCACCTCCTCCCTCACAAGCCAGTGACACACACACCTCACCTCCTCCCTCAGTACCCAGTGTCACACACACCTCACCTCCTCCCTCAGTACCCAGTGTCACACACCTCACCTCCTCCCTCAGTACCCAGTGTCACACACCTCACCTCCTCCCTCAGTACCCAGTGTTACACACGCACATCTCACCTCACCTCCTACCTCAGCACCCAGTGACACCCACCTCACCTCCTACCTCAGCACCCAGTGACACAACACACACCTCACCTCCTCCCTCAGCACCGTCACACACAAGCAGGCGTTTCTAGCTGGTTCAGTATCAGTACAGTAGGCTAAGCTACCAATTCAATGTCCAGAGGAAAAGCAGCATGGATTTTCAGTTAAAATGCCTCTGGAGGGATTTAAAAGAAACCTCCCACACAAAGTCCACACAGAAAACCAGCCACAGCTTGCTCTGCATTTCTATCATTTCACCCAGAGGTTTTTATAAATATATTTTCTTAAATAATGTGAACTAGAAAAAGGCACAAATAAAACAATCTAAAATACATCAGACAAGCTTATTTTAGCTTGCCTTGTTTTAACTTGTAAACTGTGTGCAACTGAATTGTAGGAATGCAAATAAGACTTCCATTGCATAACAGTTTAATGAGACACACCTGAGCTTGTTACCTACAGCATATACTGGGGCTAATCAAACGGACATATTAAAACAGCTGAGAGAGAGAGAGAATGAGAATGGACAGTCTTGACCAAACAGTTCTGCTACAGTCGCACGTAAATTTCAGCATGATCATCCAGTTACACATGGGAATTTCCCACTGAACCATGTCACTTTCCCCATCAATGTGTGCAGGGCCAAAACACAACAGCTTTATCTGTTTGAAGTTTTGGGTTGGGCTCTTTGGTTCTCCTCTGTACGTCCTAGGAAAACTTCAAAGCACCCTAGGAACTCTCTCCAGAGTTAGGGGAGGAAGGGATTGTTTTCGTTTCAGCCTCTTCAAATCAATGCTGTTTGTTTACACCGCCGAGTCACGTCGCCTCAGATTAGTGCCAGGGGAATGGAAGGGCTGTGATGTGAAAATTTCAGGCAGCACCAGTGGAAAATAAAGGCTCCCGGTCGCTCTTCTGCTGTGACCTGCTCTGACCCTTTCATTGGCGGCCTAATGCTGAGCTGACGTCACCACGGCTTCTCATCCCTAGCTCCGCATCACCGAGATGTAGGAAACCTGCCCAGAGGGGTGAGAGACAGGGGGCACAGTACAGCTTTAAAGCAAACACTCTCTCAGCTGTGAAGCCTTGCTCAAACACTTTGAATGGGACTGCATGGAAACGGCCAACTACAGTACATAGAAATCATTCTGTAAACATCAAACATTTGTTTATGATAGTCTATGCAATCTACTGTATGTAAAATGTCAGTTTTTTTTAAATGCACAATAATGAATGTGGAAAGCAGAAAATGAGAGACAACCCTAAGGACCAGGCTGCATGCGGTGCAGGGTGCATGCTAGCTGAGAGACATGTCAGCCCTAAGGACCAGGCTGCATGAGGTGCAGAGTGCATGTCAGCCCTAAGGACCAGGCTGTATGCGGTGCAGGGTGCATGCTAGCTGAGAGACATGTCAGCCCTAAGGACCAGGCTGCATGCAAGCTACAGCACCGGCAGCTCTGATTAACCCTGCCTAAGATCTACTCATTTTATCAACAGTAATCATTTAAATGACAACAGCACTCCAAAACATCACTCTTAAGTGCTGTCATTCTGAATATTAATAAAACTTAAATCTCTCCTAACCCTACAAACCCCCCTCCTAAATGCCCGTTCAGTGCTCTCCCTGGAACTTGTATTTAGCTCAGCTGGTTTGGGTTGAGGAGGCACAGGGATGTCAAGGATAGAAGAGCTTGGTATCTCCATCCAGCTGCATGTCGGAATCAGAGCAGAAAACAAATTGCAGCTCATGCATTCTAACTTTCTATCGTCGGAACATTACCAAGGGATGTTCTCCTTTCAAAACAATAGTTCAATATTTAAAAAATATGCCCCACATTGACTGCTTGTATGATGCAGACTGACCCCTGAATGATAAGCGATGATCGTTACACTCCCGTTCTCATAGACTATGCAGGCTGATGGAAGAACCTACCTCTTGTAAGATTCGTCCCAGATTCTCTCTGCTTCTCACTGGTTTTCTAAAACAGCAAAAAATATATATTTATTCCTCAGGATGAGTAAATGCAAATTCATTATATTATAGAATATCCATCTTTTTATTTGACGATTGAAAGTTTATTGAAATCCGTAACATTGCTATTTGTATTGGCCAGTTCAGCACCACACCTTTTGCACAACATTCTAAAATAATGTCAGTAAAAGAAAGAATTACTTAATGAAAAGGTTTACAGGTATTTGTTCCATTACAAAAATTCTAATGATCTGCTTCCACAAACTAAATCTGCATTCATAACTGAAGCATCAGTGAACCCTAGTGACATCCAGGTGTAACGACTGCACTCCTGTGTGTATGTCAGCCACTCTTCCACAGAACTGGATCTATCAGGACCAATGGGAGTCAGCACAACAATACCAGGAAGGCACTGCTTTACAGGGCTTATGTTAAAGAAAGTCATACAAGCAAAACTGCCTGTACCAGCCATGAACTAACATACCCAACCCCGTTCTTGATGGATATTCAATGGGATTGTTACTGCTTTAACAATTTTACAAATCTGAACAGAGACCACCTTATTTTGGTACCTGTCTATTTTGGTTGATATGGTGACTGTGAAGCATCCTTCGCAGTCAGGCTGGTATGTGGAGGGAACAATGATGTATCTTCCTGGAGACAGGGAGCACCACATGCTCACTTCCTGTGTGTAGCAATGAGGGACACAGCTGGCCTGAGGCTCCTGATCCTGCAAAGATTCCTGATCCTGGTCTTCAGTGCCTCCTAGGACCTGGAACACAACATTCCCATATACAGTTTAAACCACAAATGAAAGAATTAAACTTTTTGAATAAATATAAAAGATCCTAAAAAAACTGGACATTTTCAGCGAAACACGTTTAGAATAAACCCTGAGTACAACGGAGCGTTGGGTGCTGCTCTTACCTGGTAGATATGGAAGCCAATGGCCTGGCATTCCCCAGGCGGGCAGTGCTGGCGCAGGGTGATCCTGGCGTTGGGGTGCCCTGGCTCCGAAGCGATGGTGAGGGGCAGGCGTGGGTTCAACAGGTGGGTGGGGAAGTTCCTGCTGCCCCCTGTGCTCTCGCCTCTGAGCCACTTCCCCTCCAAGCTGCTGGTCTCCCACTCTCCGTCACTGAGGCTGCCCATCGGGGTCACTGGAGAGGGCGGAGGCTTCACTACACTGTGGGAGAGAAACTACTGCCCCTAAATGTATAATTCACACAAACTCAATATGGCAGCCATATGAGATTGGCAGTCAACCCCTGCTAATATAAAGTCTGTCTCTCAAATTGTTTCTGACATATATTTGAAATAGACTGCAGATTAACTGTAACAGGACAGCATGTAGAAGGACACCCAAAGGATTACAGAGAGATGCTATCTGAGGTGCTGCAGCCCTACCTGAGCGAGACTTTCCCAGCTGAGAAGACACGCAGCAGGAATCTGGCCTCCACATCCTGCAGGAAGGTGCTGGGGATGACAAGGTAATATCCGGGGGAGAGATGGCAGTGCAGGGTGACCTCGCGGTCGTAGGCGTGGCAGTGTGTGAACACACAAGGGGTCTTACTCAGGGTCTTCTGCAGGTTCAGACACCTTTTCTCCACCTGGGACACCAATCAATACCACTGACATTACATCTGCTGCTTTCAGCTTTGTACTGGTAATGAGTGCAGGTGAGGAGCCTACCTTCCATATATGCAGCCCTATTGCTTGACAGTGCTGGTGCTGCTCAGTACTGCCCCCTGGCTGCCTCCCCTCGACCTTGCAATTCTCACTGGAGCCCGAGACACACTGCTGGAGCACAGAGACCAGCACCTCCCCAGCCTCACACACACGCAGCCAGAACTTGGGGTTGCTGACATAACTGCTGTTGTTACGGCAACCTCCGGCAGAGTGACCTTTGACCCAGGACCCATGCACCTGCTGGCTGTGGGTTAGCACCTTCCCTGCAAACAATTCATGGTAAGAGGACAACAATAAACACTTATGGTACAGAAGTGGAAAGACCTTGGATTTGTACAGGACTCAATGCATTCAGTAACCTGGGGTAGAAATTTAAAAGGGAAATGGAATGCTTGGCCAGAAATGTACAAATCAATGGACTGGGTTGTTTAATGCACTTAGAATACTGCAATGTTTTCTGGTTGGGGTTGGGGTCATAGTGGTTTTCGTACAGAATGGTAAACTATGAAAGAATGTAGTAAACAAACAAGAACATTACATTTCACAGTAAGACTGACAATGAGATAGAGACACTGCAGTTTTCAGGTGCCTACCTGTATGAAGGCTTCGAAGGTGTCCGTTATCATCGATTGGATAACCCACAGTGACCTCATCAAACTCCTTGAAAAACTCTTCTTCCTCTACCCAGAATTCATCCTCCTCTGTGTGAGACAGCAGATGAGCGGCAGAGTCAGGCTCCAGCCGACCCCAGCCCTGCCCACTGCAGAAAACAACCAGAGCAAACAGGGCTTTAGCACTGCACTGCCATGGGTGACATGATGCCATTCCTGACCTTCTGTTGGGGTTTGAATAAAAAGATATGATTTACAGCCAGATGTTTCCTTCTACTTTTCCCTGTTGTACAAGATGCCAAATGAACTTTGCAGTCAGTTCCTGTGTCCCCTGTTTATTTACACTTATTTTTCACTAGTCCAAAGTTCCACTGAATGCAGACTCCTCTCATTCCCTTCCCCTCCCCTCCCCTCCCCTGTCCACTGACTGACCTGGCCCCAAAGGGCCCCCCCTGGCAGCGCCGGCCCCAGGGATTGCGGATCCGCAGCAGCCGGGCCCTGTGGCCCCCCATCAGCTTCACATCAACCCACTCCATCACACTGTAGGCATGGTATTCCCCCAGCTCACTGGCACCTGGAACACAAAGAGAGACCAGTCCTTTCACCTTCAAACCCAATTCAGAACTGAAACACAACTGCCACTGGTATCCCTCCTTCTGATCCCGACCAGTTTGACAAGTGAAAGTCACGGCAGAAAAAAAATAAAAATTGATTGCAACAGCCCCTTCTGGCACTACCTACCTGCTAGATACCATACAACTACAACGACTTCTACTAGTCCCACAGCTCTTACCAATGAGCTACATCTGTCTTTCATGCCCAACAGCCTGCACCCTGCTTGATCTGTGCTTGTTTACTGCATTTTCACTTCACTTAACAGCAGTAATTATTTCTGTGTGGTATTAACACAACTGCCTCCCCTTTTCACCCTCTCCACAGCACTTACCTCCAGGGGAGCTGTGAACGGAGCAGCTCATTACACATCCATCCTTCACGTCCACCAGGCTGTCCAGCGCCAGCTTCTCTGGGACCAGGCTGTTCCCATTCACCCACTCCTCCTTCTCCTTGCTGCAATCCTTCAGGCTCCACCTCTCCGCCAGCCCTCCTGTGAGGTCAACGAGTGCCTCTGCGACCTGCCCTGCCCATAGCCTCTCGTACGAGCCACGCAGCCTGCAAAACAATCCCACAAGCGTCAGCGGGTCTCACAAGAGCCACAGAGCCTGCAAAACAATCCCACAAGCGTCAGCGGGTCTCACACGAGCCACAGAGCCTGCAAAACAATCCCACAAGCGTGAGCGGGAACAGTTCATCCTCCTTGAAGTGTCTTCTTTTGAGTATGTTCAGTCAATATTCTAAACACATGTTATCCTTTATAAAAATATAATATCCTGGTGTTATCCATTAAGGATATCTCCAAATCTGTCATCAAAAAAGAATGGTGCTCTGCTCCATGTTACAAAGACAAGTTTCAAGAATCCCCCTAACACAGGTGGGGAGATAAAGGGTGTTTCTCCTTCGAACCCAGATCAAGTGCTGCTCTTCACTTACTTGGCATACGCCTTTTCCAGCAGTGAGACCCAGAACACGCTGCTGGACCGGCAGTGAGAGAAGCACAGCCTGTGTGCAATGCAGGGTAAGCGATCGTCCACCTCCACCTCCACCCAGCAGCCAAACTGCCAGAACCGGAAGCAGAACCGGCCGCTATAGCCCTGGTCTCCCCACTCTGCCTGGCCTGGCGGGAACACCTGCAACACCACATCAGTCATACTGCAGCATTTACATGCACTCTTATGATATACTGCTACACTGTTGTACTATATTATGAAAAGTTTCAACAAAACAATCACAAATGGAAAAGCTGAATTAACAGAGTTAACATAATTAAAATATTCCATAGCCTGCTCCCCCAATCTCTTCAGGCCATACAGTTTTATTTGTGGAATTGTATTAATACTGTCCTGTATTACTGTATGGGACCCACAACAATAAATTATGACTGTAATGGGGGGTCCTACCTTGTCCAGCAAGTGTCTGTTCTTTTCCAGCATGGTGCAGGCACACAGGAACCAGCAGTCTCCCAGAATCCCCTGCTTCACATGGCTCTCTTGAGGAATCGGAGAAAATAGTCTCGGGGACTCGCACTGTTCCTAGATATATACATATTAAAAAAAATATATAAGTGTATTAATGTTATATTTATATAACTCACCACCAAACAGTTTCATTATATTGTGAAATTAAGTATCAAAGAAAACAAGCTGCCAGGAACGAGCTCTCAATCCAGTTACACACGGTTTGTTTTCTTCCCAGCTCATCCTCACCTGTGGGCGCAGCCAGGAGATCTGACTCCGGAATTCCGAAATGGGAGTGGAGTAGCATGAAAAGAGGGACGAGTTCTCTGCAGGAAAACCAGGATCTTGGAATAAAGCTCCCTCCTCGTGCTCCCTCCTCCGCTCCATTCCTATTCTGCCTCTCTCCTTCTCTGCCCCTGTCCTTCAATCACACCACTGCACTGCCTCATAGTCCTGTAATTTCTGAAAAATTCAAATCATTCAAGTTGTGATACATTAGGTGCCCTCTGTGAAACAGACTGGTGATTAATTTGTTCACATCCACCCTTTAAACTAAAGTCGACCTCCTATACTAGTAGCAATCTGACCTGCAGCTACATTTCACATGTTAGGTTAGGTAAGTGTAGAACATTTACTAGAATCTCTCTCCAGGAGGCTAAATTAAACCTAAAGAACCTGCCGTACTCGGTCTGGACAGCAAGGTCCCAGGCGTCAACATAACCTGAGCGCTATTACAGACAGTATCTAGACAGGAGTCGCACTCAGTACTTGAATAGATAATGTGTTCGGCTCAAATATTTTGGAAGGACGGTATATTTATAAATAAACATTTGCAAAAACTGATGTATTATGCTCTTCAATCCTTAAACTACATTTATCAGGTTGGGTAGATACTGTCGCTAACCTGACGAGATTAATCTAAGCATCTCTGCAGCCGACAGCAAGGTAAATGCCTGGGAGCCCAAAACAAGGAACTGAAAGACCAATGACTACTAGCCGATACAGAAGTAACGGGATTTCTAGTATTAGACTCTTTCTAGCAAAGCTTTATTTTCACATGTAAATAAACGTTCTGCTTTTACAATCCATATATCTCTATTTCCTCAGTTTTACGAACATGATAATGTACCTAGTATTGTTGTCGACTGTCTAGGATATAAGTGGACCTACAGTCTCCATTATTCTTTACGTTTAAGCATCACCGCATGCAAAGTAAAATATACCATAAAAAATACCATTTTCAATTCCCATCTGAAGCTTTTTATCCAAGAGGCAGTTTGTTTTGTAAGACGGTCTCTGCCGAGGCGTGCAAACTCCTCCCCGGAACCTCCGCCACTCGAGTGCCGAGGATTCTCCTCCCGGCCCTTCCTTCCTGGACAGATAGAGTAGCAGCGAAAAATATTCACACGTTGGTCTATGGGGGGGGGGGGGGGGGGGGGGAGGCAGGCGTGTCCCACCGTGCATTGATCCAAAGCACACAGGTGTATAAGAATATTTTCTTATTTATATTTAGTTTTCGCAAACGAAAAGTGATGACGCTTCCTGCAAACATCATACACTGACAACCGTCTGACTGTATTTATTACTAACTACAACAAGTGCGACAAGGACATCTTTTTAAAAAAAAAATCGGTGCCTTCATTTTAAACGTTTTTATTGCTTGGAGATCTTGAAAATTTGCACCAGAAACTTATGGTTTTTACGAATTCAATGGGTACTTTAATAATGAATAAATAACACAATATATTAAATATAGGCCTATTTTAAGAGATCATAGTGTTTATTAGAATCACCCCCTTTCAGGACCTCAAAAGTCTCTTCTTAACATGTAAGTGGAAATGTAAAGAGGCACGTTATCGAAAAGGCCGCCACAGCCAAACTGATGCTAGCTTAAAATAATTAAGACACATTATTCATAGTCAGCCATACATTTTGAACTTTACTGGTCTTATAAAAACTTGTATCACTCATCTGAGAATACCACACTGACAACACAGCATCCTGTGAGACACTGACAATGGATTAGAGAGGTGACCAGAGTAGGTACGTCAGAGGATACCTGTATTTTCTGTAAACAGAGCGGAAATAGAGAACGTTTCTGATGCCACCATGTATGGGACAGCTTGCCTGCACAGCTGTGAGGTAGTGAGTATTATGTGCAGTCACAGCTGTGAGGTAGTGAGTATTATGTGTAGTCACAGCTGTGAGGTAGTGAGTATTATGTGTAGTCACAGCTGTGAGGTAGTGAGTATTATGTGCAGTCACAGCTGTGAGGTAGTGAGTATTATGTGTAGTCACAGCTGTGAGGTAGTGAGTATTATGTGAGTCACAGCTGTGAGGTAGTGAGTATTATGTGTAGTCACAGCTGTGAGGTAGTGAGTATTATGTGCAGTCACAGCTGTGAGGTAGTGAGTATTATGTGTGGTGACAGCTGTGGGGTAGTGAGTATTATGCGTGGTGTTTGACACACAGGTAGTTGTCTCTTTTGCCATGTTGGCAGTACTTTTGGCCACTTGGGGGTGTTATTTGTAGGGTCAGGTGCAGGCATTGTAGTTGTGGTCATGACTGGGACAGGTGAAGTAAGAGTTGACGAGGCTGGTACAGCCGAAGATGTGCTTGCAGAGGACTTTGTCTCTATATCATTAACAGTACTGTTTAGCAGAGTTGCATTTGTTGAGGTTGCAAGGACAGGAAATGGTGTGTTGTCCAAAGAACTTGTATTGTTTTTAAACAGTGTAGTTGTGTTATTTGTCAGTTCTGTAGTGGTTATGTTTGAGGTAATATCTTTTGAGACAAGGGCAGGCAGTGTATTCACAGCTGAACTCAGAGGGGTTGTGCTTACTGGCACAGATGCAGTCAAGGAGGTTGTATTCATAACTGGACTCAGCGTGGAGTTATCTGTAGAGTCGAGGGTAGACACTATATTCCAAGTGGTGACTGGCACAGATACAGTTAGGGTGGTTGTATGTGTAGAGTGGAGAGTGGGTAGTGTTTCCACAGTGGTCACAGGAGTAGATGCAGTCAGAGTGGTTCTATGTGTAGTATAGAGAGTGGGCAGTATGCTTGTAGTCGTTGTATTGCTGGTTGTGCTGGAAGTGGAAGATGACAGGCTGGCAGATGGTGGAGTTGTTCCACCTGTTAGTACTGATGTGACACTGGTGAGTACTGCTGCTGCTGTTTGTGTAGATGGGTTTATGGGAGGTCTAGTTGTTGGTACAGATGTTCTTACTGTCTGTGTTCCTGCATTAAAAAACAAAGTAAAAACAAAAAAACTAAAAAGTGTTTATCCAGATTTCATTTGAATCACAAGGTGCTTTAAAAAGGCTAGATACCATGCTGTTGATAAACATAAAGACAGCTAGCTCAACATGAACATATATTAAGATTGAATTAGTTAGTCCCAATTGCATTTTTAACTTGTCCATTTTTTATAACTTTACTGAGATAACATGTTCTTTTAGATATCCCATTTTGATGTAGCTGATTATATATTTTTCATAATATTACAAAGAATTTCATTTACCCAAGATGTTGGCTCAAGACTGTACTCATTTTTTTTTAATAACTTGGACAAAGTCATTTTGCAGGAATGTCTTCCTGGAGCACATGAAACCACAGGCCATGCTGTGCTTCTTAAACCCTGAAGCCAGCTCCCCTCACCTGCTCATGGGTTGTAACACAGGTTAGACCCCTTGAAGTCCTCTAACAAATAAATCATTTTATTGGAACTAACTGGACAGTATTGCACATTCTTTATCGTGGTTTAAAGTGTAACAAACTGTAAAACGTTATAGTTGTGCAATGAATTCCAAACAAGGATCAAGCTTGTAAAATGATTGATGGGTTATTGGTCCCATTCACAGCCGTTTGATCGGCTCTATCTTATGGTTACTGTGCTGCTCGATCTGATCAATATTTTATTGCAGTGTGTTTGTGATCAACTTTTTTCCTATAAAAATGTGGCCTTTCCTATGCTTTCCTATTCCTCTACTGGTGGGTCCATTTTTCATGACAGGTCTCCCAGATATTTTACCCAGCTGTTGCTTCCACAGTAAGGGATCCCATTTCTATTCTTTGTTCAGTCTATTTGTATTCACCGTGTAGTAATATTTCAAATGCTACATGAATATACATGTTCATATGACTTAACCTCTACTTGAAACTACCCTCCCCCAAATGATTTGAGATGCCATGAGTACTCTCCAAGTTTAACATATAATTCAAGGGGTTAGGTCGAAGGAATGCTTTGCAAACACGGATGAAAATAGGTATGTGAAGGATCTCTGTATCGTTGACATGGCTAGAGGTTAAACCAATGTGGCAGTAAAAGGGGTTGTGTTTACTGGCCAGTACAGCAATGGAAATGGAGAAATGCAGTCACATGACCACAATATTCCAGACCTATTAAGTCAAAGGTCAATGACAAGGTCACCAAGACATGACTTTATACAGCCATGCAGATACAAAGTCCCTCCCTCGAATGGTATCTGTTCATGTCTCTTCATGTCCAAAAGTTTCCATAGCACTAAAATGATTAAGTCAGAATCTGATATGATTTACTGTATGAGATATTAGCAGTTGGGAAACAATGAAAATAACTCATACAAGCAACACATGTAATCCTGTCACATCCACACATGCCTTTTCCACTGAGTCAGCTCGGGTTACTGTGTATTCAAATTGGGGTGCTTGTTCTGCTTTGCTAACTGTAGTGCAGATAGAAACAAACCCGTCTGTAGCTGTGCCTGACTGCAAACCTGCTTCTCTTTCAAGTGGAATGACAACCATTACCAAATGGGAAGAACCCTCTCTGACCGTCAATCACTGAGCATATACACTGAGTGTACAAAACATTAGGAACACCTGCTCTTTCCATGAAATAGACTGACGAGGTGAATCCAGGTGAAAGCTATGATCCCTTATTGATGTAACCTGTTATATCCACTTCAATCAGGGTAGATCAAGGGGAGATGGGTTAAAGAAGGATTTTTAAGCCTTGTCACAATTGAGACATGGATTGTGTATGTGTGCCATTCAGAGGGTAAATGGGCAAGACAAAAGATTTAAGTGCCTTTGAACGGGGTACGGTAGTAGGTGCCAGTTGCCCCAGTTTGAGTGTGTCAAGAACTGCAACGCTGCTGGGTTTTTCACGCTCAACAGTTTCCTATGAGTATCAAGGATGATCCACCACCCAAAGGACATCCAGCCAACGGCAGGCCAGTGGTTGAAAACGGCTCATTGATGAAAGAGGCCAAAGGAGGATGACATGAATTGTGCTGAGCAACAGACGTGCTACATTTAGTCAACTGACAGTCCAGTACAACATTGGTGCCAAAAGACCCATAAAAGAATGCACAACGACCGACGACCTAACACAAGAAACTACGGTTGCAGTGGGCTAAGGAACAAAAACACTGGACAGCAGCGGATTGGAAAAACATTGCCTGGTCTGATGAATCCCAGTTCCCGCTGTTTCACGCTGATGGGAGGACTAGGTTATGGAGAAAACCACATGAGTACATGCATCCATCATGCCGCGTGTCAACATTGCAGGCTGATGGTGATGGTGTGATGGTGTGGGATGTGTTTTTATGGCACACATTGGGCCTCTTGATAAAATTGGAGCAACATTTGAATGCCACAGGATATCTGAACATCATTGCCAATCAGGTGCATCCCTTCATGGCAGCAGTGTATCCATTTGCTAATGGATTTTTTCAGCAGGATAATGCCCCATGCCACAAGGCTAGAATTGTCCAGGAATGGTTCCACGAACATGACAGTGAATTCAGCTTACTGCAGTGGCTTGCCCAGTCACCAGATCTGAATCCAATCAAGCATCTGTGGGATGAGATGGAACAAGCTATTCAGAGTAGAGATCCACTACCAGCCAACTTGACACAACTGTGGGAAGCATTAGAGTCAACATGGGCCAGCATCCCTGTGGAACGCTTTCAACACCTTGTAGAGTCCATGTCCTGACGAATTGAGGCTGTTCTGAGGGCAAAAGGGGGTGCAACTCAATATTAGGAAGGTGTTCCTAATGTTTTGTACACTCAGTGTATAAAAAAGCTGCCCCATCAGGACCCTGCTGTGAGAAGGAAGTCCCTCCCACCTCTTGTTGAAGAGGGTCATCCTCACAGTAGCATATCGCCATTTTCTCTCTCAGTCCACTGAGTCAGGTCACAGATTGCCTCGTGCGTCTATGTTCTGGAAATTGGCTGATTTGTTTGGTTCTTCGAGCCTACAAATTCATATACACGGTAAGCTACACTTTTGATTGTTTTTTGAGATTGCTCTTGCCTGAGTCTCGTGTCAGTATTACTGATTACAGTTGGTTTCGACCCCTCTTTTGAGATTGACAAGCAGCCATTATTCTCTTATACTACAATGTGTAGTTTAAATTACCATTTAAATTAGTTTAAATTACTCGTGTAGTTTAAGTGGAGTCGTCCTCTACGCGATTTACTCGGCCTCAGCTACCTTGCAGCTCGGGCCTACATGCCCCTCCCAAGCGTCAGGCTTTCCTAGCGTGGCTGCGCTTCCCATCGACGCTGATGCCGATTGACTCAGCTACATTAACACGGCATCGACCACACTCTCCTTGGTGCCGACCCCGACACCGAATTAACTCACCACCAGTTTGGACACCTCTTCGACGCCGACCCCGATACCGATTGCTCGGCACTGGTTGTAAACATCTTTGGCGCCACTCCTGACGCCGACTAAACTTGGCACCGGTCTGAACACCGACCTCAGCACCCATAGACTTGGCATTGAGAGACTCTGTGCCGACCTCGGCACCAATAGATTGGCACGGACTGCTTGGCACCAACCGTGGTCTCCTTCGGCACTGACCTCAGAGCCGATTGACTCTGCACAGATTGTTCGGCACCGACCGTGCTTCCTCGGCGCCAATTAATGACCCGGCTTCATCTGTGCTCTTTTCGGCACCGACACTGATTGGTGCACCCAAGACACCAAACCGATCGTCTGCACCGACGCCCGCGCCATGTCAGTGCGCTCCACGGGGTCCTCCGCTGGGGGCCAGATCACACAACCAGGGTACTGGCGGGTGAATTGGACTGCTCTCCCTCCTGCAAGTTCTCCAAATGAACTAAGCGCAGGAGGGCAGCCTTCTCCCCAGCAGAGTCTCTTTCCTCGGGGCAGGGGAGAATGAGATCGGTTGTCCAAGACCCTTCCCAAAGGTCCTCGAGAACGCCGTCTGCCACTGTGACCACGGAGCTCCCCCACACCCCTGGATCACCTTCACCCTCCCCACCACTGGTGCAGAGACGTAGACAACCTTCCGTGGAGGCGAGATGGTCGCCGCCTAGGCGACACCGCTCAAGGGGGTGTTCCCCAGGAGGCAGGCGGTCACCCAGGAGGTACCGCTGTCCTTCCCTACGGAGGCACAGGCGCTCTCCATCCCAGTCGCTGCAAAGACGCCAAAGCTCAGCTAAATGGCTGTTTCAGGAGCTGACAGAGACAGTGAGGGCCCAGAGGACCATGCTGGAGACCCTCCTGAAGTCTCAGGGGAGACTGCCCCCTACCACCGGGCAGCCTCAACTTCCCCATTCCCATTCCCCATCCCTGGTCCCACCGATACCTCCAAGCCCAGGAGAGCTGTCGTTCACAGCATCGAGGTCAGACGTGTCTGACCCTGCCACTTCAGTTGGGCAGGCCACAGTAGGGGGCTCCATACCTCCCCTTCTGCATATATCGCAAAGGAAGGAGTTCCGAGCCTTGATGCAGTGCAAAGCTGCTGCCACGGACGTTCCCTGGCTGGCAGAATAGGAGGGGAAGGTGAACCCACAACATGCCCTACCCTTGTGCCAGGACTTCCAGGAGCTGGTTAGAGCATCTTGGGGTAATCCCTCAAGCTCCAGAATGGCAGAGTCCCTCCTACACACCGCAGGAGCCCAAGAAGCTGGCCTAGGCATATTCCCTACCATCGGGGACACAGTCACAGTGCTGGTGCAAGGTTCCACCTTCACCAGAAGGGACAAAGACCCCACTTGCCCATCCAAGCCCTGCAGGACTACTAACGCCATGCTCAAGAAAGCATATGCATCAGCGTCATTATCAGTCCGGGCGGCCAATGCAATGGCCATACTGGTGCTGTACCAGTTGCAGCTGGTGGAGAGGCTGCAGGAACGGTCAACTGTGTCAGACGCGGGAGAGCTCCAGGTGGTGACAAGGACAATGACAGACCTAATGGGGGAGTTAGGTCAGGCATCAGGCAGGTATCTAGCAGTGCTGGTAGCCAGTCACAGACACCTCTGGCTAACCCAGGCCAAGGTCGTGGAGAGCGAGAAGGTGGCTCTATTAGATGCCCCTATTACACCAAGGCAGACATTCGGAGCAACCACTGATGTGAGCCTTGAGAGGTCCCACAAGGCTACGGAGGTTGCTTCGAAATTCTTGCTCCTCCTGGCCTACCGCCAGCACCCTAGGTGGCCTTCACAGCCTGCAGGGGCAACAGGGCCTGAACGCCACCCTCCACCCCACTCAAAGCAAGCAGGCAGAGGAAGAGCTGACGGTAAGAGACCACAGCCGGCCAGGGAGAACCGGTTCTCCTGCTGAAGAACGAGGTTGGGGTCTAAGAAAGACATGCCCCCTTCCAAGCCAAAGGGAGACTGCCCTTCAGGGGCTCCGTCTGCCAGCTTCCCCCCTCACAACCAGACTGACTACTGGACATGACCCATGGCAAGGCTGTACCCAGGACTCCTAGGTGCTATCGACAATGAGACACGGTTATGCTCTATATTTCATCTTAGGCCCGCCACCCTTCAAGGGTGTGCTCCTTACCACCGTTGAACCAGTGTGCACGATTCTCCTTCAACAGGAGATAGCAAATCTTCAACAGAAGAATGCTGTGCACTTGGTAAACCCAAGCGATGCCCTCAGCGGCTTCTACTCCAGGTACTTCCTGGTGCCCAAGAGGGATGGCGGTTTCAGACCTAATCTGGACCTCAGGGTACTCAACATATTCCTCAAACAAAGGAAATTCAACAAGCTGACCGCACAGCATATCCTCCAGTCCGTCCAGCCGGGCGACTGGTTCACATCGATCGACCTGCAAGACACCTAATTCCATGTCCCGATCCGTCCCGCGCACAGAAAATATCTGTGCTTCACCTTTCAAGGCAACGTGTACGAATTCTGCATGCTGCCATTTGGCCTCTCACTGGCGCCCCGCACATTTTCCAAGTGCATGGATACAGCACTGGCTCCACTTAGCCTGTAGGGTATTTGGATCCTGAACTATCTGGACGATTGGCTAGTTTGCATGCATTCCAAAGTGCACACCGAGGTGCATGCCAGACAGGTCATAGATCACTGTCTCAGTCCACAGTTTTTCTGGGGATCAAACTGAACTCTGTGAGCATGCTTGCCTCACTGTCAGAAGACAGGATTCGGTCATTGGAAGTCACACTCTCCCAATTCAGAGAGGATGCTGTTCTACAGGTCAGAATATTTCAAAGGTTGTTGGGGCTGATGGCAGCCGCCTTGAGAATCCTTCCCTTAGGGCTGCTGAGAATGCACCCGCTTCAAGCCTGGGTAAATACACTCAAGTTGCACCTGGTCCACAATTGATACAGGCTGGTGCAAGTGTCCAGACAACGCCAGAGGATCACTGGAGTGGTGGCTTTGTCCCGGCAAATTGCACCTTGGATCTGCCCTTGGCTCCCCTCACAGAAGGGAAGTTGTCACTATGGACGCCTCCAGCCTAGGTTGGGGAGCGGTCTGGAATGGGAGGGGAATAAGAGGTCAGTGGAAGGAACGTTGGCAGCAAGTGCATATAAATGCCCAAGAGCTGCAAGCAGTAGCCCTGGCATTATCTCATTTTCACCAGCAGCTAGCACACAAACACGTGCTGGTCCAGACGGACAACACTACAGTGGTAGCCTACATAAACCATCAAGGTAGCCTGCGCTCGCCGGGCCTTCACCATTCAGCGCACAGACCTCCTGTCCAGAGGATCCCCAGACAGCTCAGAATGGAGACTGCACCCTCAGGTGGTGAAACAGATTTGGGAGAGGTTTTTTACTGCACCAGTCGACCTCTTCACCACAGCCGAGTTCACTCATTGCCCTATGGTTCTCTATGGAGAGAGATGGGGGCCCCCTGGGAGTAGACACGCTAGCTCACCCCTGGCCACAGGGGCTCTTGTTTGCGTTCCCTCCGCTACTGCTATTACCCCTGACACTAGAGAGGATCAGGGTGGAGAAAGCACAGGTTTTGCTGGTTGCACCCAGATGGCCGAGACGCCCCTGGTTTGCTGTCCTCTCCAACATGTTGTTGGGTCAAATGTGGCAGCTCCCACTATGCAAGGACCTCCTGAGCCAAGCGGAGGGGTTATTATGGCACCCGAACCCAGCCCAGCTCCAACTCTGGGTGTGGCCGTTGAACGGAGCCATCTATCCAGACAAGGTTTGCCAGATGCAGTGGTAGAGACACTACAGTCTGCTAGGGTGCCGAGCACTAGAGCCCAGTATTCATTGCTGAGGGTCACGATCCGCTGACCTGCCCTATTGAGACAATACTAACCTTCTTACAACACAGGAAAATCCACGTCCACTCTGAAGGTATGTCTGGCAGCAATATCAGTGTGCCATGAGTGCCATGTGTGCCAGCGGGTAACATTAAGAACAAACCCAGCCTTTTTGCCAAAGGTGGTCTCATCATTCCATATTAACCAACCAGTGGTTTTGGAAACTTTCAGACCTCTTGTGGGCTCTGAGGCTATCGTCGGGGGGGCTGTACTGTCGGTAATCTGGAGCCAGGACAGCTTTGGTACAGCTTCCCATTCAGTAATGGTTGTCATTCCACTTGAAAGGGAACGTTAGGTTATTACCATAACCCTGGTTCCCTGAAAAGAATGACAACCATTACCCTTCAAGGTCGTGCCCCCAGCTGACCACCGATTTCGAAAGAAAATGGCGATATGCTACTGTAAGGATGACCCTCTTCAACAGGAAGTGGGAGGGACTTCCTTCTCACAGCAGGACTCTGATAGAGCAGCTTTTTTATATATGCTGAGTGATTGACTGTCAAAGAGAGCTCTTCCCATTCGGTAATGGTTGTCATTCTTTGCAGAGAACCAGAGTTATGGTAACCACCTAACGTTTTCAAAGCATTGCTGATGCTGTGCAGCAGACTGTGTGGAATCACATGCTTTGCCCTGGCTGAATACCGCGAGGCCAATAATAACCCTGGGAACAGAACGAGAGTGTTTCAACATGTGTGCTATACTTATTTCACCCACCAGAGGGAGCATTGTCAAGCTTGTGTTTTTTTCAACAGTGCTGTAGTTTCGTGACCAGACCAGATTGAGTTGAGGTTTGACGTTCACCTTTATTATAGCGCCCATTAGTACCTTACTAAAAAATTTACCGCGATTAGAGAGATATGCTGTAGCTGGTAATCAAGTGCCCAGTTAATGTATTGGAATAGCTACCTTACGTACATGTAAGGAAGCACAATGCCACTGTCAAGTGCTAGCTGCTTATTAATCGGGTAACAATAAAGCAGCGGCTTCAATGTCTGTTCTCACTATCAATATTCCTCCTTTAGAGCAATATAAATCAGAGATGGGGAGGAAAGAATTGCCCCTTTGGCAGGATCCACTCATAATACATTCACATGCATCAGGGTTTCACGGAAAACCACAGAGACGCCCAGAGCTCCAGGGAGCGTGTACCGGTAATACCATAGAGACTCCCGGAGCTCCAGGGAGTGTGTACCGGAAAAACCACCGAGACTCCCACAACTCCAGGGAGTCTGTACTGGTAAAACCACCAGACTCCCACAGCTCCAGGGAGTGTGTACTGGTAAAACCACGAGATTCCACAGCTCCAGGGAGTGTGTACTGGTAAAACCACAGAGACTCCACAGCTCCAGGGAGTGTGTACTGGTAAAACCACCGAGACTCCACAGCTCCAGGGAGTGTGTACTGGTAAAACCACGAGACTCCACAGCTCCAGGGAGTGTGTACTGGTAAAACAACCAAGACTCCCACAGCTCAAGGGAGTGTGTACTGGTAAAACCACCGAGACTCCCACAGCTCCAGGGAGTGTGTACTGGTAAAACCACGAGACTCCCAGAGCTCCAGGGAGTGTGTACTGGTAAAACCACCGAGACTCCCAGAGCTCCACAGAGTGTGTACTGGTAAAACCACCGAGACTTCCACAGCTCCAGGGAGTGTGTACTGGTAAAACCACGAGACTCCACAGCTCCAGGGAGTGTGTACTGGTAAAACCACGAGACTCCCCAGCTCCAGGGAGTGTGTACTGGTAAAACCACGAGACTCCCCAGCTCCAGGGAGTGTGTACTGGTAAAACCACGAGACTCCCCAGCTCCAGGGAGTGTGTACTGGTAAAACCACCGAGACTCCCAGAGCTCCAGGGAGTGTGTACTGGTAAAACCACGAGACTCCCCAGCTCCAGGGAGTGTGTACTGGTAAAACCACGAGACTCTACAGCTCCAGGGAGTCTGTACTGGTAAAACCATGAGACTTCACAGCTCCAGGGAGTGTGTACTGGTAAAACCCGGATCCATGATCTCAAATAACAGAACATTCTAGGGCTGTGTGTCAACATGTCCTAACCCCTGGATAAAAGTGTTGCAAAAATACTTAATGTACTGAACATATCTATTGAATTAGTTTGATAATATAAATGAATATAATGATTAACACGCCCTACATTAATACACACGCACTAAAAAGACATGCGCTCTTTAATTCGGTTCATGTATCGAACTCAGATCAGATCCATGTTTTGCTCGCAACATTATAATAAATACAACTCCGGAGGATTCGTCTCAAAGCTACCATCTGTTAAACAGACCGTGTTACTGTGGTACAGCAGACTGTCCCTTTAATCCTGCGATCAGTGTGACTGAATGTAAGCAAGTAACCAGCAGCTTGTTGATTTCTGATCTCAGCCACACTTTGTTTTCATTTTAGTCAGTTATTAACTTTTGAGAGAAAACAGAAATAGAACCCATAGGAGCCCTGGGTCAAAACCAAAGGGTCTACGCTGGGGTGATCTTGAGAGCAGATTGCCGGAAACGTCCGCCTTGAGTTCGGATCCCTGAGAAGCGGGGGATAGGGAAGGCTCTCCTTTTCCACGTCTGTTCAGTATTTTCCCAATGAAGATGGCGGCTCCCGTTCTTGCCAGCAGGGCTGGATCTGTTAATAACACCGGAACCGGTACCGGATCCGGCACCAGCATCAGCAGCAGCAACAATAACAATAAAACAGCTCCAAGCTTCCCGGAGCTGGACTTCAGGTCCGGGGCGAGGATCGAGGAATTAAATAAGCTTATTCAGAATTTCAGCAAACACGATCAGAGGGAATATGACGACCAGCGGGCTCTGGAGATCCACACAGCTAAGGATTTCATCTTCTCCATGCTCGGTGAGGATCACGCAGCAGGGTTTACTTTATTAAATCATTTGCGTCATGCACGTAGTTTTTCTTTCTTTTTTAAAAATCATTAAATATGTTAGCTGTAGCTGCCCAGCAGAAAATGCAATACAGTAACTAATACTACAGTAATACAAATACAGCGTATAGTCGTATTAAGGCGGCGTATAGTTCTGATTGAATTAAAAGCATATCTTTAAATGTGTGCCGCTTTAATATATACGGGTGCAAATAATGGGGGAAATGTTTGATTGACTTTAGGCTGATCATTACTATCAGTAAATGTTTGGTATTGCTGTGCTGCCAGATACGACGAGCTCCATGTATTGGCGGAAACATGCAAGTGACCCAGTTGCTGGAGGTGTGACCCATCGTGATTGTAGCACTGAAAGAATTGCTTTATCCCCTCTGGAAACAGACGGGTATCTGCAGGTTTATAGCGGTCTGCAACACAGCTGGCCCTGTTCCTGGGCTTGGCTTTCTTTCTTCCATCTGGTGATTACCACGTTAAATCCATACTATGTTTTAATTACACGTATGTATAGGTATATGTGTGTGTGTGTGTGTGTGTGTGTGTGTGTGTGTGTATTGAAAGGTAAAATATGTCACAATTTTTACTGTATTTCTGAAGGAGGTCAGTGTTTCAAGGGTACTGTGATGTTCAGGATGCAATGCCATAGTTAGAGTAAAACACTGTGCCAGTCTGAGCAGCACGGTCCAGGTGTTCCACTTGCATTGCACTGTGCCAGTCTGAGCAGCACGGTCCAGGTGTTCCACTTGCATTGCACTGTGTCAGTCTGAGCAGCACGGTCCAGGTGTTCCACTTGCGTTGCACTGGCTTTGACTGTGCTGCAACGTTCTCATACAGGATCTAGTGGGATCTGAAGAGGTGAGTCAGGCCAGGTTCAGTGAAGTTTGCAACATCTTCTCTCATTATTGGAAAATGGAGCTGTGTGATCTATATTAATATGGTTGTAGTAAGCATCAAAATCTAACTGTGGAAGTGTTTTACTGTCACTTACTTCTCTGACATGTATACAGTTTAATCCCTGAACCTGATATAATGTAACTTTACATGTTTACCCTGAAATAAAATAGTATTTTTATTTTGATTAACAAATCGCTAATCAGAATTTTTGCATTATCAGATAAAACACATCCTAAAATCCCCAGCAGTTGTTGATGAGTCAGTGGCCCTGAATAGATGATAACCCTGCTGCATACAGAGAAGGGTTTGAACATGTGGAGCCCTGCATATTTCAAAGGAGAATTGTTCTGTGGCAACTCAATGGATTACTTTGTGTGCATCTGTTCTATTTACATTAAATTTTCATACCTTTTAATACGTCAGAAACCAAAATGAATGGCATTGAAGTATTTGTTTTCCCTTTAATGCTTCTGGAACAGTGTGTGTGTGTGTGTGTGTGTGTGTGTGTGTGTGTGTGTGTGGCTGTGGCTGTGCTGGTGTGTGTGTGTAGCTGTGGCTGTGGTTGTGTCTGTGTCTGTGCCGGTGTGTGTTGTAGTAAACTTTCCAATGTTCAAACAGTAATCTGTAGAGCTGTTGCATTCGTTATTTAGTTGTTCCACTGCTGCTGCTATTAGTTTAGCCAGTTGAAAAGCAACCAGAAGAGCAGTCTTGAGTGCATTTCCTTTTAGAGACTGTATAAACGTGATGTGAACTCAACAGTAGAGCAGCTCTGCAGTCCTCATGCTGTGGTGTATGACTAACAGTAACGCTATCAGGTGCCATGTAACATCACTCTAGTGAAATTGGGGGTGACCAGGGGGGCCGTCTTGAAAAACTTCCTGAAGACTCAAATCGAGAAAGAACCTCAGCTAATTCCCTTTCTATTGCGTCCATGTAGTCATGTGACTTGTTCCTCCCATAGGATCAATACAAATAGCTCTCCAGAACAGTAACAGGCTCATTACAATGTCTTACAGATTCATTGCATATAAAGTAGTTGATGGCTCATTAGATCTGCAGATACTGTACTAAATATTCCAATCCAGGAGCTGCTTGGATGTAATTGTTTCTAGTAATGCTACTTATGGACAGCCTTTTACTGTATAGGTGATGTTACTGATGGACTCAGCCTGTATGGGTGATGTTGCTGATGGACACTAGATAGCCCCAGTATGGGAATGGAGCCTCTCTTATATTTTAGGGATAGTTAGTTAGTTAGTATGGGTTTTGTAGTCATACAACCCATTCAAAACCATGATTCCTCATTCATTCATTCATTCTGTGTAGCCTGGTAGTCTTCAAATAAAGACATTGCAAATGAGTCAGACAGTTTTTTTTTGTTTTTTTTTCCCTCACACATACCCAGATTAGTTGTTTTACAGAGTTGTTTTTGTATGCCATTTCTAAGCACATCTAAAAGCTGGTAAACTATTGGACAAAGTACAGCCATGGCCGTAGTTAGCTATGAGGACACTGAGGTCGTGTCCTCAGTTGTTTTTTTGCATCATCAATGCTGATGCTCATGTAAATATTCTTGGAAAGTACAAAACTCCATCATTTTTTTATGTTGGTTTGCCGTGTAACATAGATTTGGAAGTTGAATAGTAAATACCGCAGTCATATAAATACTGCAGCTAGAGCTTGAAACCTACATTTGCCCTTGGTAGAATGTCAGCTGTGGTTACAATGCTGAGTGCAGCATGTGGTCTGACACTTAATTTTGTGAGCAGATTTCTGTAGGTTCTCCTCTCCTGTTAAGATCTGCTGTCCTGTTTCATATGTTCACAAAGTTACACTTCGCAAAGCTGAACACTCCAGTAGCACGGTCTGCTTAGCTGTATCTTCTACATGGAAGAAAAATGCACAAACGTTCCCTTCCCAAACATTGTACAACCCTGGTCCTGCCTGTTGCAATCTTTATCAGAGACTCCTAGCACAGCTTAGAGAGCTCAGATATAAATCAAATTAGTAGTGCTCCCATTTCTCTTTCAAGATACAATTATGGGAGCTCTCAGCATTGTTAATAAGCTGCATTGTAGATGGAGATTCTGCATGTCTCAGCACATCTCTTAACACCCAGATTCAATTAACGTCTCTAGCTGGAGGGGATGTAGCAATTAACAAAGTGAAAGCTGAACATTCTGTATGTGGATTCAATTAACAGAGGGAAAGCAGAGCAATCTGTATGTGGGTTCAGTTAAGAGGGAAAGAATCCTTTTTCTTGATAGTTGTTGCAGTAAGTTATCTGGATGGGAGTCTCGCAGTGTATCTGATCATGTAGCTAATATGCCAGTCTGATTATGCTCCCATGTGCCTTCAAGGCAGATATGACCTGAAAGGCAGTGGTGGGATTATTATTATTCTCTTGATTTTGTGGCAATTGAAAAAACCCGGCTCAGGGCTCTGTAAAGAAACAGACTGAGCTTGGTAAACACGAAGATAAAAAAGCTCCAGAAAGGGTTTCCACATTGCTAATAATACTCCATTGAAATTGTTTGAAAGCATTGTTTAGTTAAAGATTTACTGGATTCTGAAAAGCTTTTAAAGTTCATTAGGTAGCCGACATCGAAACACAGAAAGTTAATAGGTGAAGCCGCATTCAAAGGAAGCTTCAGAGCAGAACCAGTTTTAGTACAGCAAAGAAACATGAATGTGTTGAAACAGGACAGACGTCTTGCTCCAGGGATGCTCTTTCCTCTTGGGGAGAGCGGAGATGGAACACTCCCGCGGTGAGGAGTCTGTATTGTTGCACCGCCTTTTAGGAATTGAAAAGATTAAATCACAATGTGCATTTTCATTTGTTATGCAGGTAAGTATTTAGAAATTCTAAAAGATACTTCAATGTAATAGTTATGGCTGATGTGCAGTGAGGTAATAAAAGCAGATGAGAGGTTTAGAAAAACCACACCCATATTCCGTCCCTAATACAGTACAGTACTTTCAATCTGGATGAGCTGCAGCCCAGAGAGGCAGAGCTGCACAGTACAGTGAGGGGAAGTAAGCGAGCAGCTGCTACACAGGCTTAGCAATCAAATGAAAAGAGCTTGATCTTATCCACGAGTTTAGCTTTGCTTTGTGCATCCCTACCTGAACTCATTCCAGGGCAACATTTCTCCAGCTCTTCCTAGGTACTGCATTTCAATGCAGAGCTGCAGAGGTGACGTTCCAGTGTGACTCATTGCTGCTCACACCTGTGTGATAGAAACACAGGACATCTCCTTTATCCAGGTGTTCCAAAGGTGCGGCACTGCAAACTACACAAACTGGCTAGCTTGAGTAAAGTAATCACCCTGAATTACTACATTGAGATCAGGGTTGAAGGAGGGCAGTGCCTGCGTTTAGTTTAACACATTACTATTAGCACACTTTCAATCAGCAGTTAAAAAAACTAAAACAACAATCAATCTCCTTGATATCAGTCGGTTATGAAGTGTGTAGAAATGTAAGAAATGTCTTCGGATTTTCTTTTGTTTTCATGATTCTTATAAGCCTTTCAATCTGCAGGCTGTTCCTTATGAATTGAAGATAGAACATTGAATGATGCTTCTGTCAATGTCAGAAACCCTGGGAAAGCATGCAAACTGATCAGAATACTCAGAGCACAGCAGAGCACAGCACATTACAACACTGTATCTGGAATCAGTGCAAAAGGGAAACATGTGCAGATTAAATGCCACCCATGTTTTAAGATATTCTCCTCATTGTGTGCTTTATTGCAATCCTGTGCTGTGCCCTTCAGTGCTCTGCTGGGTACCAGTCCATCCTGCTGATAAGAGTACTGCTGCAGAGGAAGGCTCCCATTAAACAGGATACACCTTGAGCTAGACTGGAGAAGAGAAAAGTCAGTTTAATCGGAAAAGAACATCAGAGGTAGCATAGTGTTACATTCAGACTACACACTGCATATTGTTACATTCAAACTACACACTGCATATTTTTACATTCAAACTACACACTGCATAGCTTTGCATTCAAACTACACACTGCATTCAAGACTTTAACACTAATTGGAAGAGCATTTCCTTCATTTGTGTTTTCATTATTGGGATCAGTATTGCATAGATGTATTTTACTGCAGTCCTAATGACAATTTGACTGAATGGAATACCATCATTAATGTACACCATGTGTAGGGGAAGGGAATACAATGCACGACTGATGCAGTATTAATATTTGATGACAGATATCAGGTTGTAGATGAAACAGTGTTTACTGAGGTGTGTGTAGTTGGTGCTGTGTACAAAATATTGTTCTGCTTCAAATAAAAGCACTATTGTAAATATACAGCCTGCACTGTCACAGCAAGAGGAAAGCACAGAGACAATGAAGACATCTGTTGATCCAGAGCAGAGAGGAGAGGAGGTGTTTTTCATTGTTATTCTACTGGCTGTTAATCACCTATTGTAAACCTTGGCGGCTAGGAAGGGCTTTCCATGGGTTGTAATTTTGTGTTAATGAGTGATGAGAGATTGTAGAATCCTGCTGGACTGGATCATTCAGTGATGAAACCCTTTCGCTGGGCTGGATCATTCAGTGACAAATCCTTTCGCTGGGCTGGATCATTCAGTGACAAATCCTTTCGCTGGGCTGGATCATTCAGTGACAAATCCTTTCGCTGGGCTGGATCATTCAGTGATGAAACCCTTTCGCTGGGCTGGATCATTCAGTGATGAAACCCTTTCGCTGGGCTGGATCATTCAGTGATGAAACCCTTTCGCTGGGCTGGATCATTCAGTGATGAAACCCTTTCGCTGGGCTGGATCATTCAGTGATGAAACCCTTTCGCTGGGCTGGATCATTCAGTGATGAAACCCTTTCGCTGGGCTGGATCATTCAGTGATGAAACCCTTTCGCTGGGCTGGATCATTCAGTGATGAAACCCTTTCGCTGGGCTGGATCATTCAGTGATGAAACCCTTTCGCTGGGCTGGATCATTCAGTGATGAAACCCTTTCGCTGGGCTGGATCATTCAGTGATGAAACCCTTTCGCTGGGCTGGATCATTCAGTGATGAAACCCTTTCGCTGGGCTGGATCATTCAGTGATGAAACCCTTTCGCTGGGCTGGATCATTCAGTGATGAAACCCTTTCGCTGGGCTGGATCATTCAGTGATGAAAACCCTTTCGCTGGGCTGGATCATTCAGTGATGAAACCCTTTCGCTGGGCTGGATCATTCAGTGATGAAACCCTTTCGCTGGGCTGGCTCATTCAGTGATGAAAACCTTTCCAATACATTCGCCTGCAGAAGCATGTTGCACTTTTATTTTCAATCCCTGAGAACACATTATCCATGAAGTAAAATCATTTCAAAATGAGGAGCCCATATAAATATGTTGGCTCTGTATCCGTGTCATGCTTGATTCCTGTCCTTACATTTGATCATTAATATTGTACAGTATACACTAGATAATAGCAGTATGCAGCGAGGGGTGTGCTGTGTAATTCAGGTGAGTAAGATGTGTTGTGTGAGGAATGTCTGGGCATCTGCACACCTCAGACAGGAGAGTGAAAGGCTTGTTTGAGAGAGAGAGAGTGAGAGAGCGAGAGAGAGAGAGAGCGCTCTTCACTGACAGGTAACATTAGTTGAAGTGGCTCAGGTTTGTGTCTGCACTCATTCCACAACGTAAAACTTAAACATCAGGAAGTACAGACTGGATCCTTAGATGAAGAACACCTACCCATCCATGAATTAGGAATTCTGCTGTAATTCTGTCTTTCCTTTTGGAATAAAGGATACATGTATTGATTGTGTTCCATTGCTATACTTGGAATCCATTTCGATTGTTCATTTTGATTGTTTCGTACCTTTTTTAAGTAGTAATATGGACTGATATTGTACTGGTCACTGACTTTTCTATTCAATTCTGTGTGCAGATGCTGTATTTTGAACTGTACCACTGTTCTGTTTCATTTGAAGTTGTTCCTGTACTGGACTCCATGACTTTAATTAGATAGACATACTTTTGTACAAAATTCTACATTTTTTTACTCAAGAGATTTTGTCAAGAATCCCTCCACTTCTTACATGGCTTGAAGACCAGCATGCAACAAAGGCTGCTTTTACAGAACAGGGTCCCTTCCCCCCCTCTGTTGATTCAAGGTCAGCACAATCTTGCCTGTAATCTGACTTGGGCAGACAATTGAGTTTTCACCCAGTTTTATATAAAACCACCCAATGAATTGCTACTGTTTAAGCTGAGTGTATTGGATTCATTGTTAAATAGACCTGTTCCATTTACTTTAAGAAACGATATGTCCTGTAACTGTTTAAAATGGTTCAAATCCACACGTCTAACTGGGTTATAGACACAGTGAAGTTCACTTGCATCTGTTCCATTCAAATGCAGAGATTCCCAGTTGGACATTTTTAGCACAAACATTCAAACACTGTGGAGGACCTTTGTGTGGTAAATGTGATCACATTGCCATGACTGCCCAGTAAACTGCATGACTCTGGGCAGTGCTTTTACTGACTGCCCAGTAAACTGCATGACTCTGGGCAGTGCTTTTACTGACTGCCCAGTAAACTGCATGACTCTGGCAGTGCTTTTGCTGCAGTGCCTACTTGATTATTATGAGGCTGGTTATGCCTCAACCCTCCTGTTAATTCTAGAGTTGCTTTTCTTACTCATCCCAGGCAGGCTGTAATTGGTCCCTATGAAACTCTGAACCCTTCAACCCAGCACTTTAACTGGCTGCCTCCCCAAACCTCTTGACTACCCACCAGTCAGCTCAGTGCAGCTTTGAATTTCCTCAGCTTCCACTCCAGTGTAACATTAGCACTTGGACACAGATTGGATTATTTACTCTTGTATGATGTGTCTATGAGTGACGGCATATTAGTAAAAGCTGTTTATTTCATTATTTTTTTCTTCGTTATTTGTGAAGTACCTGTTTTACAGGAATATGTATTTATTCTTTGGTTTGACTGTAAGTTGAGAACATTCTTGACTGGTCAGCGTTGTGGCTGAGCATTAAAGATTCAGCAGAAATTCTGCTCTGTGTTACTATGGTAATGATGAAGAAAAGCGCCCAATAACATGGTGTTTGTGCTTCCTCTAGTGTCTTACTTCAAAACTGCACCACCTCTATGGAACTCATGCTGTGCAGAAAGCCAGGCTTAAACTAGCAGGGTTTCTGCACAACACAGCAATGCTCAGAGGAGGATGCTTGTGGATTCAAAGCCAGCGGGTAGATTGTCAGGGTTTTGGGGGAATCCTTTGTTAAATTAATTTGCAACTGTGCACTTTGCAATTTCCCTGCCACAGGCTTTTCAGATCATCCCAACAAGATCTCACAAGTTTCCATAGAAACAAACACCCAAACAAGACAATGCAGTGTCAACACCTAATAAACAGAGCAAGAGCAACATCTGTATTCCATTGTGTGTGTCTTTAATCTCTAGAATAAAGAAACACACACTGTGCTAAAGTAACGACTGCTCTCCTGCTGGCTGATGTCAGTGAGTACTCCCTTGGCATTGTCATGTCAATAATGGATACAGAGGTTGCTTGTGTAATATGATAGAGTGTTCTCTGATATCCTGCTCGCTCTGTCTCTGCTGAGCCAATGAGTGTTCTCTGATATCCTGCTCACTGTGCCTCTGCTGAGCCAGTGAGTGTTCTCTGATGCAAGTAATGTGAAGTGGTGTTGAAATCTGTTACAATGTTGCTGTGCTTGATTTCAGTTGATGCCAGGGAGACTGTATACACCTCTTTGTATTAGAACAATCATTTAAAAATGACATCCCTTATTATCCCTTAGTTAGGTCACAGGTAATAGTGTGCTTATTATAAATCATTTAGTGCCAGTAAGAGGTTTTCTGGGGTTTGAAATATATCAACAAGCAAACAAAACACTGTAGTCAGCATGATTGCAGCAGAAGTGCTTTTATAAAGTGAGTATACAGGATACAGCCCTAACCTCACCAGGATCAAGCCTTCAATCAGCAAACAAAGGGGGTGTCTTTCCATGTGTATCTCTGGACTCCAAAGTATATTTGTATAGATGTAATCACAATGGGGTTGGGTTTTAAACTATTAATAACTCCTGTTAAAGTCATTAGAGTCAGAGAAGGACAAAAACAGATAAAAACCTCCCTAAACTTCCAATGCAGCTGTAATACTATCCTGTTTTAAAAGTGCACAGTAATGGTTTAAAATAAGGCAGGAGATTAAAGACTGCAGAGTGATGATGCAAAGATCAGGTATTCCAACAGGCCAGTCTCTGACCTGAAACTGAGCCCTGCTTGCAATGAATCAACCGTCACAAGGGCAAGTGAATTCAAGGTTAACTCTGATAGATAGAGCTGGATAATTACTTGTATCTTGTGTGTGTGTGTGTGTGTGTGTGTGTGTGTGTGTGTGTGTGTGTCTGTGTGTAATGCCTAGTAGAATACATAACTCCTCCCCCCCTCCACCTCCATACCTGTCCAGTTTGATACGTATTTACTTAATTACATTATATGAAACCTGCACGCTTGTTGGTTGGTAGGTAGGTGTGCTTCAAACATTTCAATACGAATGCTATAACAGTTCCACTATGCAGTGTGGTGAGGACTCTCACTCTATAGCAGTTACTCATTGTTCCTTCCTTGGTTCTTGCAGGCATGGTGCAGAAGCTGGATCAGAAGCTTCCTGTTGCTAATGAGTACCTGCTCCTCTCTGGAGGAGCTCGGGAGGGGGTGGTGGACATGGATCTGGACGAGCTCAATGTCTATGCCAGAGGTACCGACTACGACATGGACTTCACACTGCTGGTCCCGGCACTGAAACTCCATGACCGCAATCAGCCGGTCACCTTGGACATGCGGCACTCTGCCCTGTGCCACTCCTGGCTGAGCCTCAGGCTTTTTGATGAAGGGACCATTAACAAATGGAAAGACTGCTGCACCATCGTTGAACACATCAACGGCGCCTCCAACTATTTCTTCTCGCCCACCAGTGTAGCCGATTGGTTTTATGAGTCAATCAGCGTGGTCTTGGTGGAGATTCAGAAGAAGCCTCAGCGGGGGATGCCAAAGGTGGAGAAGGTGGAGAAAAACGGGACAATAATAACCGTTATACTGGGGGTAGGCAGCAGCCGCATGCTCTATGACATTGTACCAGTCGTGTCTTTCAAAGGCTGGCCAGCAGTGGCCCAGAGCTGGCTGATGGAAAACCATTTCTGGGATGGCAAGATAACAGAGGAGGAAGTGATCAGTGGGTTTTACCTGGTGCCTGCTTGCTCTTTTAAAGGTCGGAAGGAGAATGAATGGAGGCTGTCCTTTGCAAGGAGTGAGGTGCAGCTGAAGAAGTGCATCTCGGGAAGTCTAATGCAAGCCTATCAAGCCTGCAAGGCCATCATCATTAAACTGTTATCTAGACCCAAAGCCATTAGCCCTTACCACCTTAGGAGCATGATGCTCTGGGCTTGTGACAGGCTTCCAACCCATTACCTCTCCCAGGAAGACTACTCGGCTCATTTCTTACTCGGACTTATAGACGACCTCCAACACTGCCTAGTAAACAAGATGTGTCCAAACTATTTCATCCCACAGTGCAACATGCTGGAGCACCTCTCCGATGAGACTGTGGTGCTGCACGCTCGCAAGTTGTCGTCAGTGCGGTCCGACCCCACAGAGCACCTGAGAATGGCCATCGAGCAGCTCAAAGCAGCCAATCGGCTGACTGTGGATCTGCAGAGGAGAGGCAGCTCCTCCAGCATCCCCTCCCCACTGTCTGACGGGGGGGAGACCCAACCTGATGACCGTCTAGCAAAGAAACTGCAACAGCTAGTGACCGAGAACCCGGGCAAGTCCATCTCTGTGTTCATCAACCCCGACGACGTCACGCGCCCTCATTTCCGCATCGATGATAAGTTCTTCTGAGGGGCTTTGACTAGGTCTCCTCTAGAACATTGTGACGTTCCGTGTCCCATGCTGTTCCATGTTTAATTTACATCTAGACTGCTTCTGCAGGGCACATGTTTGAGTTTTGGAATGATCTGCTGGTAGTGTATTCCATGTATATTAGATGTTGGCTCAAATACTTTTAAAGGAGAACTGAAACCTGTACCTGTATACAATGCTGTATTATAACTGTTTGTTTATTTGAGTTTCTGGAAATATCTTATTAACTTTGTGTGCAGTATATGTGATTAGAAAGTTGTACGTGTAGCACATAGAAGTATAGTCCTAAGATTTGTGTTATATTACATGAAATTTTGGATTCCTCTGCTTGTTTTTCACTGAAGACTGAAGGAACTCTCCTCAGTCCTCAGTGCATCTGCATGATAATCTTACCTGCACAATGAACAGACTAACAGCAGTTTTAATTTTTAAAGAGGTAGAGTGTGCAAAAATGCACACTGCAATTTAGATGCAAGTTTTAAGATTTTGCATAAAACCTACTGCATTTTAGATATAAGTAAATTATATTTTCTTTATAGTTATGTGCATTTTGCTTTATGTAAAGTGAACAATTACATGCCAAAAAATTACTAAACCTGGCTGTTGGGATTTCACCTTTGCAGACCCATTGACAAGTGCAGTTAGACTGTTTGGGCTTTAAGTCTATTGCGGGCTATATATATATATATATATATATATATATATATATATATATATATATATATATCAACACACACACACACACACACACACACACACACACACACACACACACATTTTTTATTGTGATTTGTTATCTGTGCAAACAACCTCCAGAGGTTTGTAGAGCATGGGAACAGGTGATTTATGTCACTGCTTTAGTTCTCCTTTAAAAGCTGTCAGTTGTACTTCATATCCATCATTAATATCCACCATTCTTGTTTATTATTTCTTTTGAAAATACGTGTTATGCAGAATGTTAAATACTTGACAAACAAATTTACATTTGCTATAAAGTTAATTATATTTATTTTTCTGCTACCCAGAGCTAAGATGAACAAAGTTAGTTGATGTTTTTCAATTCTGCAAATGAAATTAATAAAGCATACTGCATATACATACAGTGATTAGCTTCATGTGCATAATGTGACTTTTACTTCGATGACTGTAACTTAAGGCAAGAGAGATGTATGATAGAATGAAGAATTACTCTCATGATTGTGAGACTTTTCTTATTGCAGGATTTCAATGCAAAATATTATGGACAGGTTTCTCCAGTATCAAGCACCAAAACTAAAGCTGACTTTTTTTTTTATCTCTATATATAAGAAATAATTATTCAAGTAATAAAAGGGCCTTACATCAGACTCATTTCTTGGGGTTTATGTGTTCAGTTACTTCACTTTACGGGATATGGGGCTACAATAAAAGCATGACATAGGAAAATAAATGACCAATCTTTTACAATATTTCTGCCAGCAGTCTTCGCATTGCCAGCCAACACTACTTCCCTTTAAGTGGAAATGTCAGTATACTGTAAGGAATAACAAACCCATCTCCAAAAGTGCTGTGTGTCATCGGGAGCGGTCAGAGTAATGTTACACAAGCCTGCACTTTCCAACACATTCTCCATGGAAGAGGTTTCACTGTAAGGATCAGTTTGAACCAGGTAACTTTTTACCTACAGTATAAAGCAATCTCTACTGCTGCCAAAACTGACATCATTAGCATCATTTATTTAAATGTGAACCATTGCTTTGAATTCATTACATACAATGAGACATATTCATTAGATTGAGCAACATATATTTGAAATTGCTAAAAATATTTCAGATGAATATGCAGGTCATAAAACTGTTGCCATTTTAAGTAATGTATCTTTTTAAAAATGCAAATCAAACTGATTCTGTTAATTCAAAGCTAACTTTGATTTGCAATGAATGCGTTCTGTGTCAAGTCCAAAATATATCAAATGCATTCTGTGCAATGTATGAGTTTACCCTTTTAAAAATGTAAGCTTGAATTTGAATTACAGTCTGAGGGAAACTGCATATGGGATTGAATAGCCACTGTGCAGGTGACAGGGATCTGAAATGCCTGTGTGCAGAGTCAAGAAACACAGCAGGCTCTCCAATCAGGACTTGCTGCACAGGGGGTTGGGGCTCCTAGAACAGGGGGGGCATTCATTATAGTCATTGGTCACATCCATTTGAAAGATTTTCACGTGAAATTATTATTTTAATAAAGGAGCTCATTAAGCATGCTTAGATAAAGCACAGATTCAACACAAAAACGAAATGTGATCTGTTGATGTTACCCAGGATTTCTTTCATTGAAAGACCAGCCACAATTTCTTGTTAACAATCTAAACTCACAGTACATTTATATCACCCGCAAGGACTGCAGCCATAGACACTGTTTCAATGTATTTTTAGTTAATGCAGCATCAGCAACTATTTTAAAATGTGTTTTCATCTCTGCTTTATGTGGGATGAAGCACAGAACACTGTTAAGCTTTTAAGCAAAAAGATCTACATTCATGTTGACAAGAGTGAGGAGAGCAGATTGCTAATGATCTTCTGAGGTGCACTGATGGATTTGGTAGAGTAGTTGTGCTGCTGGGTGAGAAACAGATGTGAGCGCAGTATATTAATGACGTAATTGGACACAAAAGATTTGTGAGAGGCGATATGTACTATTTTTCACTTTGTGTCACAACCCAGTGCCCAAGTACTGTAAATTAGAACTGAATTTCAATTATTCTGTTAAGGGGAAGCTGGTTTGTTTTATTGCTGTATTGGCAGAACCAAACCCACTGCTTCCTTGTTTGTCAAGAGGGCAGGTGGAAGTGGTGATACAGAGAGAATGGCTATGAACAGAACTGACACAGTACATCCAAAAATAAAATAATGGGAAATATATAGGACACCCAAGATCAGAATTAACACCTGCTTGATGTCAACCCACAGGTAAACCCTTTTAAACAGAGAAAGGTCAAGAATTACATGCTCGGTGCCTACACTTTATCATCAGACTGACCATGTCCAGCATGGAGAGAGAATAGATAGGAATGACCTCTCCACACCAAGGATTCAGAATAAACCCTAAAGAACACAAAAAAGGTTATAAATCAAAGGAGGCCATTCAGCCCATCTTGCTCGTTTGGTTGTTAGGTTTGTTTAGTGGTCCCAGAATCGCATCAAGCAGTTTCTTGAAAGATCCCAGGGTGTTAGCTTCAAAAACATTACTGGGGAGTTGGTTACAGAGTCCCACGATTCTCTGTGTAAAAAAAAAAACAAAAAGTGCCTCCGATTTTCTTTTTTGAAAGCCCCTTTATCTAATCTCCATTTGTGATCCCTGGTTCTTCTTTCTTTTTTCAGGTTGAAAAAGCCCCCTGGGTCAACATTGTCAATACCTTTTAGAATTATCTTACATTTTTCTCTGTTAAATGTCATTTGCCATGTGTCTACCCAGTTCTGAATGCTGTCTAGATCATTTTCAATGACCTTTGCTGCTGCAACACTGTTTGTCACTTCTATTTTTGTGTTGTCTGCAAATGTAACAGGCTTGCTTACTATACCAGAATCTAAATCATTGATGGAGGTTAGGAGAGGCCCAGGAGATTTATTTATTTTAGAAGCTCCTAGTCCCTTTAACACTTCTGCCTCTGTTATGCTAAAGTTATTTAAAACTGGATATGATATAGTTTACAGTTAATACAGTGAACATATTGAATTATCTCCATATTAACTTTATATAATTTAATATTGTGCTTTATCGAATAGAAACGCAGTCTAGACAATTAAAATGTCAATTAAAATGAAAAAAACAACAGCTTAAAAGCAGGATGTGAGCAAGCGGTTGGATGAGTTTGAGTTTAGTTAAGGCTTTGACAAATGATGAGTGCAATTAATCCATCGAGCCACTTAACAATCCTCCTCATAGTGCCCTACCTCCACCATTTATTGCTTCCATGAAGACATACTGTACGAGATATACAAGGACGGACAGTCCGCGCACTTTCTGTACTGCCAGTAATTCAAGCCGGGATGCTTCTAATGGTACTGGGCTGCAGATAACGAAATGCTTTATCACTGGCATCATTATTTCTTAATAAATAAAAAAAAAAAACAATCAGCTAATATATTTGCTTAAGTCACAAACCTGGCAATGTTAAGAACTAATATATGTCTCACTCACACACACACAGTAGATGCCGGTTATTAGCAACCATGATAAAGAAAACTTTTAGTTATTAAGAACACTTTGCCAGAAACCAATGCCGTCCCATAGACTTTAATTTAAATGAAATTCTGATATTAGCACTGCACGTCGCTTTTTCACAACTGCGTATTTCTGGCTGACTGAGGCAGAACCGTGGCTTTGAAACAAACTACGATCGACGTGACTCACTCAATATATATATATATATATATATATATATATATATATATATATATATATATATATATATATATATATATATATATATATATATATATATATATACAGGGACTTTTCGATTATTGGCAACTTTTGGTTAATGACAAGTTTTTGCTGGGAACCGAGAGGTTGTTAATAAGCGGCATCTGTGTGTGTGTGTGTGTATATATATATATATATATATATATATATATATATATATATATATATATATATATATATATATATATATATATATATATATATATATATATATATATCCTTCACTTACTATGTTGGTATTTGCATCTCTGTCCAAATGTATTATTTCCTAGGTTAGAAACAAGCCAACCATGTTATTATAGCTGTTACTTAGTTAAATATAATTCCAAATGATCCACAATCTTTGATCTACTGTACCTACCCACGCATTGCCTACACCTCTGCATTACGGGTACACGTCACGTGTCTTTATTAGTCTGCTCTTTTGTCCTCAAACTCAAACATGGATACTTGTCTTTTAATGCCTAGTTGAGTTATCACAACTGTATAATAGAAGGTTATTACTTATGACATTGTTTTTAAATAACCAATATAAAGTGTGTGTTTTAATAACGTTTTAACCTACCTGTTAATAATGAAAACGCTGCATAGATACGAATATTGAATGTAGTAATTCAAATGGTTTGTTTTAATTTTGCTAGTAACAATGCCAATACATATAGGGGCGGATCTGGTTCTAACCATTTTGAAAATCAGACATAGATCCAGCAGTTTATTTTAGATACACAAGAACAGTATTATATCTGATGCAAACTACTGCTGTTAGACGCGTCCTGTATTTTAAACTATTGTGACAGAAACCTATAGTGTATTATTATCTGTCGCTACAGTGCTCGCTTGCAAAACGCGGGATGTGCAGCACTTATAGGCTATAGACACAACCTGTGTCACTGCACTTAAAAAAACAGGGTCGTTTAAAAGGAGATTAAAACCAATATTATGAAAGCGATCTTCTTTCACGTCCGTATCGTGTTATTCATCTATTCAGTTTGTGTAACAAAGGCACTACCGGTAAATACTGTTAACTGCAGACCTTAAACCTGATCCCAAGCCATGACGTCACTCCAGTAGTTTGTATGTGATGCTCTCCAGCACCACGCGTTGAGGACAGCTCCCGAGTACAGCTCCCAGACCAGGAAATGCGAAGAAAACACAAACCTGCACTATAAGCAGAAAATAATACAGATTACACTCGCCATCAGATCTTGTTCCAACACCGAGCCCTCGTCTTAAACACACTCAGCCTAGTTCCTTCCTTGATAGATTTGGTAGAAAGTCACGTTTGGTGGTTGGTTGCAGCTCTGCGAGGATCTGGCATTCCCGATTAATAAATAGAAAAAGGTACAAGCAGACCAGAAAGCCACAATTTCAGAAAGCATACGGCCTGCAACTTCCCGCGATTGAAAACAAACGGCTGGACATGGATAGCAAAGGTGAGCAACTTTGTACCTTTATAAAATACGTAAATGAAAATGCAGTGTGTCAGGAGTTGATGTCTTGGTGAGGGGCGGTGGAGCGCACTGTGTGCAGACTGCAGTACTGAGGGCTCGTGCACAGGACGGGTCGATTGCAGCATATTATGTGCGTTGCTGCAGAGACTCGGTTTATAAGAGTGCAGATTTCTACTATTTACTTTCCTGTATATAATAAACAAAGCTCCTGCATCGCTGGTAGCCGTGTCGCTTCTTTCTTTGACACAAACACCGAACGATTGCTTGATGCAGTAAATTGCGGGCGTCATGGGGCTCCAGTTGACAGCGAGGGTTTTCGATCATTTCAGAGCTGTGGGAGTCTTGGTATAACAGTAATTTTCCAAATACTGCATGATTACAAACATTGAAGGGTATGATAGCTGCATGATCTATATTTGCCGTGCATTTATTATTATTATTATTATTATTATTATTATTATTATTATTATTATTATTATTATTATTATTAAATAATAATAATAATAATAATAATAATAATCTTTATTTTATATAGTGCAATTCATGCAGCACATCTCAAAGCGCTTTACAATCTAAACACACATACTCATAAATAATCACACACACTATTCAAATTAAAATAGCGCACAGAACACACACACTGTACACATTCATAAAATCAGATCTCCTACATAGGCTGATATGCCTATTTAAAAAGATGCGTTTTTAATTGACTTTTAAAAATAGCAAAATTTTTTGAATCCTTAATTGTCTGTGTGCATAATAGCAAAATGCCCTATCTCCCATAGACCGGAGCCAAGTTTTTGGGGCTCTTAAGAGCCCAGCATCAGCAGATCGCAGGTATTTACCATGGAATTGTTTTAAATGCTCATATTTATTGCAGCATAGTCAAGCTACGCTGTACATTAAAACCTAAACACTTCATAGATAGATAGATAATGAACTAATTGAGCTTCATCTACAGTCATGTACACAATCACACAGCATTGCTGTCTGCTATGATTAGCATGCAGGAAGGAAAAGGCCTGGTAAAGTGCTGAAATCGACCAGATGTCATAATTTTTTTTTCACAGGGACAGACGTATATGCTGGAAGTGTTTGTTGACTGTTAAATTCTAGGCCAGAGTGCAGAGTAATACTATGCAGTTAAGAGAACTGTGCTCACAGATGCGATTGATGTTGCTGTAGATGTTGACTTGTGGTTTGGTTGAATAATTGCTGATGTTACTTTTTTTTACTAGCTACAGTAACACAATGAATATCGAGGAGCTCTGGCTTACACAAGCACATTGCTACAGTAACACGATTAATATCGAGGAGCTCTGAGATACACAATCATGTTGCTACAGTAACAGTGAATATCGAGGAGCTCTGACTTACACAAGCACGTTGTTACAGTAACACAGTGAATAACAAGGAGCTCTGAGAAACCCAATCATGTTGCTACAGTAACAGAGAATATCAAAGAGCTATGGGTTACACAAGCACATCTACAGTAACACAGTGAATAGCGAGGAGCTCTGGGTTACACAATCATGTTGATGATGCATTTTTTGCTGCCATTAGTGCTGAAGTTATTATCACTATGGAATTATGTTAGAATATTTTGGGTAAATATGACTAGAACACTGTTGGTTCAGGTTATTTTTTGTAATAAGAAACAATAAAAATAATCTTTATATAGCACCTTTCATAGTGGGCCACCATGACAAAGCGCTTTACAAGATACGAGATTAGGGTGTGTGAACTATACATCAGCTGAAGAGTCACTTACATGAATGTCTCATCTGAAAGACGGAGCACAAGGAGATTAAGTGACTTGCTGGGGGTCACACAATGAGTCAGTGGTTGAGCTGGGATTTGAACCTGTACCTCCTGGTTGCAAGCCCTTTTTCTTTAACAACAGGACCACACAGCCTCATTATGAGAGGGGAATACTAGACTACTCCCATGGCACTGGCTATAAGCTGACAGCACAATGCTCAAGTTTGATTTCTAAATAAATATATATTATGTTGACAATACAAAATTAATATAGTCAAGTAATAGTCTCACACCAATATTTTGAGTCTCTAGTCTGGTGGCTGTAAATTCCTGCTTATTCCTGATATATTTGCTACCTGAATATGTTGTAAAGCTGCCTTTGTAAACATGTAAAGCACTTCATTTGCATGTGATGAGTGTCAGTTTGATTTTGTATATCATAAACTGAGTACTTCAAGGTGCAGGAAACTCGTAGCTTCACTCACATGATCACTATTCAGCAGGCAGTGCCCTCATTGTGCTTGTAAAACTTGTAGCTTCACTTACAGGACCAGTATCCAGCATACAGTACCCTCATTGTGCTTGTAGTAATTCTTACACAATGTCTGGAGCTGCACTCTGCAATGTATTTCCAGCTCACCAGGCTTGTGCACAGAGAGGGCAGCTTGATTATATGTTTTTTAGTGATCATCTTTACCATGGCACTATAATTAAACACTGCATTTTCAAATACATCTTTTAAGAAACTGCCATCATGTTACACCATGTGTAATAGTATAATACTGACAAGGGAAGAGCTGTGTAATGTTATAGTACTGGCAAGAGAAGAGCTGAGTAATGTTATAGTACTCAAAAGGGAAGAGCTGTGTAATAGTATAGTACTGAGAAGGAAAGAGCTGTGTAGTAGTATAGTACTGAGAAGGGAAGAGTTGTGTAATAGTATAGTACTGACAAGGGGAGAGCTGTGTAATAGTATTGTACTGACAAGGGAAGAGCTGTGTAGTAGTATAGTACTGAGAAGGGAAGAGTTGTGTAATGTTATAGTACTGACAAGGGAAGAGCTGTGTAATGTTATAGTACTGACAAGGGAAGAGAGGTGTAATAGTATAGTACTGACAGGGGAAGAGCTGTGTAAGAGTATATTATTTACATGGAAGAGCGGTGTAGTAGTATAATACTGGCAAGGGAAGAGTTAGAAGCATCGGAAATAGACACGTCTCTAAACGCTGGTAACACTTCCTGTAGTTCAGCTGCAGTTCCATTCTCCCTGTTGTGATTTCATTAAGGAGATCTGTGAATATATAGGTTGTAATTATCCCACCCTTACAGAGAGACACACAGCTCTTCCTTTCAGACCAGTACTGGTACTCATTTTTTTTATTTTCATTTTAATAGTAGCAGTAGTAGTTTTCTCTTTTTCTATTTTTGAGCCCAGGGTTAATCAGTATATAAATCTGCTTAAACAAATATTTAGATACAAATGTGAATGATTCTAATTAGTCTGCAGTTGCACTACAGTACGACACTTTGAATAAGTATCACCATCAAATTACACTGTGTAACAAAAAAAAAAAAAAAAAAAATTTGTTCCTGGATAGTAAGTGTTATTTCCTAATTGCTTATGCCTCAAAATACAGTATAATTGTAAATCTCGAAAAACTACTCACTTCTAAATCTTTTGTAGTCATCTTTGTATTACTTTAGTATAAATACATGTTAATTTGGATTCATATGTTGTTTTTTTCTGACTTTATGTGAATGAAAAGACACACATTTGCCCATTTTTCCATTGGAAAAAGTGATATTTTGAAATATCATTGTCCTGGTCACAAAAGCAAAGTTTGTGGGGAATAATAGCCATTTTCTATACTTTTGAGGCATAAGCAATTAGGAAATAACACTTACTACCCAGGAACAAAAAATGTGTTACATAGTGTTATTGATCGTGGGCTCCTCTGCCTTTCAGTGTAATATTTCATAACTGAGAAGATTGGCCGTTAATTTGAATGCAAGTCCCATTGGCACTGTATACAGTGTATGGCAATGAACTGCTTCCAGTCCCACTGCTGTGGTTCTCTAGGGAGCTGGGACATTGATTCTGCACTGCTGTTTCTGTGAATGTGAGCTTCAGTTTGGGTTTCCTGAGATGAATATGATATCTCTCTAAGAATGAGTCAACATGATTGCTCGGGAGTCCTGTTTAACCCTTGCTATGCTTTGTATTTTCAGTTAGGATCACTATTATTTTTACTATTTGCTTTTCTGCTCCCAGAGCTCTAGGTGTTGACATTACACAGCACTTATGTTGTATCTAGAAACACTACATACTGTGTTATTGAACATGTGGGGCTCCTATTGAAGACAGATCAGAAAAATAACTGAATTGCTTTTCCTGCAAGTAACTGCAGTGCCTTTTTAAAAAATCCCTCATAACAAAGCGATGGTAACTGTGATCAATGATTTGCCACTAACACTGTTGGGTTTGTTATTCTGTCATTTTTAAATGTTACTTTAAGGATCGAGGCACCGTTTTTGAAATATAATCCTGGGGTAAGTTGTTTTGGACTCATGATATCAGCACCCAGGTTATATATCAAATCAACAAGCTGAGAAGCAATGCACAATGTATATAGAGGAAGCGGCCTGAGCCTTTCAATAGCATTGACTTCTAGAAGACACCACAGCTCTGACACAGCAGTACCAGTGATAGATGAAAATAAAACTCCTCCCCTCACTACAGCTTTCAATAACATTGACTTCTAGAGGAAACCACAGCTCTGACACAGCAATACCAGTGTCAGATTAAAATAAAACTCCTCCTTTCACTACAGCTTTCAATAGTATTGACTTCTACAGGATCCCACAGCCTCTAGTTGCCTTCCCTCTCTCTTGATCTCCCTCTCTCTCCCCCTCCCCCCTCTCTCATCTCCTCTCTCCCCTCTCTCTCTCTCTCTCTGCAGTGTTCATGTGGAGTGCATATCCAGGCAATCTGATAAGACCTCCTGGCAGCTGCTGCTGTTGTCTCTGAACTCCCAGCTGCAGCTTTCACAGAGACACAACAGTGAGAGACTGAGGGAGAGCATAGCAAGGGGCTTTCAACAGAGAGGTGATACAGTGCAGAGCACCAAATCGGTCATGACAGACTGAATATCAATGGCCTCAAGCCAAAATGCATTTGTAAAGCAGCAAACCCGTTTCTGCTCTCCATTAAGATGTACAGCATGTAAAGTTCAACAGATACTTTGCTGTGAAAGAAAAATAAGTACCCACACCTATAACATGGCAACTAGATGTTTGCATCATGTTTCAGTTCCGTTTGAATGATTCTTCTCTGGCTTTGAGTTCAATTCAATCTCATCCTGTACCACAGAGCAGGGGGGAGAAGCTGAGTTGAAAGGGTCTTTCAGATGTGTAATATTGTTCATTTCCAGACCATCTCAGTTCAGTGAATCCCCCCCACCCCCCACCCCATGGGTATTCTAATAGCACCTGGAGCTTGGCAGGGTTTCATTAGACTTGTAGAGATTAATTAAGATCATACATGTTGTACTTCTCTTCTCTGGCAATTAGATTACTGTATAATTAGTGTTAACAATTAATTATACAGAATGTATGTTTTTACATTTTAGATCATAGCTGTGTATTTATCCACTTGTTGCATTTAGTTACTTAGTGACTAGGTGGGATAGTGTTCTTCATTTTACTGTGAAAAAGGTTTTCTGTGATCGAGATAATGCACCTGCTATTCAACCAGGAACTTGGCAGGGATCATGCAGCCTCTATTAAACCTACTGGGCAGGGATAATGCAGCCTCTATTAAACCTACTGGGCAGGGATAATGCAGCCTCTGTTGAACCAGGAGCTGGGAAGGGATAATGCAGCTTCTATTTAACCAGGAGCTGGGCAGGGATAATACAACCTCTATTTAACCAGGGGCTGGGCAGGGTTAATGCAGCCTCTCTTAAACCTGCTGGGCAGGGACAATGCAGCATCTGTTTAACCAGGAGTTGGGCAGGGATAATGCAGCTTCTATTTAACCAGGAGCTGGGCAAGGATGCAGCCTGCTGATCCAGCTCCAGCATTCCCTTCCACTCCAATACAACCCTAATACAATACCATATCAACAATATTCAAATATAAGGAATGAATATCTTCTGAGTCAGCTGAAGAAATGCCTCAGCTTCCTAAAATGGAGATCATACAAATGATCTACAGCTGTGTCTGCATCACCCTATAGAATTAACTAATTAAATAAAACTTGCTGAGTAATGTTACAGCATATTACTTAATTACAAACTGCTTTGAAGTTTTCCATATACAGTAGAGAGATTATCTGATCTTTGACCAGCCATATTGTCTAATGAACAGAACACATCTGTAATCACGTGATAAATTACGTGTGTTGTATTATGCGTGGTGTATTACACATGGTGTATTACGCAGGGTGTATTACACATGGTGTATTGCGTGGGATGTATTACGTGGGGTGTATTACACATGGTGTATTACGCAGGGTGTATTATGTGTGGTGTATTACACATGGTGTATTACGCAGGGTGTATTACGTGGGGTGTATTATGCGTGGTGTATTACACATGGTGTATTACGCAGGGTGTATTACACATGGTGTATTGCGTGGGATGTATTACGTGGGGTGTATTACGTGTGGTGTATTACGCATTGTGTATTATGTGTGACGTATTATGCGAGTGTAATTTATGTGCTGGCTAGGCCAGGAGAGAACTTCCTTTTCTCTTGAGGAATCCATTTTGCAAACAGCATATTACTTAATTACAGTATAACTTTATCTTTATTTTAGATAAATACAAGTGCATCCATTTACTCTCTTGTTAAAATCTTGTACTTTGTCTAAAACTTTCTTTTTTGTTTACACTGTTACTTGTTTAAGTTTATTTGCTGTTCAAGGTCTGTTTAGGGTTTGTTTTGGTTAGTGTGTTCAGTCACCATTTTGTTCCTGATCCTCCTGATATTTTCCAAACGGCCCAGTACTACTCGACAGACTCACCATTTACGATCATTATTTTTTCATCAACCTTCACCCACCATCATCAGTACAGGACTCTATTCGGGACTATTATTATTTGTTGGTGAGATTATTCCTTTTCTGTTTGCTGGTTTTTTCTACTTTACTTTGATACTTTGGTTCCTGTCATTTTGGTTTTGTTCTTTTGTTACTTTGGATTACATGTGCATTGCTTCACTGGACTTGTTAGGCCTAAATTTCATTTATCATCCATTGCCATCAAGACTGTCTGTGATTGGTTTCCCCGTATAATTATTCATTCACCTTTGTCTTTTTTGACTGCTGGTGTGTTGGATTTGTGTTGGGGCGGTGTTTGTGTGTGTGTGGGTTTATTGGAGGCCCACCAGACATCACATTCATTTCGCTTTAGTGTTAGTTTGTTTGGATGTTTGTTTAGTTCACTTTACTTTCTTACTCACCTGTACCTTCCACTAAATGTTCTCTGCAATAAGTTGTTGTCCTTATATTTCATTTATTACATTATATTTTACAACAATAAATCGTTTGTTTGTGGAATTGACACCTCTGATGTCCCTGCTTTTGCTGTCTGTCACTCTTGCTGACTTAGTTAGTTATAGCTATTTGGCCAATAGTATCTCCTTAGGGAGGACAGTACAACTGCTTCTCAGTTGTACACAGTGATCGTTACACAGTATTGCATATTAGATTTCGAAATATCACATCTTTCAATTTGTCAGTACAGTAGAGAGTTAACTATCCAAACTAATTGGGACCCATACATGGAGGCCTCTCTAGTGACCACTTCCCTTCTCTGAGAGGATCCGAGGGGAGATCCGAGGCTCAGATTGCCAGGACGGAGCCACTACTCTAGTGTCTTCCGGCATTGTCTGGACACTCACACCAGCCGGTACTGATCTCGGACCGGGTGCACCTTGAGCGTACTTACCCAGGCTAGAAGCAGGCGCATTCTCAGCAGCCCTAGTGGAAGGAATCTCGAGGCGGCTGCCATCAGCCCCTCAACCTTTCATATACTTTGACCTGTAGGAGAGCATCCTCTCTGAATAGGGAGAGTGTGGCATACGCATTGCCTTGAAAGACGAAGCACAGATACTTTCTGTGCTCGGGACGAATCGGGACATGGAATAAGGCATCTTGCAGGTCGATCGATGTGAACCAGTCGCCCCTTTTTGGACGGACTGGAGGATACGCTGTGCTGACAACATGTTGAACTTCCTCTGTTTGAGGAACAAATTAAGGACCCTGAGGTCCAGAATACACTACCGGTCAAAAGTTTTAGAACACCCCCATTTTTCCAGTTTTTATTGAAATTTAAGCAGTTCAAGTCCAGTGAATAACCTGAAATGGTACAAAGGTAAGCGGTAAACTGCCAGAGGTTAAAAAAAAAAGTTTAGGTTACCAAAAACTGAAAAATAATGTACATTTCAGAGTTATACAAAAAGGCCTTTTTCAGGGAACAAGTAATGGGTTAACAACTTACAGCTGTTCTGCAGCAGTGGAAGTAAATTAAGCCTTGAAAGTTGATGCAAACAATTCCTACAGGTGTCCCAACTTCTGTTGATTACTTATAAACCCTCTGTCTGTATAAAAGCAGTGTTGGAACAGACTGTGTTACTACTCCCTCTTAAGCATTATTTGGACAGTATTGTACTCCAGGAAGTAGTATATTGCTATCATAATGGCGAGAAAAAGGAAATTAACAAAGGAAGACAGACAGACCATTATAAAAAGTGTAGGTCTTTCCTTTAGAGAAATTGCAAAGAAAGCCAAGGTGTCAGTAAGTATAGTTTCCTACACCATCAAAAGGCACTTGGAAACTGAAGGAAACTCTGACAGGAAGAGGTCTGGCAGACCCAAAACCACAACAGAATCAGAAGACAAGTTTCTGAGAGTCAACAGCTTGCGTGATAGGCGGCTCATACGACAACAGCTTTAAGTACAGCTTAACACTGGTCGAAGTAAGCAAGTCTCAGTTTCAACTGTGAAGAGAAGACTTCGAACTGCAGGTTTGACAGGTCGGGTGGCAGTAAGAAAGCCATTGCTAAGATGGCAAAATAAGAAAAAGAGGCTTGCCTTGGCCATGAAGCACTGCCAGTGGACTACTGAAGACTGGAAGAAGGTCTTATGGACCAATTAATCAAAATTTGAAATCTTCAGTTCATCATGCAGGGTTTTTGTACGCTGGCGAGTAGGTGAAAGGATGGTTCCTCGGTGTGTGACACCAGCTGTCAAACATGGAGGAGGAAGTGTGATGGTCTGGGGCTCTTTTGCCTGATCCAGAGTCAGCGACTTGCACAGAGTTGCACCCTGAACCAAAACGGCTACCACAGCATTTTGCATTGCCATGCAATACCCTCTGGTATATGCCTAGTTGGTCAGGGGTTCATCCTACAGCAAGATAATGACCCAAAACATACCTCCAGGCTATGTCAGAACTACCTTAGAAAAAAAGAACAAGACAGTAGGCTTCATATCATGGAATGGCCAGCACAGTCTCCAGACTTAAACCCAATCGAGCTGGTTTGGGATGAACTGGACAGAAGGGTGAAAGCAAAGCAACCTACAAGTGCAACACATTTGTGGTTACTTCTGCAACAGTATTGGGAAGAACTTTCTGAACAATATTTGATTTGTTGAAAGAATGCCACGAGTGTGTTCAGCTGTTATATCTGCAAAAGGTGGCTACTTTGAGTCAAAAATTTAGATTAAATTTAGTTAAACAAAATGATTCAATGATTTCTGTTTTATCTCCAATTGTTTATTTGTTCTATGCTTTAATTTCAGAGTACATTGAGACATTAAACTGTGTAAATTTCAATACAAACTGGAAAAATGGAGGTGTTCTAAAACTTTTAACCGGTAGTGTAGGTCTGAAACCGCCGTCTCTCTTGGGCACCAGGAAGTACCTGGAGTAAAAGCCGCTGAGGGCATTGCTTGGATCTACCAAGTGCACAGCGTTCTTCTGTTGAAGATTTGCTATCTCCTGTTGAAGGAGTATCACGGTTGCTGGTTCGATGGTGGTGAGGAGCACACCCACGAAGGGTGCAGACCTAAGCGAAATTGTAGAGCGTATCCTTGTCTCATTGTCGATATCACCCAGGAGTCCTGGGTCTGGATTTAAGCAGTGTCTCAAGCATTGTCTGCTGAGCCATCACAGTCTCTGCCAGCTCCCGAAAACACCACTGAACCAAGCTTGGGCATCTCTGAGGCGACTGCGACGGCAAGCGTCTGCACTTGCGTGGGGAAGGACAGCGGCCCCTGTGCAGTGACCACCTGTCCAAGGCCTTGTGCTTAGTTATACTGGAGAACTTTCTGCATGTCGAGCAGTCCAACTCACCCAACAGTGCTTTGGCTGTGTGTTCTGGCCCCAAGCTCAAGGCTTGAGGGGGGCGCTAGGCCCAAGCTGTTTTTTTTTTTGTGGTTGCTGTGGTCAATTAAATTGGCATCGAGAACGATGCTGCGAGCCCATTGGGTCTCCTTAGAGCACCAGAACAGTTCTCCACATGGTATTTGAAAACTACATGAAGCCTCGTGCAGTGAAAGAGAGTAATGGCCACTTACCAATCTCCAAACAGGGGTCGAAACCAGCTCTAGTCAGTAAATTGATGCGAGAATTAAGTAGGAGCACTCTCAAAAACACTTGAAAGTGTGATTGTCCCGTGGATTAAATAAATCTGATGGTAAAAAACTGACAAATCGGCCAAATTCGGGCAAAGAAAGCACGAAGCAATCTGTGACCTGTCTCAATGAAGTGAGAGAGAAAATGGTGATGTGCTACTGTGAGGATGTCCCTCTTCAGCAGAAGGTGGGAGGGACTTTACCCTCACAGCAGGGCCCTGATAGGGCAGTTTTTTTATATATGTTCAGTGATTAGTGGTCAGAGGGCTCTTCCCATTCGGTAATGGTTGTCATTCAATTGAAAGGGAACTGGTGATGAGCTTCACATCTAATAGCAATGCTGCCCACTGCAGCTGACTTCTTCATCACAGATAAATGATATTGCCTTTCTATATTTGCCTTTGCTTTCTGGATTTGTCTCCACAAATGAAGCAAAGCGCTGATTCAGACAGGGAACTCGCTTTTAATCAGTGGGTCAAATCAAGTCATCACAGTCACTGCCCACCTGTTTTATGGCTCATCTAAGGTGGAGGGCAGCTATCCTGCCCCCTGCCCCCTTACCCATGGCTTCCCTACAGTCAGACTCTCCAACGGGAAAACTTATGGGCAGGGGCTCCCCGAGGCATTGCCAAAGGCTAAAGGTGCATTACATGTTAAATATTTTATCCAAGAACCTATAATATGCATAAATGTGTTATTGTGTCTAATCTGTAATAAATATTGTATCTACTGCATGAGTTCCTTGACTGAATTAACCAATCTCTACATCTGTCATAAATAGGAGAGAAAAGATAGGAAGGATGCCAGTGGTAGAGTCAATACCCAATAAACTGAAACACTTACACGAATCAATAGGCCCCACACAGACACAGTCCAATATTGTATTACACAGTATTGTGAAGAGCTGCTCTGGTCAGTCTGCACTGCCCTGCCTCCACGGTCCACAATAATGGGTAAAAAGAAAGATGTTTCAACATTTGCGTTTTAGGTTTGAAAGAATGATGCTCAGGCCTAATTTGGAGGGTGCCAAATGGCTCATGAAATGACACACACATTTTGCCAAAAGCCTAGATGGCCATGCAGTTTTGTTGCCATGCACCCTATAGCACCCTTCAGATGTTCAGAAGATACAGTACATGCTAGAAACTACCAGATAACACACATTTTACAAGCAATCAGCTCTTAGGCTATCGCAGCACCATGAAACGCAGAGAAGAAAACAACATTGTAAAGTATTTACAGTTTGTTTATATTTGTTTCTCAAAGTCAGAGGATATTCAGTTTGAGTAGAAGTCAATATTTACAGGTTAAACGATGTGCATGTCTGGCCGAATTAACAGGAAAGCTACCAAATCCAAAATCAGCGTGCAGTGGATCTTCTTAATGCTTGAAGTCTGGTTTATCTAAGAGAGAAAATATATTCCTCTCTCCTTTTCCAGTCCAGGGAGTTTCAGGTTCAAGAACAGATGACTGAGATCACTCCATTTTAAAACTTGCTTTGAGATGGATTTCCTGGACAAACTGTTCTTTTGGGTTTTGTTTTGTTTGCTGCTTTGCTCTTTTTCATTACAAATAAGTGTTTTTTGGTGGTTAAACGAGCGCCTCATTTATTAATTTCATCTAGGATTATTTTAGTGAGTTAAACAAGTATGTTTCACAGAAATCTTAGGGTTTTTTGTTTTCTTTAAATGGTTACCTGTTTTGTATATTGCGGAGGATATTTACTTGAATTTATTTCGGGGAACTGAAATTTTGCGAGTTAATGAGTTCCTGTTCTTTTTGCCGAAGGACTCAATATTTTGAACTCTGGTCAGGTGACCTGCTACACTCTTGACAGGACTCGAATCAGTATAACAGGGGAGACCTGCGCTGACTCTCTGGGCGCATTCACAGTGCTGCGGGAAGAGGGCAGCAGCCCTACAAAATGCTCCTGTCAGTCACAGCATTGACATGGAGAGGTGGGAAAGAGGGTATGTGGGTTTTCCCCCTTTCTGAGTGGCTGAGGGGCGAGCTTTGGGGGGGGTTGCTGCACCGATAAAATGAGGGGGTTCCCACGGGTCTGCCCCCTCTCAGACGAAACGAGCCAGCCAGCTGGTGGAAGCTCTGTTGCCGGACCCAGCACGGCCGGAGAACGAGCAAAATAAAAAAAATATAGAAAGAAATAATTAATTAAAGAAGAAAGAATGAATAGACTATTGTTGCAGCGAGGAAAGTTTTGGGCAGACCCCGATTACTGGTTAAGGTTGTGAGGGAACGCATGAGCGTAGGATGGAGACCCGGGCCGTCCGAGTAGCGGAGTGCTACAGAGTGCAGCATCATTATTTAGTTGTTTTATTACTGTATTTTATTTTCCCTTTATCTTTCACCTTTTGTCCTTTGTGATTATTATTTCCAGAGCACCTGCGAGTGTGCTTGCATTGGACTGTGTACCTGGATTGGTATAACTGTGGTCTTGTTTACCTTTGCCGGTACTCAAACCACGGACAACAGCGCCCTCTGCGGGTTGAAGTAAATCAGTGCCTGAGCGGCGTTACAAATAAAGTTCTGTCTCCTTGTCAGTGAATTGCCCACCATCCTTCCACAGTGATAAATTGCATTTCGTTGCTTGTGTGGAAATGAAATTACATTTGGATTATTTGTATTTTTTTCATTCACTTTTCTTTCTCATTAATGTATGTTGGTTATATTACTTACTGTTTCATTGCTTCGATGCAACCACTAGCAAAGATTACTGGTCTTCTTAGACCCTGCAGCATACTGGATGTTTGCATGAACAAATGGACGTTTACAACATGGTATTGCTCAAAGTCAAAAAGCTGTCTTTTCAGCAGGTACTTATAGTATAAACTGTGCAGGGTGTTCTACAGACCTGCAGATAAATGCCTGGTGGAAAAGTCCTTTTGAAATCCTTTTTGGGAATCCTTGCAACAGTCCTAATGAAGACACCTGAGTAAATTAAAGCAAACAATGTGCTCTGAAGAACCACTTTCCCTACCTTGCACGGTTAACAAAAGAGCATATTGAAATGCAGAGAGTATTTATAGAGAGTATTTATAGATGTCCAGTCTCATAGCTGCTGTTTCTGTTTGTTACAATGCGAGTCCATGATCATGGCCCTACAAATAGGAACACAGTACAAGTGGGTGTGAAGTTCCTATGGGTCCCTTCAGCCTCAGCAGCTGTGTGTTTGCATATCCTCATCAGGGTGTGTATCTGATACTTGCTAGATTAGAAGCCTCTGGTGGGACCCCATTGTTATCATCTGTCCACTGCTGTCTCTCATGGAGAACACACACAGCAGAGCAGCTAGTATTGAATGCTGCAGCATCAGGATCGGGTGTTGACTTGTAGATTGATTTTGCCCATATTTGTTCTCAGTACCTCCAACCATTGCAAATCCATTTTCTGAATCAGGTAATACAACGTCCTTTAGGATTACTACTTGTAATTGATATTCATATGTTGGATGTTGTTTTAGTTTGTGACATTGCACACTTTTTCCACTCCTTTGGTCTGTGTTGCTTTGCAGTAGTTTATTACTTGCTGTTCTAGTGTAAGGCCTTCATGGTTCAGAAACCCCAAAATACTCCACCGCATACTAAAGTTTAAAAGCTTCTATCTGTAGATAGGCTTTGCCTTCCATACTGTATGAGTTCATGACTGATAAGCTATGATCAGGATAGAATGAATACATGGCCACAGCACCATCTAGTGATGCATTCCATCTGATGAGAGAGAGAGAGAGAGAGAGAGAGAGAGAGAGAGAGAGAGAGAGAGAGAGAGAGAGAGAGAGAGAGAGAGAGAGAGAGAGAGATTCCCTCTCACGTTTCACCTATCTTGTTTAAACACATTTTTTAAGTCAATTAAGCTGTAGAGATGAAAATGATTCTGGCCCAACAGCTGTACAGGTCAAATTAGCTTTTCATTAAACTGCACCAGTTACAACACACTCTTCCAGCAGGTGAACTGTTTTAAATAAAATAGTGGTAATTGATAAATAGATACAACAACACAACAGTGTCATTAAGCACATGCATCTTTATTGAATAACTTGGCTAGTGCTTTGCTGTAAATATTCTTATATTGGGCCTTTTGATATATTAATCAATTCAACCCTGGCAGAACTGATACAAAACTAATGTATACGAGTGCTTGAGACTTGAACTCATCTACACTACTAACATTAATGAAATTCTAACTAAATGAATACATAAATCTGTGTTATATATTTTCATTGATATGTTACCATTATCCAAACCAAATCCAGTCCCCTAAACTATGGTCTGATTGTTAAGCTATCATCTCTTTTGCCTTGTTCTATTCAGGTCCATGTCTTGTGGAGTATTTCTTTAACAGTAAGGATGTTTTCCACTGTGCAAATGTAAAGAATACAAATATAGTCCCCTCATAAAGCTCTGAGTATTTGCAAGTGAGACACTGTGTTAGACACTTACATGTGCATTTGTAAGGAAAGCCAGACACTGCTTGTCCTTAAGTTACAGCTCTAGTTCATCTGTATGTAATGTTTCGTATGGGATTTGGCATTGGTTATTGATAAGCAAGGGTCCCTTCTTTTTAGCATGTGAGTTTCCATTGATGGATAATTGGTAGAGCGATGTTCTGTCAAAATTAACTTATCAGTCTTATACAGGGTGTTTAGTCAAATGAAAGCTGCCCTGACCACCCACTGGCTCAGTGTGATTGGTCCAGTGTGGCGATGACACTTGGAGGGGCCTTTTCTTTTTTGTTTTGCATAGATCAATTGCAGGAAGGGTTTTTTGCATTCATGCATGGTGATGTTGAGGCAAAGTCTGGCGGTTTGATTTTAACAAATCTCTATGGCAAAGAGCTGTGGTCAACACTGGTGACCCATAGCAATCACAGACTTCATCCAACAGCACATCCAACATACTGCTGGATGCTTGACTTTCACAGGTGGAGTTGTAATGGAGGATCACTGGTTTGACTTTCACAGGTGGAGATGTAATGGAGGATCACTGGTTTGACTCTCGGAGTTGTAATGGAGGATCACTGGCTTGACTTTCACTGGTGGAGATGTAATGGAGGATCACTGGTTTGACTTTCACAGGTGGAGATGTAATGGAGGATCACTGGTTTGACTCTCGGAGTTGTAATGGAGGATCACTGGCTTGACTTTCACAGGTGGAGTTGTAATGGAGGATCACTGGTTTGACTTTCACAGGTGGAGATGTAATGGAGGATCACTGGCATTCAGTGTCATGAGGGGAACATTGAAACCATGAGGTTGCTGCTGGAATTTAACCAAGATTTAATGAACTGGGTGTTCAATCTCAACCACAAACCATTTGCACTAAAGACTTGAAAATAGCTCAGTGTGTGAATAGGTTGGCCCTATTCATAAAACATTGTATTGATGTGATTGTAAACATCTCTAATGTTAGACTGTGGTTTGAACCTCTCAAGAACAGTCTAACTGTAAGATGTATTTCAATGTAGATGGGTATCCATGGCTTGCAGCATCTTGCACTGAAGAAAGTGTGTTGCTGTGGTCATGTACCAAGTATTCTCTGCATACAGAGAAATAATAAAATGAAGGACACAAGTGTACAGTTCAAACACCTGCTAATAACATTCTTACAAATATAGCGGAATAATTTAAAGAGAGAGATAATATATAATGTACATACATACATACACGGTATATTATCTGGTGGTAATGAACTGTATGCTCCACAATGTCTTCCTGCATATCCGCATAGATATTAACTGTACCCTACTTGAACTCATCTGCGGTTGTCTATACCTTAACGGTTCTATAGCCTTATGGGCTGAAGTTAATAAATGAAGCATCTATCCCTGCATGGGCATGTATCTTAGCATTGCACAAATGAACTGGGCAGTTCACATCATTAACTGCAAAATTAGTATTTACTTGTTGAAATATGTTGGAAACAATGTGAATAACGACATTATGAAAGCACTTCCGTTTTGCAGCCTACGCTTTACACATCACATGAAAGCCGTCTACCTTCTATAGTTGTGCGGTGAATGTGATATTTTTTTTTTATGCGAGTCCATTGTCTTGTTCTCCCTTGGTTCTGTAATAATACTGCCTTCCCGCTTCCACTTGTCCCTCATTGAGCTCATAACGCTATAGGCGGATCTATCGAATCTGTATTAATCTTCGTTAAATTCTCCCCCCATTGAATACATCAAAGCATGCTTTTACAATTAACATATAGTATTCCTGGTGGGCTCTTGTCCGTCCCCATTGCTTTTCATATATGATGTAAATGTGAAATAATAAAATACTGTATTCCAGAAATGATCGAGTCACTTACCCTGCAGAGAGCAGGCTATACGTGTGCGCATAAGAAGCCTGCTTGCATGCCTGTCTGCTAATAAAAGAAGGCATTTGCTTGTGAAATTGACATTTTTCTGACGTCCTTGCGCAGAGCCTTGCTCCAGCTCAGCCGGTTTTGGCAAATTGCCTTTGTTGAAAAGTCCCAAGATGTCACGGTTAAGCATTTTTAAACCCTTCATCTGTGTTTTTTTCTTTTGTTTTAAATTGTGAAATCCGAATTCTTGAATGTTGCGGGCGAGCTGACGTGGCCATGTTTGAATAACCGCGGTGTTATATATAGTGTTAAGGTTGATTGAATTAGGGTGGGCAACACAAAAACACAAATCAATGAAGATTCTAACGCTGTTCCTGCAGAAAGGAGTGCATATGCTGCAGTGTGTATGTGGACAGCGCTCGAAACCGACTAAGAGCCCAAGTGGTAAGACACATTATTTAAGAGCTTTCTCTCGCATTCCGGGCAGGGGTTTGAGCTGCTTCGCTGTTTTACTGTGTTAAAATGATATTGCATTTCTTTCTTTGTTATTATTAAAACGAAATTGTTTCGTTTTTAGTGCAACTGACGGGCCTCCGTGTGTTTAGAATAGAGACCTGCTATAAGTTTAGTTTCATTCCACATGGTGTCAAACCGGGGTTTTGTTTTATTGAGCTTTGTATTTCTTTTATAAGACCGCTACTGTATAGTGTACCAAGATGTTGAAATACTTACAGCTTCTGTATAAAGATCGAGTACAGGCAAAACCGAGAAACGGTTTACATCGCTGCTATAAAAGCAACATACAACTTGTAAGAAATACGTAAAACATGTCGCGATATTATTATTATTATTATTATTATTATTATTATTATTATTATTATTATTATCAGACCTTCCTACTAAACCGGACTCGGGGGTGCTTATTTCAGGACCTTGGACGGAGACGCTGGACTTTTGGATTTGTAGAGCAAATAAAGACACAATATTGCATTTCCTTATCTGTCGCGTAAGTACTTAATTACACATTCGCCCTGTTGACCATATTTAATGCGTTTATACTTTCAAAATACCTCGTTCGTTTTTTTTTTTTTTTTTTTAATTTGTTTAAATATTTAAAACCAGTTCTAGGTGTATTAGTATTACATATTTTATTTTTTAAGAACATAAGAAAGTTTTCAAACGAGAGGAGGCCATTCGGTCCATCTTGTTCGTTTGGTTGTTAGTAGCTTATTGATCCCAGAATCTCATCAAACAGCTTCTTGAAGGATCCCAGGGTATCAGCTTTAACAACATTACTGGGAAGTTTATTTTTTAATCTGTGGTATTTGTTTGATGCATTTGGATCACTGGCCTATGAAAGGTTAAGAGTGAACTTGCCAACAGCACACATGCATTCATTGAATCAGTTACTATGGTTTAAGAGCTCCATCTGTTTCAAGCGCTATCTTCAGAATGTGGTAAAGATGTGGCTCAGCCCCACATTTACTACAGACAGCCACTGGGATGTTCTTTCAACTGCACTGGAACTCGGCTCCAACCTCACAGTACTCTGTCACAGCTTCAACTCCTGTCTACCATAAACTAGCAGGAAACAATTGATTTGTTAACAAAAAATCATCTTTAAAAGGCCACAGGGGATAGCTGTAATTCAATAGTAACTGAAGCTAAATAAATAGATTAACTTCAATGCAGCCTGCCCACAATAGCATCCAGCACAGGTGCTCTAAGCAGGTCACAGTGCTTTTTAACTCTGCATTGCTTTGCAGTGCACATGTAGCCAACTGCAATGTACACAGCAACCCTGTGCATTTAAAATGTGTGATGACGACAATGATTTAAACTGGTGAATGGTTACGCTTAAACTTGTATCTATATTCTTAGTTCATAGTAAAAAGTACTAATGCAATTCTCACTAGAATTGACACATTGCCCAAGTGGATATCATTAAAGTAGGGTCTGTAGAGTCTGCGAAAGGTTTGAAATGATAAATGCAGGTCTGGCGCAGGGGAAGACAGGCGTGTAACCCAGGAAGAATGGCCTAGATTTCCTGGATTTCCCCTGATAAATGTGTCTATTTTTATGGGTTGCTGCCCTCATAACCACACAGAATTAGGACAACTAACTGTTCAATAGCAATTACCTGGGAGTTTTCTACACTGCAGAAAATGACAGGAGCAATCATTGCAGTGTATGTATTGTGTAGATACTATATTCATTGCAGTGTATATATTGTGTAGATACTATATTCATTGCAGTGTATATATTGTGTAGATACTATATTCATTGCAGTGTATATATTGTGTAGATACTATATTCATTGCAGTGTATATATTGTGTAGATACTATATTCATTGCAGTGTATATATTGTTAGGACAAGATAGCTTTGAAAAATGTGTTCTGACATGATAGCTTCTTTAACAAAAGTACATATTGTACTCCCTAATATTGAGGTTATATAGAACAGGTTGATTGAAGTATTAAACAGTATGTTCTATACATGTATTATCAGCTATATCTACGTCAGACTGCAGTAGTTACATTTAGCAGGTGAAAGGGTTCCAATGGCTGCTGCAGTGTCATCTGTTCATTCCACTCATACTCCTTGAATAAATGACCTTGCTACTGGATTTGAATTCACAGCTTCCTAACTCTAAATCAAGAACTGTACCAGATGAAGCAAAGAAAGATTTCCATCTATCTATCTATGCTGGATTCCTCTCCTGTTATCATCCTATTTAACCTGCCTTGTTGGGTCAATCATTTATTTGCCTGTTTTTGTGTGTTGAGTTGATCTTGAGAAATCACAGTGACAGGTCTTTCAGTTCTAATATTGAACTTTAGTTCCAGGCTCTTGTTACAAGTTATCCAGCTTCTCCTCCTGTTTAAAAAGGTTTAAGTGCATTCAAAAGCCACTCCAGTGTCTCTATATTTTTTAATAGATTCAATTAAGATGTGTATGCATAAACAACAACAACAGTATCATGAAAATAAATCCACTCTACTTAACAAAAATAACTTCTTAGTTACAGTATACTGGTAGTAACTTCTAATAAATATCATATGAATGCTGGTATTGAAATTGAGCTGTTATTTTAATCTGTAACTTTCTTCTTATTGTTTTGTTTCCTCTCTGTTATTCTCTTGATCAAATACACACACACACACACACACACACATACACACACAAACAGGACACAAGCTATAAACCCATCTGGTAATGTGCTCAGTGTCCAACAGGAGGCTGGGTCAAATACAGAATGCAGATGTAATGTGCTGAGTGTCCAGCAGGAGGTAAACTACAGTACTTCTTGGATTTAGTGATCATTTTATTACGGAAGAGATGGCTAACACTCCACATGCTGCTCTGCTTGGTACAGCTTGCTCTGTTTGGGTTATTGTGCAAACTGATTGATGTATAGTATTTTAGATGTCATGCACCCACTATTGTGAACTCTGATAAGACTTTACTTCTACCCATTCCACAGGCAGCTAATAGCTCATTCTTCTGTATTCTGTACAGCACAGTACATCTCCTCTCTCTCAGGTTGTCCCATAGTTTACTCCCAGGAGGTCCTGCTCCAGGTTAGGATGACATTACTCCACAGGCACCTCCTGACAGTCCCTCATAGACTGTAGTGTAGGTTAGCGCCGTACTGGGAGTCAATTCACAACTCTAACCTAGTCTAAGTGCATGACGGTCCCAATGCAGAAAGACAAGAATGAAAGATGGAGACCTCCAAGGACAAATGTACTTTGAATTTTCAATTTCTCTTTGATATCACTATCTTCACATTTCTTAATCAACACATTCTTTCTTCAGCAAGTCTGCATTTTAAAATCAAATCTCCTTTTGTGAAAAACACCAATTGCAATTGTAAATGATAAAAAACAGTAAATGAAGATGACACAATGACATTATTATTATTATTATTATTATTATTATTATTATTATTATTATTATTATTATTATTAATAATAATAATAATTTGTATTAGTTTTATTGTTATTTCTGAGTTGTTTATTTCTGGTTTAGTTGTTTGGTGTTTGCATTTTTTCTTTCTGGAAAAAGTGCTGATGATGATTTGGAGTAAATAGCATTTCTGAAAGTGCTGAAAATGTTTCAGTTAGTTATTACAGTAGCTAGGGAATGTAACTCAGAAACAGGAAAGACATTAATCATTTAAAATATTTTGTGAAGCACAGGCAGTGATGACGCATAGTCCACTTCATTAGTAAATCCTCTTTATCTCTGCATTATTAGTTGGGTCAAAGAGGTGCTACTGTATGCTACACAATGTTATTGATTGTATGTATTGTAAATGATGCATGGCTAGCAGCTCATCTATATGGATCTAGACGGATTGCTGTGTGATTCTCAGGAACGGTGCTAGGATTCACTGGACCTCATGTTTGATTTTTGGAGAATTTCTTTAGATGCACAGGTTTATGTTTCATGATTTAAACTCTTTTAGCTCTTTGGTACAAAAGTCAGGCCAAGTAGCCAGATCATAAAAATCATGTAAAGGTGACTGACTAGCAACCGGGTTTACAATACATGATTCAGTACCTTGTATTTGCTGTTGTTGTACATTTCCAATCCGATGTCTCTGATTCACGTCTTTCCTCTGCTCAACTGTTGTTTGTTTTTTGTGCGAGGAGGAGGGTGGCAGTTCCGCTGCCGCACTATACTTCCATCTGCTGTTGTTGGCCTACTTTTAAACCATTTACTGGACTAGCTTGCTTCCACCAAGCGTTTTTTTTTTTTTTTTTTTAACCAGGCAAGTCTATTATGGAAAATTGGGGTGTGATGCAGGAGTTTTCACAGAGAATTAAAGTTGACTGACAGGCCTATGTGTTTATTTTATACCTTGTTTTTATACCTTGTTACTAAACTGTTTGTTATAATCTTTATAAACAGCAGCTGTGAAAGAAATACATCCCCCCCAACCCCCCCCTCCCCCACATAAATTGTCTGTTGTTTTTTAATTGATACTGACCTATTATAAAGTTTCACGCTGAGTCCCGCCTACGTAGCTCTGATTTGATAATGTGTGTTTTGACTGACAGTACAACTTTGCCACGGTTCCATCAGGAGAACAGTTTTTTGTTTTTGTTTTTGTTTTTGATATGCGCCTCACCAAAGGCTGGGCCCGGGTGCAGTTGCATCCCCCCCCCCCCCCCCGACGCCAGCCCTGAGTGAACTGTAGGAATCTTTGGTGAGTCACAGACCAGCGTGAAACTCATCATCATCAGGCATAGGGTGAAACTGACCATGTTTTCTGTTTACTATAAATTGAAACACCTTTACTAACACTAGGTGGCAGTGCTGCTTTGTGAGCTTGTCAAACAAGAAGATTGCAACACACTTTCAACAACAGGGTAGGTGCTTGGGATGGCACCAACACGTTTCAAGAATGCCCTTCATTTTTTTTTAATGTACAGTAAGCTGGCGATTTGGCACAGAATTCTAAAGGCTAGCTTTTGTGTGTTCAATAATACACCATACCCACCTCCGGAGCGGCGGTGAACATTCTTCACCACATATATCACATCACATTATTTCTTTCACCTAGGGTACAAATTATTTTGTGTGGTGTTTTTTAATAAGGAAAAAGATTTTTGTCATTGTTTGAAAATAAAGACAATTCTAATATGCTTAAGAGTCCATCCCTTACCATTGTGGTAGAGTAGGGGAGGACATATGTAGTCCAGGTGTTTGCTGCAGGACTGCATCCCCCAGAATGCCATTGGGTTGGAGTCAAGCCAGAAGTGGAATCACCTGGCTCTAATTTAATGAGGCACATCTGCCTGGGATTAAGCAGCCAGGTTTATAAAAGCGAAACCTGTGTGGGGAAAACTTGAAGGGTACTGTGTGAACGTGGGTGTGCATGTAAAACATGTATACTGTGTGTAACAAAGTGTTTTTGTGGAACTAGTAATTGGCTTAGCAGTCTGTCTTAGTTATGAACTGGTAAAAGTTGAATTAGTGCTCCCAATTGGAGTTAGGCTTTGTTCTGTTTTATTTGTTTTTTATTTGTTGTAAATAATGAAAGCATGCAGAAAAGTGCTAGGCTGCAGTTCTTGTGCAGCACTATAGACCCCCATGCTTTTGTTGCAGGACAGAGATGGCTGCTGTATAGTTTTTGCAGATGTTTTTGAATAAGAAGCTAAACAATTATAAGAGATGGTCTGTTCCATCTCATGTAGTTTTACCGAATGGCAGCTCCCTTGTTCCAGTACCAAAGTATTGAAACAACGTGCTCTAATAAACTCTGAGTTTCATAATTCCCACCATTTTTATCTCTTCTTTCTTTCATCAAGAACATTGCAAGATGTTGAGCTGCTCTTTCGTGCCTTGGTTAGTTCAAGTTCAGATGCCTTCATGAAGGGCAGTATAAAAATTTAAGTGTGCACTGTAATCTATTGTATTGCATGACAAAACTCTCTTCATGCAAACTCCTCCATTTCTAAAGTATTTGTTTCTGCAGTCAATTGCAGCAGTGGCATGTTTCACCATATCTTGTGCATTCTGAAATTTGCTGTACATTTGGCTGTTTCTTTGTCACCACTGGTAGGTAACAGACCTTAAGAAATACAATTAGAGTTTACTGCATAGCCCAACATTGTGCTGGATAGCAATACATCCATGACACCAAAACATAGACTTAGAAAGTATTTAAACTGTCTGAACCCATTCCTATCTATCTATCTATCTATCTATCTATCTATCTATCTATCTATCTATCTATCTATCTATCTATCTATCTATCTATCTATCTATCTATCTATCTATCTATCTATCTATCTATCTATCTATCTATCTATCTATCTATCTATCTATCTATCTATCTATCTATCTATCTATCTATGCATGCATGCCATGGTATTTGGTTCTTCCTGGGCAATAGCATAACCTTTTCTGAAACATGATCATTGCTCTGTTTGCTATTTGTTTATATAATACTGCTGTAACATCAAGGGGAATGCCAATAGAAAATCCTTTTACTAATCCTACCGCTATTTGATTGAGCTACAGCTGGCTTAGTTTTAACAGCACTGTACAGCAATGTGTCTTTTCATCAGCTTCCCTTTCAGTTAAGCTCATAACTCTATGAAGTCCCGAGGGCATTTTCTTATCTAAATTTTCAGCTGTTCCCATTTCTCTTCCGTTATTCATTCTCTTCATCTCTGTCTGACTGTGTTTACCAAAATCAGTTCAAGTAGAAAAGAGATTGATTGAAATTTGCATTCCTTAGTATGCCTGTGCCCAGTGGAACTCAAGCCACATCTCTGAAGTCGTGTGACAAAGAATAGCTGTCCCCCATAATCTTACTGTATGTGACCATTGAGAGGACAGGTTTGAAAGCAGTGATTATCGGGTACACTAAAGAATGCATTGCTTTGTTTCATTATTAGTGCAATAATGAATACATATCTTGACTCAATGAATATTGCACACCATCCATTGAAACTCATCTGGAATGACAACCTTCATGACAAAGGATCATTATTTTTATAAACAGCTCGGGGCTCATGGTACAGTAGCATTAGACATTTCCTGATGTATTTTCATATACAATGACATTCTGAGATAAGACAGTGGACTACATCCTCTGTAAAAAAAATAAATAAATAAAATTCTATATTTTTTTAAGCAAAAGACAATGTGGTTAGAAACAGGATTGGGGAGTTAATGCATGTCCTAGATGCACACCTCACATTCAATTCAAATGCATCTAATTAAGATTTCTGACAGGCAAGAGGTTTTTCCCATGCTTTGAAGTCTTTACATAGAAGACCTGAATGTATTTCTTTTCTTTCCCTATGGTGTTGTTATGTAAGTGAGAAATATTGCATGATAATCCAATAACGGCTGTGGCGCATCATTCTCACAATGCATAGTGCTGAGCCTTCAAGGCACTCCTGTGCAAGTAGGATTCGCAGTGTTTTAATGGAAACCTTGTCTTAACATGCAGATCTTTGAATTCCCTATGCACAGTCCCAGCAGAAACCCTTCAACCTTAAGCAAAGTGAAAAGAGGAGATGCTGCAGAATGTGTTCTGAATAAAGACATTGCTGGAGCACTGTGGTAATATTAAAATATAGGGTAGCTGTTTCTTAAGGGTCACACGTGACATACCGTACACAGTCTTTTTTTTAAAACCTTTTTAAAATGGTGTTCTTAAAAACTTTAGCCAATATGAAACCCCTATTCAATATGAACCCCCTTAGCCAATATGAACTCCCTAGCCAATATGAAACCCATATTCAATATGAACCCCCTATGAACTCCCTAAATATGAACCCCCTTAGCCAATATGAACTCCCTAGCCAATATGAACTCCCTATTCAATATGAACCCCCTAGCCAATATTAAACCCCTAGCCAATATGAACCCCCTAGCCAATATGAACTCCCTAGCCAATATGAAACCCCTATTCAATATGAAACCCCTAGCCAATATGAACCCCCTTAGCCAATATGAACCCCCTTAGCCAATATGAAACCCCTAGCCAATATGAACCCCCTAGCCAATATGAACTCCCTAGCCAATATGAAACCCCTATTCAATATGAACCCCCTAGCCAATATGAAACCCCTAGCCAATATGAACCCCCTTAGCCAATATGAACCCCCTAGCCAATATTAAACCCCTATTCAATATGAACCCCCTTAGCCAATATGAACCCCCTTAGCCAATATGAACCCTTTTTTCAATATGAACCCCCTAGCCAATATAAACAAACCCTTTTCCAATATGAACCTCCTTTCCAATATGGAACCCCCTTAGTCAATATGAACAGATAATACAGATTCATATTAACAGGGAGATGGCAGCTCTTTCAACATTAAATTAGCATCAAACACTCCCACATAAAGCTAAGTGACCTAAAAAAAAGCACTCACTTAATTACAGCAGTGTATCTGGAGATGGTAGTGAGCTCAGAGGAAAATAAGCAATGGAATCACGTTTTAATGATTTAATTAATATTAGAGATCTGGGGTATATATAATATATATATATATATATATATATATATATATATATATATATATATATATATATATATATCTCACATATTCAATTAGTAATATTTTAATATTTAATAATAATATTAATTATAATAGGCAAGGTAGGCAATGCGTAAAGTTTCTTTGATTGCTACGTGTGTGTGTGTGTGTGTGTGTGTGTGTGTGTGTGTGTGTGTGTGTGTGTGTGTGTGTGGTACTAATCCACCCAGAACATTATATGTTTTTATGAATACTTCATTTTTTTATAAAATACGTATTTTGAACATATAAACGCATGGAATACAGTAAACAGGTCGAATATTCAACTAAATATTTACACGATTGATAAGGAAGTGCAATATTGCGTTTTTATTTAAATCTAAACAAAAATCGGTTGCATAACATTTGTGTTATTTTTTAAACATTTAGTTTTGCAGAATTTGATTAAATAACCCACTCAGGTGTACTTTTAGCAGCCAAATCTCCCCTCTTATAGTGTGACAGTTTATGAGGCGGCAAAGACCGACAGACAGACTGAATTAATGTAGAGGGACAGATGTGAGCTGCCGTTCCCATGCCTCTCTCTCTCTCTCTCTCTCTCTCTCTCTCTCTCTCTCTCTCTCTCTCTCTCTCTCTCTCTCTCTCTCTCTCCGAGAATCCCTCATCAGAACCTTAATCACGTAGGATTGCGTAGAGATACAGGGAGCTGCAGGTTATTCACCGGCTGAGCAACGAGGAGAGAGAGAGAGAGAGAGAGAGAGAGAGAGAGAGAGAGAGAGAGAGAGAGAGAGAGAGAGACCAAAAGGCTGTCAAACTGCTCTGGAAAAAATCACCCCTCTTTGTTATTGTTATATAATAATGCTAATCAATTTGGATGAAGGAGTCGCTACGTCGCTTTTCACCATCGTTACCACTGGCTGGGAATTTATTCACTGATACAGCACTTGAAGCTTCCCCGAGATTTCCCTGCCGAGAGATCCACCGAATTGCTGGGCGTGCGAGGCTGCGGCGTTCCTACAAAGTTATGGAGACCCCTGGACTTTGGATACCAATGCCAGTTTCAAACAGTGAGAAAGGCGTAAAGTATACATGCCGGCTACAAAACATAGAAACAGCTCCGTAATAGAAATTAGCTCTGCCATGTCGGTCTGATCATTTGTGGTGCTCTGTAAAGCACTCAATTTGAATCACTTAGGAACATCGTGCTGTGAAGAGCCGAGCTATTTCAGCAAGAAGGCGGTTCTGTTTTACTGCAGAACATTTTTTTCTTCTTTTTTTCTATTTCTATTGCAGTTGCATAGTACTTATCATCTGTCCTTTTTCCTTTGTATTTTGAACGAGCAGAGACCGGACTGGGGCGCTCTGAATCGTTTGTTACAGTATCAGCATCTTTGTATTTCTCCTGAATTGAAGCTTTCCTCGATACCTGGAGACAGTTTAATGAATACTGTTTCTTCCCCTCTGATCTTCATGACTCGGTATCACTACAGTTAAAACTCCATTCCACCTGATATCACAGCCCTCTTTCCTGAGGTGCATTTGCTCAGTTGCTGCGGCCCACCCTCAGAATAGCGTTTAGCGCTTAGAGTGGGGGAGATGGCAGCTGCACTTGCCAGCTCCCTGATCCGACAAAAAAGGCAGGCTAGGGAATCCAACAGCGACCGCGTTTCAACCTCCAAACGCCGTCCGAGTCCCAGCAAAGATGGGCGAAACCTTTGTGAGAGACACGTATTAAGTGTTTTCAGCAAGGTGCGCTTCTGCAGCGGCAAGAAAAAACCAGTCCGGCGGAGACCACCTGCAGGTCAGTAACACTACATGTCATTCAGAGACGCGACCCTTGATTTCACTGCAGGCAACACATCGGTTGTACTGTCAGAAGGTAAATTCTGAAGGGAATCGCAAAATCACATGACCCGTGTTGCGCTTGTACTCGTACTTTGTATTTACAAAGCAATTCAGGGCTGTAGTTGCGCTATATTATTATTATTATTATTATTATTATATTATTATTATTATTATTATTATTATTATTATTAGAGCTTCCTAATAAACCTGACGCATGGTGCTTATTCCAGGACCTTGGACAGATACATTGGTCTTTGCATTTATATGGCAATAAATTATTTTTATTATTTTGTTCTAAAAACAATATAGTTCCCCTATCTACACAAATAAAAAGATGAACAGCAGTTTCTATACCTTAGTATTTCTCTTTATGGTTCTGCAAACTATTTCATACAATATTCTACTGCTGAGGGGCTCAGTTATGCTGCTAAGAATGCTCTGGTACTGCAGCGGACAAACCCAACCACATTTCTCTCTTCTTGCCACAGCAATAGTCTTTTATATATGAATGCTGTAGTCTTGGTGTTTTTTTGTTTTTTTTAAATACACTAACGCACACACAGTTACTGATTGAAAAGTGACCCCTTAGCAGCTGAAACATCAGAGAATAACCCATTAGCACTTTACAGATGGCAGGCATTTTATTTGTAGGACAAAATGTCCAAACAAATAAATGTCCCTTTTATCTATCTATAAAAAACAAATTGATGAAAGGATAAAGTTGACGTTACGCTTTTACCAGTTCACTGAATTGTCAATAGAAAAGGCTGATTTGTCAGCACTTGAACCTTGTCATCTAGTTACCTTACAGACTGATATAAATGAAGCAGAATTATTAAAGTGCACATCATTAAGCCTTTGGTGTTGTGGTTTTCTCTGCTGTCATTGGGCCAGCTTTAAGATGGGCCTCATTTTCATCTGCTACAATGAGTGAGTGCTTTACAGGAGGCAACCCTACAGTCACAACACAGCACCTGCTGGTAGGTACTCAGATTCGTAGTGTCCAAGAACACTAACATTAGGCACAATTATCTGTGTACAACTGAATAAGTACATATTTTATATCACCTCTGAATCTATGTCTGTTGTAAACACACAGAGATAGTTTCCTGGATGGATACTGTGCAATTAATCCTTTCTATATATAAACACCATGTATGCAGTGAGGCAGTTATCAGCAATCAGACAGATCCCATGGCGTGGGTAGTTCTTATTATACAATGTGGAGATTTTGAATCAGTACTGTGTGGGCAGGCATGCATTGGGTCTGGGTATTGAGGAGTAGCAGAGTAGACACCAATACATTGAAGGAATTCTTTGTCAGTCAAACTAAGGTTGCGGCAACAGTCACCCTCTATGACAGCAGGACATTACAAACCACTGCAAGCGTGAGCTAGACTTCAGTGTATTAATCAGCCCAATACTGCTTTCTTAAAGATAATTCAATATGTTTAAATTGTACTGTGCAACTCTGGTGAAGAGAGTGTAGGAATATGCATGTTTCCCCCTAAACAACTGCAAGATGCTTCCATGAAAGAGAGTAATTGTATTGATTCAATGCTGGAGCAGGTCAGTCTGTGGCTGCTAAGGGTTAGAAAAGCAGGCAGACCATCAAGCGGTATTATTCAAAGGTGTTTATCACATTTTTTACAACATTGCACAAGTTATTAAAGGGGCATGAGGCCAGAGGCTGCCTCGCTAACTGGAGGGTCCGTATTTAGACTGCAAATCCAACCAGCCCTGAAGGGGTTTGCAAACAGAGTTGAAAGTGACTCGTGACAACAGCAGAACATCAATGAATGCATGCAATAACACAGGCACAGTCAACAGTGTACAATAAGTTTTGCTGGATGCATTTTCCCCAATACTTAGGATGAGGACAGTTCATTAAAGGCTCCTCATTGGTGTGAACACACACTGTGGTGAATGCATGCTGTCCCAGGCAGTGATCCAGTTTGTTCTAGTGGCAGTTGAGTTTCTGCTATTGGAATATTCCTTCCTGTTGTACTTGCTGCAGCAGTGAGAAGTGCTGCAGAAATCAGTACAGTATTGTTACAGCAAAACCGAATATATTTGAAAAAGAACAATTAACATGGGTTTTAATTGACTGCTCCTCCAGTACAGTGAGTCATTTTTGAAAGACACTTTTTTGTGATACAGTGTATTTGATGTGTTATAGACACTTTGTGACATGCGTTTTATTTAAGTTGTGCTGCCCGATTTAAAGAAGTTGGTTTGAGGTTTTAATAATGTATAGCTTTTTGCCACTTACAAAAATGAACTAGAGAACCTCATACTACTGCTTCATGGATTATGTCAAAGCAACATTGTGTTGGCTTGTTTAATGATTTCACAGCACTAATCCAGTCTCCATGTAATGCTTCTTGAAGGAATTTAATTGCATTGCATGGTCTTGCGCAATGCTGACCAATGTTGCCTTGGATGGGCTGTTTCTGGGCTCCTGTCCATCGCTAACAAAGCAGGGCAGGGACATGGGAATCAAACCATTAAGAAGCACAAAACTTCTAACAGTGGGTAGTCAGTGGGCAAGGAGGCATAGCAAGATTATACAAATCTATTCTGATGTTGGTTGCAATGCCCATGCATGTATATCTTGATTCTCTTTGTTGCCTGTAATTGCAGGTTAAAAAATAAGACCCATGTAATTCGTATATTGTGCTCCATGCAGATCTATGAATGCTTGTACAATTATTACAGACCATAGTGCAATTGTGCACATCCCTGAGTGCCTTCACAATGATTACAACTTGTATCAAAGTGATGCATTAACAGTATGTCGGCTGCATATGTAATCCATCCTGTGGTGGATATCAATGTCGCTCTAATTACCAATAAATATGGGTCATTTTTGGCTAATGACAATTTTGGAAATGGCCCCTATGACAGGGCAGGGGCTTTGCACAAGTAGTTTGTAAAAATGGTGTGTGGTTTGTTTATAATCAATGTTTTAAAAGCCTGTGATGAATATGGCCATTCTCAGACAGCCAGTGTGAGGATGGCCAGCTATACAGAGGAGCTGGAATTCACTCCCTTTGTTCTGCTGCTGGAGAGAGTCCGTCTGGAAAGAACTGCAAGCAGCAGGTTTCTTTGAACTGGTAAGGAATTCAGTAGGAAATCATGTTCTAGTTCTTTACAGAATTAGATGTGAATGGCTGATGCTAAATCTTCAGATCTGTTTGTGATCCAGGCAGGAAACATGCATCCCAGTGACTATTAGTGCAGCTATGGCGTGGTACTCCAATGCTTTCTTTCTTCTTTCAGAACCCCAGCTGAAAGGTATTGTCACCCGGTTATTCAGCCAGCAGGGATTCTTCCTGCAAATGCATCCTGACGGCACCATCGATGGGAACAAGGATGAGAACAGTGATTACAGTAAGAAAAACATCATTAAAATACTGTACATTGGACTCTGTGTGTGAGAATAATGATTACAATAAGAACAGCATCATTAGAATACATTGGACTCTGTGTGTGAGAATAGTGATTACAGTAAGAACAGCATCATTAGAATACATTGGACTCTGTGTGTGAGAATAGTGATTACAGTAAGAACAGCATCATTAGAATACATTGGACTGTGTGTGAGAATAGTGATTACAGTAAGAACAGCATCATTAGAATACATTGGACTCTGCGTGTGAGAATAGTGATTACAGTAAGAACAGCATCATTAGAATACATTGGACTGTGTGTGAGAATAGTGATTTTTTTAAAAAAAATACGTATTTTGAACATATAAACGCATGGAATACAGTAAACAGGTCGAATATTCAACTAAATATTTACATGATTGTTAAGGAAGTGCAATTGGACTGTGTGTGATAATAGTGATTACAGTAAGAACAGCATCATTAGAATACACTGAACTCTGTTCACAAATGTTTAACTCACACTTGTTTAATTACTGTGCTGGATCGTTTAAGGTAAGGCATGAATCCATGTTCTTCTAAGCAGTCGATAAATTGTTTCATGAATATCAAGCCTTAATTACAATAATGATGTAAGTTTTGAAAAGGGGCTTTTTGTTTTTCCAAAGCATTAGCTCAAGTCTTCAAGTAGCACAGTATTTTTTAAACACTTTGAACATTGTTAAAGAACAATTGGCTTCAAATGGCTTCTTCAGTGTTTTTAAGCCTTCCCTTTCTTAACCGCTCTGAGTAGTTATAGTGCCGCTGCTCAGATAGTGAAAGGGAAAGTGCTTGGACTGTTTTGAAAAGCCCAGTGACTTTTCAAAAGAAACGCATATTTTTTTTTTGTTTGTTTTTTTACATATTATTAATTATTTGCCATTTCCATAACTATTTTCATGTTTGTGTCTCTCCTCTTTCTCCTTTCAATTGTGTACATTAACCCTACTTGCAAGACTGGATTAGGTTCTTGCTAGTTGGAAACAAACTGACAAACTGTACATTTCATAAGAGATATGCAGTTAAATGCATAGCAGCAATTGATCCAATGACATTCTTAATGTAAAGATACCATATTTGCTCAGTAGTACATGAACACTGCAAATAAAATGCCTGGAACTTTTTAGTATTTTATTGGCAGGTTGTCTGCTTAAGACACATGAGGTCTATAGAGTGATTAACGCAATCCATTTGCTTTCATTATCACTGTTAAAATGCACCATTTTTCAGGAGAAGCCCCATCAATGTACACCTTTAATTATGCAGCTTTAAAAACATCTCCAGCCAAGTGCAGCAGGGGAGTGCAAATCATCCTGAGAGCACCTATACCAGTGTTTAAAGAGATCAACAAGCATTACTAAGAATGACAGAGAACCCTGCCTAGTGAAGCTTTACTACACTGCAAACACAGGTCACAGATTTAAAGAGAACCCTGACATCTTCATCCTCCACCTCCTCCTCCTCTTCCCCCTCCCTCCTCCCTCCTCCTCTCCTCCTCCTCCTCCTCCCCCTCCTCCTCCTCCTCCTCCTCCCTCCTCCCCCCTCCTCTTCCTCCTCTTCCTCCTCCTCCCTCCTCATTTTCCTCCTCCACCCTCCTCCTTCCACCTCCTCCCTCCTCCTCCTCCTCCTCCTCCTCCTCCTCCTCCTCCCTCCTCCCCTCCCTACTTCTCCTCCTCCCTCTTCCCTCCTCCTCCTCTTCAGTCTTTCACACAGTCAGTATTTTGTCAGATGCAGCAATCCTATGACATTGAAACTCAAAGCTCATCATTCTGGGCTTGTTTGATCATCCGAGTCACAGCTATTTTTTTTTTTATTTATTTTTTTTTCTAAAATAAAATCTGGGGTTAGCCATTTTATTTTTCCAAAGTTAAGGGAAATGCGCCATGTTGTCCCTTTTGACCTTGCCTTTTATTTGACAGAACCTTGATCAGTCCCGGCTAATATCTATCAGAACAATATCCCCCTCCCTGCGTCTAGCTTCTTGACATGAGAAATGGTTTGTCAAAGCCAAGCACCATCACTCTGTCTGGTGTATTAGAAACTAATGCAGACTGTCAATCTGCTGAAGGATAAGAATTGAAGATCCCGAGACATGTGCTGACAAACGCTTTCCATGTAAAGAAATGATTTCAACAAGAGAGCTGTTCGAATGACTTGCTCTTTATGTTAGCAAATGAAATGTGCTCACAAAATGTAATGTTGACACAGTTGTCTTGGACTATCTCATATGGTAAGCCAGCCTGTTAACCTGTTCATAAGTCAATGCATCTTGAAGGGTTTGCACCAAGGGAAAGACAACAATGTTTGTAAAGAAAGGTACAATGTTTTAAAAATCATCAAATAAAAAATGACAGAAATCAAAGTAATGTTTCTGTTTCTTGGTCTTTGTATTGCAATCATGTCCAGGTGGTGGTGTGCTGAATGCAGTGTGTTCTCTCTTGCAGCTCTCTTCAATCTGATCCTTGTGTTGAATGCAATGTGTTCTCTCTTGCAGCTCTATTCAGTCTGATCCCTGTGCTGAATGCAATGTGTTCTCTCTTGCAGCTCTGTTCAATCTGATCCCTGTGCTGAATGCAGTGTATTCTGTCTTGTAGCTCTCTTCAATCTGATCCCTGTGGGCTTGCGTGTGGTAGCCATACAGGGAGTGAAGGCTGGCTTATATATAGCGATGAATGGTGAAGGATACCTCTACACCTCAGTAAGATAAAAAGCTTTCATTTTATTGCATGTTGTAGAGCAATTCACAGCAGAATGCACTGAGGATGGATGGAAACATTGAGGCTACTGTCCCTATCCAATCTTAATCAAACCTCTTTTTATATGCTGTACATCAAGATGATACAAGCGATTCTGTGGCCATGTGGCCACAAGGCAGCAGGGATATAGTTTATATAGATAGATAATAGATAGATAGATGAATGGATGGATGGATGGAACAATGGGATCTCTCACTCCCTCTTGAAGTCTTTACTAGTAGTAGTAGTGCTTGATTCTGCAAACTCATAGTTCTCTCCAGTAATCTCTTGAAGTACAGAGGATGTGTCTTGTTGGTAACACTTCTTCTGATGACCTTTAGAAAGGGATGCCAAATAATCTTTTCAGAACACCAAGTTCATCGTTAAAAAAGCCAGGCAGGCATAGTATTCTGAATTCAATACTTAAGACATTGAAAGGTAAATGGGTTTCCGGTGTAAATCTGTGATTACTGGAGATCATGGTCACACACAGAGTGCTTCTTCTAGTTCTGAGGAATTGATTCCTGTGCTGCTTCCTTTTGAAATCACCTACGCAAAGAATGTGCAAAAGCATTGTGACGGAGAGCTTCCCTTTCTGTTACTTCATCTCCAGCAACTACAGCTGTGCTGTAGTAAACACAACGGAGATCAGCCTAAAAACCCAAGGAGAGCAGCACTGTGCAGTCTGTCTGTTTCTTTACTGAGAGATATGCATGTTCTAAACAAACGCAGGCATCTTAAAACGAATCAAACTGCAACAGCTTTAGTTCCATCCTATTTACCAGTCTCACTTGCCACACCTGCTGCAGAATTGTGCTGTTTATACCATTGAGTGGATCAGTACAAGCATCTCCACAGCTTGTAGAATGCATGCAGATACAATCATCATCAGTCAGTAGGTACTAGTAAATGAGATTATGTGATCTTTACACATCTTGTGATATTAAACACCATGTGAGTGGAAAGGTAGAGATACAGTTCTAAGTGGAGTGGTCCTCCTCATGCCACATGTACAAGCCCCCCTGAAAACTAGCAGGACTTTAGAATCCTGAAACTCATTTTAAACAATGACAGACATTTCAAGCAGCCTAAGCGATCCAGACCAAAATCCACATAAAACATGTGAGCTGGGTCTATAATGCCATCAATATCCTTTGCACCAGCCATTACTTGTAGAAAGTCACAGTATTTCATTAAGTGGGACACTGTACTGTCGCCGTGCTCAATAATCCATCACATTAATGATGAAGTAATATTTAGACACAGTGGATGAGGATCTAAGATCTTTAATTTGGAACATCAGTTTGCTTTAAGGACCACAGATATATCGACTTCAGGTGGTTAAAAAGCTAAAAGATAAAAGGGTTTTAATATTTAAACTTACATTTGACTGTATGTTGCTGTAGTTGAAACAATGGCGTGAATAAAATCCATGTTTTGCAATAGATATACTTTATAATAGCTACAGCAGCCCCATAGCTTTATCTATCTATCTGTCTATCTATCTATCTATCTATCTATCTATCTAGATAGATAGATAGATAGATAGATGCTCAAAAAGCCAGCTGCCCTTTTTTGTTTTTCTTTTTGTTTTAAATGATGCTTCCTATGCCTTGTGAAGTAATAGACCATTTCTGTTTTTAGATGAGAGTGCATTTGGTATTCCGCCTGCATTTCTTCACGCCTCCAGGTTGCTTGTGTGATCTTGTTAATTGCCTGCCAGGAATTAGTCTAAAATCCTTCTGTTCATTCTAAGCCTACAGTTTTGCTGCATTTTTTCACACATAGGTATTTCACTTTGATTCTGCTTAATCCGCACAGATTTTCACAGATAGATCACATTTTCTGGCACCAAATTGAAATGAATAATAACAAATGCAAAATATGTTCAGTAAATGAATACATAAATAAATAAAACAACTGTCCTCTTGGGACATAATTATAGAGCAAACACAGCTTGAAGGGAAGACTAGAAACCAAACAGGGAAACCTGTTTCTTCTGTCCATTTGAGTCCATAAGATATTATGTGATGAACTATACTTTGATCAGTGGGATCATGTTTCCTTGTGCTTAATGAATGCTGGAATACTTCAATGAAAATATCCATTTCACTTACCCTTTAATTAGTTTGAAAAACACTGTGAATGTGCATCACCTGACTGGCTTTCCAGTGCCTCACTACAAACTATGGACCCTGTTCACAGACACTTAGAGCTATTTCATGAAACACTTCATTCAATTAACAAATTAGAAGGTTAAATAATACTTTTGAAATGTATTAAAAGTATCCGTAAACCAGAGTGGCAACCGGAAGAAAAAGCATTAGAAATGTTTGCATAGCCCTTGTGTTTGTAAAAGCATTAGACATGTTTGCACAGCCCTTGTGTTTGTAAAATATGTTTAAAACAGTGAGCTGTGAGGGTCACCTTGAGCCTCTGCAAGAATAACTCGCTGTCATTTGAAAGAAGTACAGAGTTATTTGTTAGGTCTCTGATGGTTTCACTTGTGCGAAGTCATCCACACAAACCATAATGCAAAACATGCAATAAGCACAGCCAGTTCAGAGAAGTGATGGAGGATGGCATGTCCAGAGGTAATCGATAAGAGCGGCCCCATTGCTAGGGCCCTATGAAATTCATGGCAGGACTAACCTGCAATTCACTCCTGAATCTCCAGGTGTCCATGCAGCCACTCCAGCTAAAGTGATCTAAAGAATAATGACAGAATCAACACATTACATTCTGGATAATTAGAAAATGCCCTCTCGAGACTTGCTGTTTTAGAAAGAATTGAACCATCAACAAAATCAAAAAGCATTTCTTTGAGAGATTGCACGCAGCAACATCCACCTGGTGTCTCAACTCTCCCTGACTGCAACGCATGTTAAGGGACTAGTGGAAGTCTAAGCTGTAACGTTAAGAGTTCATGAAACATATAGTAAAGTTGCAGAATTAATAAATACATACTGAGCACTGGCACAAGAGTTTCACAGCACAGATGCCAGGAAACAAACAGTGTGTTAAAACTGTCCACAAAGTTTATAAAAAATTGACGCACTGCTACAACCGTGATCAATGCAGAATAAAACCACGTTTTATTCAACCAGCTCACAAGTTTCTGAAGGCAGTGAAGATTTTCCAGCCACAACAAGTTAGACTCTATTACAGTGTTTGAAGCTAACTGCAATTCAGAAATGGAGGGCTATCAGCTATATAAAACGGTAGTGGAATTTCTTTGACTGACTTGTGGAAAATAACTATTTCTCAGTTTAGTAAAAAAGGCTAAAAGATATTGGTCAGTTATTACCAATTCTGTGGATGTGGTTTTCTTCATTTGAACACATTTTCACAGAACAATGTCAATCCATGAAAGAAGATCATCTTTAAATCAATGTCAGTCGCCATCTACATCGTTGTGTTTATTAATCTGCTAATACATGCTTTGTAGTTATGGCAGGAGCTGTTCAAATGGTTAAAGTAAGGCAATGGGGTGGTTGTTTAATGATTGCTCATTACATGGCTAGAGGAATAAATTACAGGTTAAGAAACAAGTGAAAAATACAGGGCCCTACCCATTGCATCTTATAGTGTTTGATGCAAGGAGAGATTATTAGACATGAAGCTTAAGATGGCCAGAGGAATTTGAAATTGTTATTGGGTTTGCTTTTACAATGAATCATGAATGAAGGCTTGCATGTTATCCTCATACACCTTTAGAAGTTCAATAGCATCAATCTCTGAAAGCCTGGATTACTGTTATAAGTCCACCTGACATTGATACATTGACATATTAAAATGATTGAGCAGTTGTCATCAGTGAAAATAATTCTTAACACATTTCCTTGTCTTGAGTTATAGGTGATGTCCCACTAAGGTCATACATTCCTTGGGAAAAAAAAAACACACATAAGAAATGGAATATAATCTTAGTGTGTCTTCTAAAAATGCAAAATAAAAGCTTACTCCATTTTATTTTATTTTATTTAAAATGTTCTCACTTGGAGAGCCACAGGTTTGGTAATTACAAAAAAATAAAGAAAAGTTTTCTGAGTTCAGCTTTCCAGCTAACTGCAGTTCACACTAGATTTGCATTCGCAATGCTTTGCTATAGCTAACCATAGGTTCTACAATGCTTTATTCATTTTAAAGCAATGTGATGCCAAGTGGTGTACCAGTTCTGTGACTGAAATACAAACAGATGGATTATCTGGTGACATCAATCCATTGAATCTTTCACAAGCACATTGTTTCAGCACTATACATTTCAAAGAATCACATTGCACACTGATTTATAGCTACGCACCCTTGGCATGATGTGAAAGAGTATTCTCTTCAGAGTAAATACTGAGTAAGAGAGGTTGATAGTCTTGAAGCTGGCACACACAGCGGGATAAGGGGGTAGGTTGATGGATTGACTTTAGCTCAATTTTCTAAAGTAACTGACTCCAACATTTCTCCTGCTAATCGTGCACTAACGAACAGAGCCCTTTTCAGAGGAGCAGGGCTATTGACTTTTCCACTCAACCACCCTTTGTTTTGATAATATAACAGATTGGATCAAACATAACTAAAGAAGTGATCGCTGTTCCTGTTTAAGTGTGAAGCCTGTTCTCTCTTTTTAATAATGTTGCATAACAAGCAGTGTCTAAGGTTATATAACATCTTGGGTTACGGGAGGGTTACATTTCTAAGATTTGGTGCTAACCAACTGCTTTGCAATAAGAGGGATCTTAATGTGAGTAAAAGAGCCAATGAAACACCCATCCATGCCCTCAACTGAACCAGTCCACCATAGCCCAACCACATGAGATTGTTAAGGCACATCCTATCTTTAACATAGAGCTGTTTGTTATGTTTGTCTGAAATTGCAGTAATGAAGTGCTTTTTAATTAAATTCAGCCCATGGTTAATTCACATTTTTTAATTGCAATGGGGACATAGGCTTCCCTTAATCAACAGACCTTGTAAGAAGCTGGTGGTACAAAATAATTCTATAAACTCCATTCCCTCTGAAGTGTGGTTCTTTCATTGCACGGCACGATTGGAGGCCACAGCTAAAACCCTGTATTGGGAGGTTCTGCTTCTCGTGATTGGAGACTGCAGCTAAACCCTGTATTGGGAGGCTCTGCTTCTCATGATTGGAGACCGCAGCTAAACCCTATATTGGGAGGCTCTGCTTCTCATGATTGGAGACCGCAGCTAAACCCTATATTGGGAGGCTCTGCTTCTCATGATTGGAGACCGCAGCTAAACCCTGTATTGGGAGGCTCTGCGTTCATGCAATCTCTTGTGCTGTGTTTAGGCATATCGTATGGTTGATTATCCCTTTGCATCAACAGGGACATGTTGTGGGAACAGCTAGATACAGAATGGTCAAGCAAAATATCTGAAATTATACTAAACAAGTTGTCACACAAAATACCATAAAGTAACAGGAAAAAAAGGTATGGTCATGCTTTATTTTACTGGCACTTTTTTTGTTTATTAATTGTTAACAATTAGCTTACTAATATAATAACTGTTCATTTTGTTTTAATTGCCAGTTAATAAACAAACCTATTTATAAACTAATAAGTATCATAAAAAACAGACCTGTACTACTGTACTGCTGCAGTAACATGTTTCAGCGTGCCTGGAGACTAATGTTTAGTGAACAGGGAGGTTAACATCCATGATTGCTATTCAGGTTAATAACAGTGCTTTAACTAAATTGCACAATTCCTCATTCACACTCAGAAATGTCTTCTAGTTTATAAAAATCAACCTAGTTTGTGAAAAATCCTTGGAACCTTTAAAAGAACACCTGGGGCATTATTTTTTGTAATGATTATCTTCCACGGGCTGTTCTGTTGAAGGTTGATGAAGTAATTCCATACTGTGGGAGAATGTGAAGAATTGAAAATAAACCAATGCAAAGAGGACAGGGTTAGGGTTAAGGTATTACTGTCTGTAGAGTATTAAAAATATTAACATGTGAAGTTGCAGCAGAACAAATCAGCAGCTTACATCAACTGAGTTACTGTTGGAAATAACCCCACTAGTGCCCTGGGGTCCTGCCTTCATGTTACTGCAGCGGTTCTTTTAATAAAAACCATATTGAAGGACTGTACTCCAGCAGTGCATTGGGGATTATTATTAACAGAAGTAGTAATAGCAGTAGTGTTAAAATTACAGTATTATAAATGTAATTTTATTCATTTTATTATTATTTTGAGTGGTTGCTCCACAGTGGTTAAAATGATTCATAATAGTAAATCGTTTTTTTCAAGGAATATAATATTAATAATTATCACTTATTTACTTGCCTACACCACCTATAAAAACAAATCAATCAACATCCCATACCGGCTCCACATTCATTTTCTCCGCCATTTTTCTGTTTTTGCGCCAATGAAGAAGTTAGTCACATGGCTTTTTACATCATTTTCACTGGCTGATTTATTCTGTAACATAATGTTGCTTCTACAAAATCAACAGTCCTTTGATGTAATTGTTTGTAACAAAGTTGCCTGAAACTTCTACAGTAGCAACATGTAGAATAGAGTCCCTTCAGCTTAATGCTGACTCACCCTGTCTACTAACCCTAATGCTGACTCACCCTGTCTACTAACCCTAATGCTGACTCACCCTGTCTACTAACCCTAATGCTGACTCACCATGCCTACTAACCTTAATGCTGACTCACCCTGTCTACTAACCCTAATGCTGACTCACCATGCCTACTAACCTTAATGCTGACTCACCCTGTCTACTAACCCTAATGCTGACTCACCCTGTCTACTAACCCTAATGCTGACTCACCCTGTCTACTCATATTGCTCTGCCGCTCATAATGATGAGATCATGTAGGTTCTGTCTGCAAGTGTGGCCAACATACAAAACATGAACTTTGCAATCAAACATTGTGAAAATAAACTATGCTTACTGGTGTGTGGCTCATTTACAAGCATGATGGTACAAACAATATAAACTGTAATTGAAAAATGAAGTTTTTATCACAGAAATAATTCAGCAGATGCCCACAAGCTTGGAACAAAGATATTGACTTTCCTTGGACCCAGGTTGATTGCAAGCAACAAGCCTACTTATTGAAGTAATCACTTTATTGACTGTCTATTGACCCTCACTTTTATCTTGGTTTGCATTATTACCTATAAAGCACATTTCCTAAGTTATAAATTACAGTAGAAAGAAATAGGAGGTGACCCAGATTCAGGGACAATTAAACTAGGTGAAAGTCAAAAGAAAAGACCAAGAGTTTAGTCAATTTTCTATCACTGGATACATCTATAGAAAATGTATGGACCTCCCATGGAGTCTGATTTTTGGTGGGCATTTTTATTGGATGCTTTGTATTAGTTGATTAAATTGTAATAATGTATACAACATTAGTTAATGTGTTAGTAAGCTGTTTATAAACTAACAGTAAAGACTGAAAACATACAAATAAACTGTCAAATAAAGTGTTCTTTACAATAGTTTACAAATAAATACTATATTATGAGTGCCAGTTATTTACAGTATGTTTACTTACACACTGGCCTATCCTCTAATGTTGTCCGGGTTACCGTTATTAGGGAAAGTTACAAGTGCCTGAAGGTTAATGCAGCCTTTGAAGAGTTTTAGCTTGAGGAAGAAAGTCTTGTTTGTTTTGATGTTTGTTTCTGGATTTCATGCATGAGAACACCTAGTGGAAGACATTTGTCTCCCTTTAGGTGTCTTTTGACTTGACCGTTCTGTTTCAGCACAAGTACTGCACATATGAATGCCAGCGAATGCTCCTTTTATCTCTAAATGCTTCCGTTAGTGTGCTTGCATTCTATAAACACATTGCATATTGCATTGGACTCATTCCAGTTAGCTGATGTGATATCTGGCGAAAGTTCCAGAAAAGGATCCTCCATATACTGATAGTTTCACAGACCCAAATTAGCACTATCTGGGATTTCATCTTGGAAATGTCTGCTACCATCGTAGAATAAATACAAGTTGATCTCTATTTTGAAATGTTCAGTATATATGTTGATGCTGTTTTGGCATTCTAGTTTCCACTCTGGGCACTAAACTCAGAGGAGCACACACAGAAATGCACAACCTATTGGATAGTAAAGAGGACATCATTTCTAAGAAATACATTTGTATAGCACTGAGCTATACTTTTATAGAGCTAGATTTCCAAAGCCATAGGTAACATTTCTAATGCAGAGGACCTCAATGACACTGAACCCTCATGGCACACCTAGAAACACCCCTGGATCACACTGCTCAAAGAAAGGAGCCCGTATGAGCAAAGCATTCTTTATGATATGCACAGCAATGCTCAGAACTATATTACTTTTAAAACCCAAATCACAGCTACACTCCAGACACACACACACACACACACACACTCCTGCAGCTTTCTAAATGATGCTTTCAAGGTGATTATAAATATTAGCAGCAAAGCAAAAATAGGACAGCCACACCCTTAGGCCTGTCTATTCTGATACAGACAAGCTGTAGCTAAGGGAGTAATAAGGACAGTGGCCATATTTCCATTTCTGAATTAATTCCCTGGCTCACTCTTCGGATGGACTAAAGAAACCACTCATCTGTCTGACTGTTTAAGACACATGGTCTCTTGTTAACTGGCCAAGTGTTACCAATTTGTCAGGAAAGTGCCTTAAATGTCAGAAATAGTTTATATTAAACTGGAATCAGCATTGCTCTGCAGAGTGCAGTCTGAGGAGAGCTTTACTCAAAATATATGAGAGAGAAAACCAGAATAAGAGGCAAGGAGCGAGGCAGATTAATTATATGCAGTTATCACACTGTTGGCAAGTGAAGACTGCCTGCTACTATTACATGCAGTTATCACATTGTGTGTTGGCAAGTGAAGGCTGCCTGCTACTATTTGTTGAATATTTTGGGGTAGATGTACTAAAGTGTCACATATGTTGCAATTGTTGCAAACCAGTCAGAGGTGTTGCGTGAAATGTATTAAACAAACACAGCGCTATTAACATAATTTTAACGAATGCTTTGCAGCCGCAGTTCATATTTGCACTTTAGCCTTAAATGAATATGTAATTCTGGGTGTTCCTGCAGAAATTCGCAAAAACAGGATGGAGATGAGAGTGCAAATGAGGGATCAAAAGTATTGTAACGAGTTGTACTAAAGCTGCAGGCAATTGCGACACTTACAATTGCATCAATTTGTTAAGAACTTTTGAAGCACGTTTTAAACAGTCGCTTGTTGCTGGCATTTCCCAGTCCACTTTTTCTCGTGTGTTGCCAGTTGTGCTTAATGTATTTTTGTGCTGTAACTGGTCTACCAATTTATCTCTCACTACTTGAAAATCAGGGTCAATAGTTTAGGACAAACTCCCACAACACAGACATTTGAATTGATTCAGTCTTATTGCCGACTATGGTACATCAAAGAATAAATAGTCATTGCATCAGTGCCTCTTGATTTAAGGGTTAAGACACCTAGAGCATGATAGATTAGTCAGCCTTAAGGTTAGCTGCAAGGGCAGAGATGGGAAAGTAGAGGGGTGCAAATCAAACGCAAGGGATGAATTACTTGCTTATTAATGTTTCTCTTTGTTTTAAATCACATGATTTACTGTGGGTAAGATGTTTTCCTCCTTCAGAAACATAATTATTAAAATGTTACTGTAGCAGGGCGGTAGGAAAGCCCTGCTGTTTAATCATATTGTTTGTTTATTTTTAGAACAGGGTCTCCCCCTCTGCCCCTGTGTTGTTATTTTGTATTTATTTGTTATTTTACATTTGTGTTTATAGATGACGGCGAACCGCCATGTGTTTTGTTTGTTTATTATTTTGTATGACAGCGTAGCTGTACTTTTAGTTTTGTTATTGTTTTGTAGTGTGGATGGGAAGCCCCATCCACATTATAAAACTTGTGCAGAAGGTGGCTCTCCCCCGAATTAGTTAAGTGATACTAATTTGTTGCTAATTGGGAGATGGTCACCTGTATAAATACCTGCAGCTCTCTGCACTCGGGGTGGGTGTTCAGAGGAGGAACGAGAGTGAGTGAGTGAGTGAGTGAGTGAGTGAGTGAGTGAGTGAGTGAGTGAGTGAGTGAGTGAGTGAGGAAGGAAAGTAAATTTAAAAGAACATAAGGATCTGTGAAGGCTACTGTCCAGCTGGACCTTAATTCATTTGTGTTCGAGATTTATTTTTGTTTAGTTGTTTTATTTCTGCTCTGTGAGCAAGTGTTTATTTTTGTTCAAATATTTTATTTATTTTTTTGTTTGCTTTAAATAAAATGGCGCACCGTACCTTTGTTTTTGTTGTGCTTTCTGCCGATCTGAGTCACCGCAACGCCATTTCCTGTCAGTCACACATTAAGGTTTGTTTATAGACAAGTATGTACAGTATTTTCCAACACGTTGATAATTCATTCTTTAAACTGACAGTAGAACATTTTATTAAGACCGTTATATTGCTACCTTGCTCATTAGGTACAAATTAAATACATGCAGTTGATGAAAACTGATGTGCCGCTGGTCGTGGTAGTGCATGCAGTTCATTAATATTGCATGCAGTTATATACTGTATGTAGTTCATTAATATTGCATGCAGTTATATACTGTATGTAGTTCATTGATATTGCATGCAGTTCATGCATGCCAAACTGGGAAGAATATGAAATATTAAGTTTCATGTTACATTTGGAGAGGACTGTAGGCATTACATACTCAAGCTTATTAATATAGATTTGAGTCTTGCTTTTCATTTTGCACCATGTTCACATCTATCAAGGACGGGAATGTATCTTAGCGTGAAATTCAGCCCCATTGCTCCTTTTGGTAACAAAGCAAGTATTCTGTCAGACTGACTATTGTGCAACCTGACTTCCGCTTTATCAGAGTCAATCTTCATCATTGTTGAAGTGCTAGAATAAGTAGATACAGTTTGTGTTGCACTGCCTTTTATCTTTAGAGTGAAAACTGTTTGGTGAATCCCACTACCACATGACATAATCTCATTTGTGTCCACAGGGCTTGAAGGGGGTACAGTTGGTATTTAGAAATACTAAAGGAAATGTCACAAACGCATTGACAAACATTTCGATTAGAAGTCTTTCACTGGGGCTCCCGAGTGGCACATCCAGTAAAGGAGCTCTGCATGAATACCTCTCGTCACCAGTTCGAGTCTGGGCTATTCCACAGCCGACCATGGATGGGAGTTCCCAGGAAGCAGGACTCAATTGACTGAGCGTTGACAGGGAGGGGGGTTTAGGTCAGCCAGAATGTCCTCAGACCCCTGTAGTCTGGCCATGCACCTGCAGGCTTGCCTGTTAGCTGCCCAGGAGCTGCGTTGTCCTCTGACGCTGTAGCACCTGGGTGGCTGCATGGTGAATCCACAGTGTGTAAAGAAGCAGTTGGCTGACAGCACACACATCAGAGGACAGCATGTGTTCATCTTCACAGCTCCCAAGTCACGCAGGGGTGGTAGTGGTGAGCTGAGCCTAAATAGTAACTGGGCATTTCAAATTGGCTGAAAATAACAACAACAAAAAAAAAAAAAAAATGGCAACAACTAAATTGATTTAAAAAAAATGTCTTTCTCCATGTTTTCAAGGCTACAGCTGACAAATGAGATGCAGCATAATATGAAATACTGAAATAATGTTTTATCTCTGTTAGAAATAACATAACACTGTTTTTGTCATTTCTGTTCCACTTATTTTCTCTTGACAGGACGTGTTCACACCGGAGTGCAAATTTAAGGAATCAGTGTTTGAAAACTACTATGTCATCTACTCCTCAACGCTGTTCCGACAGCTGGAATCTGGCCGGGCCTGGTTCCTGGGACTCAACAAGGAAGGGCAAGTCATGAAAGGAAACCGGGTGAAGAAAACAAAACCCTCATCACACTTTGTACCAAGACCAATTGAAGGTATCTTAAAACATCTACATTTCAGCTAAGTATGAGCACCGCTCTCTATGAAATGGGTGACTGACACTGGCATCTGCCTGCTGTAGACATGAGAATGTAGACATGAGATTGTGCAGCAGCTACCAAGGACCTGCTGTAGACATGAGACTGAGTAACACATTGCCAGTCCTTGTAATTAAAAAATGTATGTAACAGTACCCAACACCCAATTTCTATTAATAGCACAAAAAGAAAAAAACTTTCAAAAGGAAATTCATTTATCCACAATATTCTGGGATTCTTGTCTCATTAATCCCACATTTTTATTTTATAGCTTATTGCAAATTCTGAATTAGAATCTAAAGTGTTTCCTTTAAGAGCATCCATCCAGAAATCCAGAAAATCCAGGTTAAGAGCAGCAATAGTGCTTTCTAGAAATGAGAACAGTGCTGGAAAAACATGTTCTACATGTATTGTTCTGGCTGCTGATTGTCATTAAGGGAGTAACAACCCCCTTGTGCACATTCTGTTCATACAATTGCTGTATAACGTGAGCTGCAGACCTGAGTGCACCCCTGCAATGTGAAACACTGTCACTGCAGCTCTAGAACACTGGCAAAATAGCGGAATGGAACTTCATGCATGAATCACGCTTCTTAACAAGCATTCTCTATGGTCACTGCTGGAGGCTTTTAGTTGTCTCTTTGCTTTCCCACATCCCAAGGAGTAGTTAATGGATACAGAGCAGTGTCAAGGCAGTCCAAGTTATTCTACTGACTTTGCTTTTTCTCCATTCCTTCTTTAAATTTTTATGCATAAAACATATAACATATTTATGAGTAGCTATAAAATGGCAGAAATGTTAGCCCCTTTTAACCAAAACTATTTAGGTAGTCATTCTGAGATTAAGAAAAATGAATGTGCAGTAGGTTTTAATTTCCCTATTCTTAAACTAGAAATGCTTAACTTTCTTTATTAATGACACATTTGAATCTGCTTACATAGTAGAAAGTGACGACAATTTAGTTTATTACACACCAAGCTGCTTGCCTGATTGCCTGCCACTTATCACTGGGGATTCAGAATTGTTTGATAAAATAACCAGTTATCAGGGATTTGTAGATTTAAACTGTAAAAAGCATTCATACATAACAGTGAGAGTGTCAGAGATAAGAAAGTGCAATTCACACAAAGCTTAATCTGGTGATATACAGGAGAGACAGCTTTAAAGTGGTTCTGTTACCTTCTCCTAGTATAGAAATCTACTACATCTGCTTCTTACGTAAACATTGATTCACATTCACATGTTGTTCTTTCTTAACTTTTTTGGTCTTTTGACACGTCAGAATACACTCCCAGAAACACTGCATGGTAACACTGCATGGTAACACTCTCACATTATCAGCTTTTTGACAAGTCTAATGCACACGAGACTGGTAAAGTATTTTACCAAGGCAGGTATTTCATGAATATTTTGCATTCGATTGCCTTTTTAAAGCAGGTAATATTCTTTAAAATGGCCACTGTCTGAGAAAAACGTACAAAACAAAATGTGTGCTGTGAAAAAGAAGCATCGACAATGTGTGTGTGAGAAAGCAGCATTGACAATGTGTGTGTGAGAAAGCAGCATTGACAATGTTTGTGTGAGAAAGCAGCATTGAAAATGTGTGCTGTGAGAAAGCAGCATTGACAATGTGTGTGTGAGAAAGCAGCATTGACAATGTGTGTGTGAGAAAGCAGCATTGACAATGTGTGCTGTGAGAAAGCAGCATTGACAATGTTTGTGTGAGAAAGCAGCATTGAAAATGTGTGCTGTGAGAATGCAGCATTGAAAATGTGTGTGTGTGAGAAAGCAGCATTGACAGTGTGTGTGTGAGAATGCAGCATCCACAATGTGTGTGTGTGAGAAAGCAGCATTGACAATGTGTGTGTGTGAGAAAGCAGCATTGACAATGTGTGTGTGTGAGAAAGCAGCATTGACAATGTGTGTGTGTGAGAAAGCAGCATCCACAATGTGTGTGTGTGAGAAAGCAGCATTGACAATGTGTGTGAGAAAGTAGCATCCACAATGTGTGTGTGTGAGAAAGCAGGATCCACAATGTGTGTGTGAGACAGGAACACTGACAATGGCCTGCAAGTGAACATCACCCATTCTACAATTCTCTAGACAATAAATCAAACTGTGATGTATTGCATGAGCTACACAGAAATCAATGTATAGAGATTGCAGAATCCCTTAATAATTGCAAATAGAAATACTGTATAGTTTATAATACTGTTCTAATAGAGTGTATAATACTGTTTTGATAGAATGTATAACACTGTTCTAATAGAGTATATAACACTGTTCTAATAGAGTGTATAATGCTATCGTCAGCAGTCCACACAGGCATTCTCTGTACTGAGGTTCTCTTCACATGTATGCTTGCACTGGGTTCTGTACTAACACTGTGCTCCAGGCTTTCTGTATACCCCATTATTTAACATGGACTGATGCTCATGCTCTGTGAAATGTGTTGTTCTTTCTGTGGTGTAGAGGTCTAGTTTTTTTAATGTACCAATGTTGTCATTGTGAGTCTGTAAATATAGTTGATAGTAATGTTCATACTGTATTGTAACTGCATGCTTTGTTTTCTTACTAGTTTGTGTCTTTGTTATTCAATGGCTTTGTGTTTGAGAGTCAGACACCGTTGTGATAACATATGAAGCACTTTACATATGAAGCACTTTCCTCTGATTTGTGTTTATTAACCGAAAGTCAGTTCTAATATTTAAAGATGATGTACGCTTAAAAATGTTATTGGATTGGGAATGGTGGGCTGGTGTATATCATACATGTACTGAGAAAGTAGCTTCTGCATGACTGAGACAGTCCTCCCTGGAGTAAGAAGCCCATTTCAAACCTGACAAAAGCACCTTACACAGGCCATGCAAAAACATGTGAGGAATGTATAACACAAAAACATGTGAGGAATGGATAACACAAAATCATGTGAGGAATAAATAACACAAAAACATGTGAGGAATGAATAACACAAAAACATTAGGAATGAATAACACAAAAACATTAGGAATGAATAACACAAACGTGAGGAATAAATAACACAAAAACATTAGGAATGAGTAACACAAAAACATGAGGAATAAATAACACACAGACCCACTGTGAGTGATTGTAACCATCACACGTGAGAGTGAAACTGCTGAAGCCTAGTGCTCTTTAAGAAGCCCTGCGTCCAACATGCTCTGTGTGATCCATGGTCCTGCAATTTGTTTTACTGTATATCATGTACTGTCTGAAAGCACTCTGCTTTGCAATTAGGATTTGTACAATGGCAAGTGTCATTTATTGTGCTGTTCACGGCCCTTTCTTTGTCCTTCTCCACAGTGTGCATGTATAGAGAGCCGTCACTACATGAAATTGAAGAGAAAAAGGGAGGCTCAAGAAAAAGTTCAGGGACTCCAACCATGAATGGAGGCAAAGTGGTCAATCAGGACTCGACATAACAGAATCTTCACAACCCCCTCCCCAGAGCACAGGAATGGGCCTGCATTCACAACCCCCTCCCCAGAGCACAGGAATGGGCCTGCATTCACAACCCTCTCCACAGAGCATTGGTGAAAAAAACTAAACAAGAAGAACCGAATCCTGGCCTGTGCATCGTTTTAGAGAAGAAAAAGAAAAGAAAAATAAGTATTTGAAATCAGGACTTGAATTTACATTTTATGCAAAAGTCTGCTGTGTGACAACAAAGAAAGTTCATCTTTGCATTCTGATAATAAAAAGTGAACTTTAAAAGTTATATTTTGGAATTAGACTTAGTTAATACTGTTAATGCTAAAATTCCAGCATGGCATTTTAAATGTTCAAGTCACTTTTGCACACATAGTGCTATTATTTATTTATTTCATTAATTAATTATTGGTTTTAGTCCATTCATTTATATAATATCATTTTGATAGGTATGCTTATGGAGGATTTTATCTGAATATGCTTCCCAAAACTAAGCTCAAATATTTTGTAAGAATGACCATCATTTTGTTAAATTTATTCAATTTATTCATCTTTAATAATTCTTTATTATCTTTTGGTCAAGAAAAAATGTGTCAAGTTCATTTCCGCGGTCATATGAATTCAAGCAATGTAAGGTCTGCTCTCACAGTTATAAATAAGGATAATTCAGAATACAAAGTGTGTTTTTAATAATAATAATAATAATAATAATAATAATAATAATAATAATGTGAGGGTTACCATGCCCAAAATGACATCACACAGTACTTGGGACTGAATTAAAAACACCTGCATTAACTCAGGAAGAAATGCTATTGAGTGACTGTTCCATGCAAGCAGTTTGATTCTTCCTATTTCTAGCACTCTTTTTGAAATTATGTCTTGTTGAAGGTCTTCCATATCAAGAGGTAATCTTGTGTTCTCTTTGAGCCATATTAAGCCATGTTTGTATTCATCTCCTTCAAACCCTGTTTACAAAGTTTAGTATTCCGAAGATGTGTTTGTTAGCAGTCCTGTCAATAGGAGATGAATGGAAGAGAAGTAGAAGTTCTGAACACTGAGATGAACAAGGACACATCAGCAATCTCAGATCTGAACACTGAGATGAACCAGGACACTGAGATGAACCATGACACATCAGCAATCTCAGATCTGAATACCGAGATGAACCAGGATACATCAGCAATCATTGATCTATTCTGAATAACTGGAACAGGACCAGGTAACAAGAGCATTTCAGCTTCTTTACCTTTTCACCTTTACAAGACTTTCACAAATATATCATGGAATCATATATTATTAAAATGTATCTTAGCAAAAGTGACCCCATCATTATTATGCATTGACTTTGAAAGTTGCCACAGGTACTGAAAGAATGTCTGTCTTGCTGACTGATTACACAAATGGTTTTGATCATAAGAGCATCGAGTCCCTGCTCTGTCTCCACTGCTTTCTTTACCATCTATCTCCCAGCTATCACCGGGATGGGGGGCTTTGTCAGCTGCATAGGTACATAATCTAACAAAAAGTCTCATCAACCCTGGAAAGTGATTCTCCAGGCATATGGGTCATAGCAAGAGACATGTGTGTGTGTCAGTGGATGTACGTGCATGCGTGTATGTCTTAATGTGTGTCTGTGGCAATGTGCCCTGCCCGTGTGTATTTGTGTGTTATATGCTGCGTGTTGTGTGTTAATGTTGGTGTATAGTCATTGGTACACGGGATATAATATGGGTTACGAGCACGAGTGTTTAAAATGTATCTTTGTATTTAGGCACGGGAATTGCACAGCACTTCATGTGCAGGTAAAATATAATAATATGTGAGCACGGGGAATTGCACTTAATTAATTAAGAGACTCCAATTGAATGATTGATTAGAAATCGAGTCTCAGTACAGCTGTATAAAAGTGGTTGAGTGTTCGTTGTGTGGAGAAGGGGTGAGAGAGAGGAGATTTATATTACAATTGCTATTGTGTGCTGGAAGTGCCAGCACGGTGCTTGTGTTCTGTTCCTCCACCGTTTGTCTGTCTCTATTTGTTTTGGCCCGCGTGCCGTTTATTTTGTAACAGTGCTTGTGTTTTGTTCAACCTTTTATTTTCTGTATGTTTATTAAATACGCCCAACAGCACGTCATTCACCATTCCACCTCGCAGTGCTGTGTGTTCCTTTCTGGTCTGACGTCACCACTAAAGCCAGCTTGTTCACAGTGTCTGTGTGTGTGTGTGCGTGTGTGTGTGTGTGTGTGTGTGTGTGTGTGTCTGCCTGTTGTTTCACAATGTATTAGGTGAATAATAAGGTGAATAATGTCAACATTACAGATCAATTCCACCTATGTTTTGTTAACAAAGACATTTCAAGACCTCAAGCATGTAGGAGCAGTATTCTTTAAACAAAAGAAGATACATTTGATTTATTCTGAGAAAGAAAAGCACAAATGAATAAATGTTATGGCCTTTAGCCAAACTGAAAACAAAAACTACAGAGTAATTCAACATAATATAACATATCTATAATAGAGTAATTAAACATAATATAATAGATCTATAATACAGTAATGAAACATAATATAATAGAGCTATAATCTAGTAATTAAACATAATATACTAGAGCTATAATAGAGTAATTAAACATAATATTCTACATATATTTAAATCATAGAGCAGCACTAGATCTTACTGGTTTTATTGACCAGCCCATAGATTGAGACTAGAAGGATTACAAGTTTATTTTTAACCAGCTGTTCATTATGTATGACTCACATGTGCACTTGGAATCACTGTGTATGAATCACAGGTGCACTTCTAAAAGATGCCCACCTTATAGCAAGTTTACTTCTGTTAGTCTGCATCTTAGTCTACTTGTACTCCCTGGGTCATTTCACCTGAGCCCAGCATGTGCTAAAGGTCCTCAGATGAAATAAACAATTACGTGCAAAGAATGGGTTTGACAAATGTACTATATTATATAGATAACCTTCTTAAATAAGTTTCTGCATTATTGTACCAGTGAGTTTTCTTGTATATATTAAAAGCATGAACTGGGTTTGTCTCAGTATGATAATACAAAGGGGTTCAGTAAATAGATCCTAACACTTCTGCCAGTCTATTCAACAGATCAATAAGTGTACAAATCCTAACACTTCTACCAGCAAGTGCTAATAAGTATACAGATTCTAACACTTCTATCAGCAAGTGCTAATAAGTATACAGATGCTAACACTTCTACCAGTCTATTCAACAGATCAATAAGTATACAGATCATAACACTTCTGCCAGCCTATTCAACTGGTCAATAAGTATACAGATCCTAACACTTCTGCCAGCCTATTCAACAGATCAAGAAGTATACAGATCCTAACACTTCTGCCAGCCTATTCAACAGGTCAAGAAGTATACAGATCCTAACACTTCTGCCAGCCTATTCAACAGGTCAATAAGTATACAGATCCTAACACTTCTACCAGCCTATTCAACTGGTCAATAAGTATACAGATCCTAACACTTCTACCAGCCTATTCAACTGGTCAATAAGTATACAGATCGTAACACTTCTGCCAGCCTATTCAACTGGTCAGTAAGTATACAGATCCTAACACTTCTACCAGCCTATTCAACTGGTCAGTAAGTATACAGATCCTAACACTTCTACCAGCCTATTCAACAGGTCAATAAGTATACAGATCCTAACACTTCTACCAGCCTATTCAACTGGTCAATAAGTATACAGATCGTAACACTTCTGCCAGCCTATTCAACTGGTCAGTAAGTATACAGATCCTAACACTTCTACCAGCCTATTCAACTGGTCAGTAAGTATACAGATCCTAACACTTCTACCAGCCTATTCAACTGGTCAATAAGTATACAGATCGTAACACTTCTGCCAGCCTATTCAACTGGTCAGTAAGTATACAGATCCTAACACTTCTACCAGCCTATTCAACAGGTCAATAAGTATACAGATCCTAACACTTCTGCCAGCCTATTCAACTGGTCAATAAGTGCAACTGCAGCAAGCAGGCAGGGCCTCGGTTAGACCTGGTCCCACTGCCTGTTGACTGTCTCCAGAAGTACCAAAAAAAAAAAAAGAAAATATCAAACAACTGACTGGGCAGACAGCCCATGCATTTACAATAAGTTTCATTTTTCCTTCACTGATAGAAGATCCTTTTGGACTTAAAACTGTGTTTTTCATTCACCATGCAGGTTTGTAACAGCATTGAGTGTCAGCACACTGAAACAGTACAGCAGTAATGCCTCCCTTGAGCTGCCAGCTTCTTCATTGAGCTGTTTTTCAGGCTGGTAACAGGCTGCTTCACTAGGTATTGCTACACAAATTGCAGGTTCATTTTTATCATTCCTCTTTGGTTTCAAAAGAAACCCTCATTTTAGCACTGATATGAAAGGGCCCATATGCACGTCTACCGCTATAGCATTACATAATCATTTTGACATTTGGTGAGAGTGGATCTTTGAATTATACAACCTCGATGTCTACCTTTATGAAGGCTTTTCCATCAGGACGTTTCCAGTGAAGCCTTTACATGATTTATGATGACAGGGAAAAAGCATTTGCCTCTTACTGGGTTTATGAAATAGAAGACAACCCCTTGATTAGAACCAATAGCTATAAATACACCCCCTTACTTTATTAACATTAAGCCACTCAGTTATATTGAACAGGGTACACAATTAATTTAAGAAATAAGTGAAAGAAATAGTAACAATACATTTGCACTCATGCATAGTCCCAACCTTCCGGGGCATCCCTTTATATAAAATATAACTTTTATTTATCTTGTTAAAACAAACCCAATCCAACCCAATATTGGAGAGCTTGGGCCTGAGTCAAAAATAAAGGTGCTGCCTAGACAGCAGGGAGTCTGAAGGGGTTCTCAGGGGTTCAGTGCTGCTGCACAGTGGGGAGTCTGAAGGGGTTCTCAGGGGTTCAGTGCTGCTGCACAGCAGGGAGTCTGAAGGGGTTCTCAGGGGTTCAGTGCTGCTGCACAGCAGGGAGTCTGAAGGGGTTCTCAGGGGTTCAGTGCTGCTGCACAGCAGGGAGTCTGAAGGGGTTCTCAGGGGTTCAGTGCTGCTGCACAGCAGGGAGTCTGAAGGGGTTCTCAGGGGTTCAGTGCTGCTGCACAGCGGGGAGTCTGAAGGGGTTCTCAGGGGTTCAGTGCGGCTGCACAGTGGGGAGTCTGAAGGGGTTCAGTGCTGCTGCACAGTGGGGAGTCTGAAGGGGTTCTCAGGGGTTCAGTGCTGCTGCACAGCAGGGAGTCACAGCAGGGAGTCTGAAGGGGTTCTCAGGGGTTCAGTGCTGCTGCACAGCAGGGAGTCTGAAGGGGTTCTCAGGGGTTCAGTGCTGCTGCACAGCAGGGAGTCTGAAGGGGTTCTCAGGGGTTCAGTGCTGCTGCACAGCAGGGAGTCTGAAGGGGTTCCCAGGGGTTCAGTGCTGCTGCACAGCAGGGAGTCTGAAGGGGTTCTCAGGGGTTCAGTGCGGCTGCACAGTGGGGAGTCTGAAGGGGTTCTTGGGTTCAGTGCTGCTGCACAGCGGGGAGTCTGAAGGGGTTCTCAGGGGTTCAGTGCTGCTGCACAGCGGGGAGTCTGAAGGGGTTCTCAGGGGTTCAGTGCTGCTGCACAGCAGGGAGTCTGAAGGGGTTCTCAGGGGTTCAGTGCTGCTGCACAGCAGGGAGTCTGAAGGGGTTCTCAGGGGTTCAGTGCTGCTGCACAGCAGGGAGTCTGAAGGGGTTCTCAGGGGTTCAGTGCGGCTGCACAGTGGGGAGTCTGAAGGGGTTCTTGGGGTTCAGTGCTGCTGCACAGCAGGGAGTCTGAAGGGGTTCTCAGGGGTTCAGTGCTGCTGCACAGCGGGGAGTCTGAAGGGGTTCTCAGGGGTTCAGTGCTGCTGCACAGCAGGGAGTCTGAAGGGGTTCTCAGGGGTTCAGTGCTGCTGCACAGCAGGGAGTCTGAAGGGGTTCTCAGGGGTTCAGTGCGGCTGCACAGCGGGGATTCTGAAGGGGTTCTTGGGGTTCAGTGCTGCTGCACAGCGGGGAGTCTGAAGGGGTTCTCAGGGGTTCAGTGCTGCTGCACAGCGGGGAGTCTGAAGGGGTTCTCAGGGGTTCAGTGCTGCTGCACAGCGGGGAGTCTGAAGGGGTTCTCAGGGGTTCAGTGCTGCTGCACAGCAGGGAGTCTGAAGGGGTTCTCAGGGGTTCAGTGCTGCTGCACAGCGGGGAGTCTGAAGGGGTTCTCAGGGGTTCAGTGCTGCTGCACAGCAGGGAGGAAGGGGTTCTCAGGGGTTCAGTGCTGCTGCACAGCGGGGAGTCTGAAGGGGTTCTCAGGGGTTCAGTGCTGCTGCACAGCAGGGAGTCTGAAGGGGTTCTCAGGGGTTCAGTGCTGCTGCACAGCAGGGAGTCTGAAGGGGTTCTCAGGGGTTCAGTGCTGCTGCACAGCGGGGAGTCTGAAGGGGTTCTCAGGGGTTCAGTGCTGCTGCACAGCGGGGAGTCTGAAGGGGTTCTCAGGGGTTCAGTGCTGCTGCACAGCAGGGAGTCTGAAGGGGTTCTCAGGGGTTCAGTGCTGCTGCACAGCAGGGAGTCTGAAGGGGTTCTCAGGGGTTCAGTGCGGCTGCACAGCGGGGAGTCTGAAGGGGTTCTTGGGTTCAGTGCTGCTGCATAGCGGGGATTCTGAAGGGGTTCTCAGGGGTTCAGTGTTGCTGCACAGCGGGGATTCTGAAGGGGTTCTCAGGGGTTCAGTGCTGCTGCACAGCAGGGAGTCTGAAGGGGTTCTCAGGGGTTCAGTGCTGCTGCACAGCAGGGAGTCTGAAGGGGTTCTCAGGGGTTCAGTGCTGCTGCACAGCAGGGAGTCTGAAGGGGTTCTCAGGGGTTCAGTGCGGCTGCACAGCAGGGAGTCTGAAGGGGTTCTTGGGGGAGTCAGTGCTGCTGCACAGCAGGGAGTCTGAAGGGGTTCTCAGGGGTTCAGTGCTGCTGCACAGCAGGGAGTCTGAAGGGGTTCTCAGGGGTTCAGTGCTGCTGCACAGCAGGGAGTCTGAAGGGGTTCTCAGGGGTTCAGTGCTGCTGCACAGCAGGGAGTCTGAAGGGGTTCTCAGGGGTTCAGTGCTGCTGCACAGCGGGGAGTCTGAAGGGGTTCTCAGGGGTTCAGTGCTGCTGCACAGCGGGGATTCTGAAGGGGTTCTCGGGTTCAGTGCTGCTGCACAGCGGGGAGTCTGAAGGGGTTCTCAGGGGTTCAGTGTTGCTGCACAGCGGGGATTCTGAAGGGGTTCAGTGTTGCTGCACAGCGGGGATTCTGAAGGGGTTCTCAGGGGTTCAGTGCGGCTGCACAGCAGGGAGTCTGAAGGGGTTCTCAGGGGTTCAGTGCGGCTGCACAGTGGGGAGTCTAAAGGGGTTCTCAGGGGTTCAGTGCTGCTGCACAGCAGGGAGTCTGAAGGGGTTCTCAGGGGTTCAGTGCGGCTGCACAGTGGGGAGTCTGAAGGGGTTCTTGGGTTCAGTGCTGCTGCACAGAGGGGAGTCTGAAGGGGTTCTCAGGGGTTCAGTGTTGCTGCACAGCGGGGAGTCTGAAGGTGTTCTTTGATTCCAACTGCCTACAACATTCTCTTTCTAATAAGAGCTGTCCGTGTTGCTCTATTTATTTATGCAGTTTATATTCATACACTTCTCTGAACACAGTGAGCTCTTCTTCCTCGTAACCTAGCTCTCTATCCTGCTGCTTGCTCATCTGCTCCCTCTGTCTTACACAATTACCAATTTACACCTTCCCTGGTGCAAGTCCCCTCAATCAGAATGTAAGCAGGGCTTTGACAAGTCATACACACATTTACAGACATCAACAGAAAGAGGAAAAAAGAGGGGGTACTCAATGTCCCAATCATTACAGTAGCTGTACACAGTGACTCACAAACACACACACACTGACACTCACAGATACACAGACACTATGCACATGCACACACACACAAACACATACAGACACAGACACACACTCATACATTATATATGTGTGTGTGTGTGTGTGTGTGTTTTTAAATATGGGCCCATTGTTATTTTTCACATTTTTATCATTCCATTTCTTTTTTTACTATCAAAAAAGGAAAGAGCAGCCATTACTGTGTATATTAACATTCACTGCAACAAAATATCCAGTGCATTGTGTACAAATCTCCAGTGTGTGACATGCATGTACCCAGTCATGGATTTAACCTGGAACATATGGTGTTAAACTAGGTATGTCTAAAGCACAGTCGCTGATTGCAGAAACGACAGAGGACACTCTTAAAGAAAGCTTGCCTGGCTTGATAAGCACTTTGATTACTCTGAATCAATCACACTGTCTGGCTGGCTGGCTGACAGGCACACCCACTGCTGTGACCCAGATTGAATCATGTTGCAGCAACATCATCTAAACACAAGAGAATGGGATTCCATGGCTGAAATACAGAGCACAAACACAATGCTGTACACTGAGGGAGGCTTCCCTTTAGCGACTCTGTAGAATGTATGTGTTTATTGTTTAAAGATAAACAGTTATGCACCCTGCATATGAGGAGAGTCCAGGGACACTGTGACTGTTTGCACATTATGTTGTAGAGTCCAGGGGCATTGAGACTCTGTTTGCAGATTCTGCTGTAGATTTATTTTTCCTAAAAGTATACTGTAGCTCTTCTTAAGAAATGCAGTCAGGACCTTCCACACATTTACTTATTATTGTCAAGGTCTATTTAATAGGCTATAGTTTTATAGCGAGATATTGTTAAAAATATAAATTTTTTGTTACTTATTAGTGTTATGTTTTTAAGTATAAAGACATGAAATGAGCATTACGTAGTTTTAGCCACCCCAGTAACGTTCCTATTCACACAAGACATAAACAAATTACATGAAAATCCGCTTTAAAAAGTTTTCGTCACCTCAAAAAAGTTTTAGCCACCCCATTGTCTAAAACAAGGAGCAGTACATTGTATCTCCTCTTCAGTCACTGCGTGTAAACTGGAGCATGTGAAGTGTCCTGTCTCGAACTCCATAGAGTTCACGCAAACTGTTTTCAAATTACAAAAATGTTATTTTTAAAAAATAAATAAATAAATAAATAAATAAACCCCCTCTCTGAACTACTGACTGGAACGTTTGTTTATTTGATGCACACAGATTGCACAATTATTTGATGCATTTTTTACCAAGGCTGCCACCTCGTGGTAAGGAATGCATCAATTCCCTACCTAAGCCCTAAACAATCTGATTGGATAAAACATGTTACAAAGTAGATTACTTCTGATTGGCGCATACAGTTAGCAAATCTAAATTTAAAAACGAGTTACCTAATTTGAAAAGACTCTATGGCTGTTTAGCATGCGCACCTGTTTAAAAAATAAAAATTATTAACAAAACATTTTGTAGTACACATGTCCACATCAGTGTTTTAAAAATATTATATTTGCATGTTTCCGATGAAGAATTGTTTTAATAGCGGTTATATTTTAAAACAGACAGTTTCGAAATAACCAAAGAAAACAACAATTTTAAGCCAGAACTTTGCGGAAGGGATGAATTGTAGTTCTCTTTTTAAAGCGATTTCAAATGTATCTTAAAGTATATACGCTTAAAAGTAATTGCAATAGTTTAATCACAGACAATACAAATGTTGTCTTTGATTCAATTATACAGCAGTTGTTTAAATAAAAGGATAGCGTTAGATTCCGAAATGTCACATTTTTAGAGTATAAAGAAAACTTCAAAGCAGTGTAATTCAATATGTCTAAGTAACATTAATGAGAAGGTTTCATTCGACTTTATGTACAAACCCTCATGTGTGCTTCTCCTTATGACTGAGACACGCAGACATTATGTGCAAACCCTCAGGTGTGCGGATCCTTTGGTTCTGCAGCGGGATTCTCGTTCAGCTGACCAGAAATAACAGAATATCAACAGCTGAAAACTGAATGCTTTCATTTATGTAGGAGAGAGAGAAAGAGAGAGAGAGAGAGAGAGGGAGGGAGAGAGAGAGACTTTGAAGATCCTTTATTAATCATTCCAATTAAACTACATTAAAAATACAACAAGGCAAAACACAACAAAGTTACAAAAAAATCATGCTGGCTCCAAAGGTCAGCCAAAGCCTCTCCACCGCGTCAGCATAAAATCCTAAAAAATAGCATGTTTTCCTTAAAAACAGATTTTAAACAAATAAAGGATCATAAAATATCATAATAAATAAAACAACTATAAAAATAACTAAACCGTGTTTTCTTTCTGTAAAAACAAATTAATACCAAATTAATAAAAACACTGTAAAACAAACAAAACGAAAAAAATTTGTGTTTGAATTACTTTTTACTTTTGAACTTCAATAATTTTATAATTTGTTGTCTTTACAATAGACGACAGGGTTCCAATTACTTTATCACGTCCACTCACGTATCAATATTATTACAACAACCAAAACGATAACACTATCTAGATCAAGATATGTATTTATATATATATATATATATATATATATATATATATATATATATATATATATATATATTCAGAGTATCGTTATACGATTAATCGTTACGAGGCTCTCTGTATAGAATCGCCACAACAATTAACAATTAAATACATTTACTGAACTGCTGAAGCAATTCACACTTTCTTTAATGTCAAATATATTGCAGTTTAGAGATGCGATTTAAAAAACCTGACCTGCCTTAGTGTCTCGAGGTTCTGGAGCCTGTTGACAACCCTATCTGAGAGCTATGAAAAAAAAAAAAAATACGGTGATGAGTGATCTCCCTGCGAAATAAAACCCACGTTGATTTAAATGCACCGTGTGCATAAAACATATGAAATAGGGTACGAAATAATTATAAATAAAACACAGCAGTTCCCAAATGGTTCAGCTTGTTTTGGCACATTACAATGACATAATTTAATTTACTGAAGCTTATTGTTCAACAACGTCTTGCACATCTGACATTTGTAAAGTTACAAAAAATATATATTTCTGTGCACCAATTATTATTATTATTATTATTATTATTATTATTATTATTATTATTATTATTATTATTATTTATCTCAATAAGATCTCTAGAACACGTTTGACAGACAAAGCAACAACGCACAAAAGCCTAGAACAGTTTGCCGTTACTATATATTACAGGTTTACTGCATAACTTTACTCCATAAAAAGTGTGATGTGAATGTACTGTTGCATACGGGGGTATGTTTGCATTCAGCAGCTGCGTGACGCGTTTAGTGCGTGCACCACCAGTAATAGGGAGTTGAGAGCTGCAACAGAGTTCATCAAACATGTTCTTGTTATTAAATACAACATTTAGTGTTCAATACCGAATCCGAAACCGAATCCTGAATTTGATGCATCCCTAGTTTAGATCAAGACAGCAAACAGACCGTATTGTATTTATTTATTTTTTTAAATATATTTCGCCCACGATTTCAGCATCTTTCTCTTGGTGGATGTGTGAGTCTCTGTTATTAATCACTCAAAAAAACAACAATCCCATTGGTGGATCCTTGACAGGGCTGGGAGAGGGGACTATGTCTGTTTGTGGTAAGAACATAAGAAAGTTTACAAAGGAGAGGAAATCAAGCAGCTTCTGAAGTTCTGTGTCAGCTTCAACAACATTACTGGGGAGTTGGTTCCAGACACTCACAATTCTCTGTGTAAAAATGTGCCTCCTATTTTCTATTCTGAATGCCCCTTTATCTAATCTCCATTTCACTGGACGCCTACAAGGGCTTGAGAGTAAAGAAAGGCGTGAGGGGCAGCTAGCTTGGGGCATGTGAGTGCTTGAGTGACAAAGGTGTTAGACGTAGGACAGGCTGGACAGGTCACTGTACTCAAAGGACCGGGTCAGGCAACATCCTCTGGCTGCTGGGCCAGGACAAGACATACAAACAAGACGCTCTGAACTCTCACTGAAGAGAATGAGAGACAGAACACATGAAAGACGAAGCTCTCAAGTTCAGATCGGGTCAGGCAACATCCTCTGGCTGCTGGGCAACAAGGAAAATGAGACATAGAGGACAAAAGGATAGATCCCGTCACTACTCAGGCAGCATCAGCTGGCAGCTGGGTGGCGTGGAGAGTTAGGGAAAAGTATCTCAGGTCCATATAGGAGAAATGAAGGAAGAGTACCCCCCCCCCCACGCAGGGCCCAACTTGACGGGTGGGGGACTCGGCCTGCCTCAGAGGGGGCAAGAAAGGTGCTCAGACCTTTAAAAGAAACTAGGGAGAGTGATAGCAGGGTGTGGCCTCCATGAGACTAGCGCATAAACTGCGAAAGTATAGATGTGGTCGGGGGACCCCGGGAGACTCACTTCCCCCCCAAAAGAAGGACCCCTGGCTCCCCGCAGAACCACACCGTGTAGATAGGAAAGAGACTGCAGAGCCGCTCACATAGATGATAGGAAAGGCTGGAAATAGAAACAAAACAAAGAGCGGTTATTAGGACGGGCTATGGATTGGAGGCCACCAGCACTGTGGAGAGGAAAAACTACCCCTATTGGGAAGAATCCTCTGGTGGACCTGGCGCAGAGGGAGCCCCCCACTCTGGGCAAACTAATGAGGGACTGGTGAGCTGCTGCAATGTCTGTGGGAGAAGACTTGATATACGCATCCACTGCTGAAGAGGACCAGCATCCCATTGTTTTAATCAGGTGCTAGTTGACTCCGGCGCGTGCTGTAGAAGTGGCTGTTCTGATCCGGAAGGAGTGGGAAGAATAGAACTAAGGGGAGAGCCCAGACCTGGACAGAAGGATGTTGAGATGAGAAGCAAACTAATGTCTTGTAATGATAATTCTTGAAGAGTCAAAGAAGAGAGATCTGAAGTGAGACAAGAGTTCCTGGTGGTGAGATACTTGGTTAGGATACAGCTAGGACAGAGAGGAGAGTCCATTTTTTGAGACCTGAATGCACTGACCATGATGTAACTGGTCTGTTTTTGAAGTCCTGATGGACAAAGTGATTTCTGGGTACTTGAGTGAGGTCGGAGCGCCGCAGGCTGATTGCTGGGAAGCTGGAGATTGATGGGACTGAAAACTCGGAGCAGCTCAGGAATCCGAAGGCGGTGACTAGGCACAGAGCTTCCATGGCAATGTCATCGAAAGGGGAGAAGCAGCCACGATGGAGGGAGGAGACGAGTCGAAGGAGAATATCCAATGCGATTGGTTATCCTGGAGAGTTGGGAGGGAGGCTGTTCTCCATGCCCCGATCATCAGGCGGTCCTCTGGGATGGAAAGGAGTGCGGGGGAGGGGGGGGTAATGAAGGGATGGACTGGAGACGGAACTGATGCTGGATACCTGAGAGGTAATTCCTGATGGAGGAAGAGGCAAGGTTAACCCTTTACGGTTCAATGTCAGACAGGGTCCAACATTACGATTTTCCCTTTTCAGTCCAATGTCATCATCGTCGAAATGACGTAAAGAACAGGTCTCTAGTCATTTTTTTCTCCGGAAAAAGCTGAGAAAACCATTCAATGGCTGAGTGAGACCAATAGGAGCCGAATGAAACCAAAAAAAGGGGGGTGGGAGGGCATGTGAGCAATAGCCCTAGCAGCTGCACCACACAGAGATAAGCAGACATAAACAAAGGACGTAGCTGCTTCCACATCCAGCACTCAAAGAATATCACGGACATTTGCAGAGTTTTTTGAGATGTTATAGTAATTAAATAATGACTTGGATCACATTATTCAGGAGTTTGGTGATAAAACGAGTGATCAGGAGAGGATTTATCAGTATGCTCATCTATAAAGAGGTATGTGAAAAATACAGTGAACAAGGGGTGGGGCTTGGCTGCAGATGCAGTACTGATGTTGCTTAGCCATCAGTAAAACCGGTTTTACTCAGAAAAAAAATAAACAGCGCGTGTGAAATTAAATTGGACCTGACGTGCCTGACGGGCGCTGAATAAATGGACGGCAAAGAGTTAAAGGATAGCCTGAGGTATGTGATAAAAGGCGAGAATGTGCTGGAGGTTATAGGTGGTGGGAGAGATCTGATTATGAGTGCAGAATGTGGTGAAGGAAGACCAGGCGGTAGAATAAGAGCAAGTGGAAGGTTGATTGAAAGGGGGAACTTCCCATGGGTTGGGGTCTGCTTCTAGGACCAGGCTGTGAAACTTGTGGACCATCACACAACCTCCACCATGTTTAACATTGGGCATGATAAAAATAATTTTTTAACTGCAAAGTGTTGTATTATGTAGTAAAATTACTACAGCTGGCCAAAGTCCAGTATCTGGGTGCACACTATGGTTCAGAAGACCTCATGGTTGATATGGCTTTATACTCCAAGTCTATCCGTTGTATTCCCCTTGATGTCCTGAATCCCCCCCCCACACACACACACACACACACACACACACACACACACACCGGTAAATCGTCTGGTTCTGTCACAGTGCTGTCACTTTGTTCCTTCAGGATTCCTGCAGAGGAAATGCTTCACAAGAGCAGTTACACATAGTACTTCCATGGTCAGCTCATTGAATGAACAGGAGCAGCCTTTTCTGAGGGTAGAGATTAAAGAGGAATGATGGAAGGAAGAGCATGGGGGGGCCCTTGAGGATCTCTGAGAGTCAGCGAACTGATGGGATGGATAAGATTGTTGGGGAAGGGATGGAGTTGAGGCAGTAAAAATACTGAATTCTAGAGATAAAAGCTTTAATGGCAGTGGGGGATAAAGTGAAGAGAATCCCTTGCATGGGCGATGGAGGCTAGAATCCAAAGCTCATGAAATTAGAATGGGATGTATTTGGTTTTTGAGTGCAGAAAGTTGTAAATGTTTTTCATCCAGTGGTGTATGATGATTTGATCGCTGGGGCTAAGGCTGTAGCCATGTAATGGTGAGCAGATTGCAGAAGGTTGGAGAGTTGTATTTAGTTTGATAGCAGATGTTGGTGTTGTGAAGTTTGGTGAGGGCTGAGGTGGCAGCTGGAGCTGAATGAATATATGAAATCGACTGCTGAGGAAATGCGTTTTTTTAATTTTTTTTAATTTTTTTTTATCCTGATTCTGGAAACAAAGGCAGAGAGATGAGATGCCGCCCATCTTATGAGTTAGTGCAGACATGTTTGTTACCAACATGTCTGCTTGGAATGTAAAAGGCAAACTCACATTCGGAGATTTAGGTTTCACAACTCCAGTCATTCTCCTAATAGTGGAACTCCTTAACTCATAATCAAGACAGATTTCCAGTCTCGTACCACATCTCTCACCATGTATTAATGCTCGTAGAATCTGAGAGGATGAGCGGACATAAATTGTAAAGGAAAGCTGGATGCTCTGGAAGAGGGTAGTTGCAGAGTTAAACAGAAACTAAAGTAACTTTTGCATACTGCAATAGTGAGCAGGTCTGAAGAGGGAGCCGAGATTTGCTGTAGTGAGGAGTGATTAACAGTAGAGGACAAAATCTGCTAAACAGGCAGAGATCCGAGGAAGTAAATGATGGAATGCTGTAAGCAGTGTGCAGTGGCTTGCTGTAGAGAGCAGAGATCTGCTTTGCAGTGGATATTTGGTATTTGAGAGTGAAGGAGGTTTTAGATGAGGTCAGGATGGGGCTGTCTTTGGGCAGAGATGAAGAATGCATAGTTCTGAGGCTACTGCAGAACCTGAGAGGATGAGAATGCATTGCTCTGAGGCTGCTGCAAAAACCTATTGATTTGATTGGGAGCAATCTATGAGTATATTGACTATTTGGGTGTAGAAAGACGTTTTGACTGAAACGTTGATAATCATAGGCCATGGTTTCCGTATCTGACTGGCAGTTTATATTGAAAAAAATGGTGACTTTGAAAGTTGTATAAAGTGCCTTGATGAAGTTGGGGGCAGAAGAAGTGTGAATCCAGGAATGAGGAGGAATGGTCTGAAATTAATGAGATGGTGGATCTTAGCATCTTAAAAAAGCCGATACGCTTGGCTTCATGACCAGGTCCTCGAAGGGGGGGGGGGGGGGGATTTGAAGAATAAAAGTTAAGCAGGGTAGCATATATTTGGTCATTGCAATTAAAATCCTTGTTTATGTATAAAACATTTGCTTTAGAACAGTTAGTTATGTATATAAATAAGTTAACATAGGCTAACATACAAGAGGAGCCTGCAGTATTTAGATGTCACAATTCAGTGAGTTGAACTCACTATCACATTGCAAAAGCACAGCATAAGGAGCCAGAAGATTGCAGTACTGAGGCACAGGCCCAGCATGCCTGTCAAAGCTACCTGGTCGCCATGGTATGTGAGGCGCTGGTGGAACAGAGTAGTAGTATAGCAGTGTCGTTGGAGCCAGTCTTTCTGATGAAAATGCAGACCAAGCTGAGTAATGAAGCTACGCTTTGGATGGTGCTTTATCTGGGCTGGAGACTGGATGGAGCAGGAAAGATTAACGTTGGAGCTCCTGCAGCTGCATAGAGAAGCTGAATGATGGGAAGAATCACCTGAGCAGGTAGGGGAATAGTTGATAATATCTTGGCAGTGCTGTGCAGAGAAATGACCTACAGTGAAAGGAGCGATGTTTTAAATATCAGCAAAGATGTTAAGTTGAAGCACGAATGACAGAGTCTGAGCATTTCCTACAAAACAAAAAACAAACGCAAGACAAAGAGAGGAAGTAGTGCTAGGTTAATATAGGAAAAAGGGGAAGATTGACAGGCATGGCTGCCAAACAGAACTCCCGGCGCTGCCCTGGCCACGCCCCTTGACTGACGTGACGAGTGCTGTGCGAGGCTATTTTAGAGACGACTAGAAATGACCTACCCCTCACCCAGATGTGATTGAGCTGGCTGATAAGAACATAAGAACATAAGAACATAAGAATGTTTACAAACGAGAGGAGGCCATTCGGCCCATCTTGCTCGTTTGGTTGTTAGTAGCTTATTGATCCCAAAATCTCATCAAGCAGCTTCTTGAAGGATCCCAGGGTGTCAGCTTCAACAACATTACTGGGGAGTTGATTCCAGACCCTCACAATTCTCTGTGTAAAAAAGTGTCTCCTATTTTCTGTTCTGAATGCCCCTTTTTCTAAACTCCATTTGTGACCCCTGGTCCTTGTTTCTTTTTTCAGGCTGAAAAAGTCCCTTGCGTCCACACTGTCAATACCTTTTAGAATTTTGAATGCTTGAATTAGGTCGCCACGTAGTCTTCTTTGTTCAAGACTGAACAGATTCAATTCTTTTAGCCTGTCTGCATATGACATGCCTTTTAAGCCCGGAATAATTCTGGTCGCTCTTCTTTTTGCACTCTTTCTAGAGCAGCAATATCTTTTTTATAGCGAGGTGACCAGAACTGCACACAATATTCAAGATGAGGTCTTACAAGTGCATTGTACAGTTTTAACATTACTTCCCTTGATTTAAATTCAACACTTTTCACAATGTATCCGAGCATCTTGTTAGCCTTTTTTATAGCTTCCCCACATTGAGATGAAGACATTTCTGAGTCAACAAAAACTCCTAGGTCTTTTTCATAGATTCCTTCTCCAATTTCAGTATCTCCCATATGATATTTATAATGTACATTTTTATTTCCTGCGTGCAGTACCTTACACTTTTCTCTATTAAATGTCATTTGCCATGTGTCTGCCCAGTTCTGAATCTTGTCTAGATCATTTTGAATGACCTTTGCTGCTGCAACAGTGTTTGCCACTCCTCCTACTTTTGTGTCGTCTGCAAATTTAACAAGTTTGCTTACTATACCAGAATCTAAATCATTAATGTAGATTAGGAATAGCAGAGGACCTAATACTGATCCCTGTGGTACACCGCTGGTTACCACACTCCATTCTGAGGTTTTTCCTCTAATCAGTACTTTCTGTTTTCTACATGTTAACCACTCCCTAATCCATGTACATGTGTTTCCTTGAATCCCAACTGCGTTCAGTTTGAGAATTAATCTTTTGTGCGGGACTTTGTCAAAAGCTTTCTGGAAATCTAAATAAACCATGTCATATGCTTTGCAATTATCCATTATCGATGTTGCATCCTCAAAAAAAATCAAGCAGGTTAGTTAGACACGATCTCCCTTTCCTAAAACCATGTTGACTGTCTCCCAGTACCCTGTTACCATATAGGTAATTTTCCATTTTGGCTCTTATTATAGTTTCCATAAGTTTGCATATAATAGAAGTCAGGCTTACTGGTCTGTAGTTACCTGGTTCAGTTTTGTTTCCCTTTTTGTGGATCGGTATTATGTTTGCAATTTTCCAGTCTGTCGGTACCACCCCTGTGTCAAGAGACTGCTGCATGATCTTGGTTAGCGGTTTGTAAATAACTTCTTTCATTTTTTTGAGTACTATTGGGAGGATCTCATCCGGCCCAGGGGATTTGTTTATTTTAAGAGCTCCTAGTCCCTTTAACACTTCTGCCTCAGTTATGCTAAAGTTATTTAAAACTGGATAGGAACTGGATGACATGTGGGGCATGTTGTCAGTATCTTCCTTTGTAAAAACTTGTGAAAAGTAATCATTTAACATATTTGCTATTTTTTTTTTCTTCCTCTACGATTTTGCCATTTGTATCTCTTAAACATTTAATCTCCTCTTTGAATGTTCTCTTGCTGTTGTAATATTGGAAAAACATTTTGGAATTGGTTTTAGCTCCCTTAGCAATGTTCATTTCTATTTCTCTCTTGGCCTTTCTAACTTCCTTTTTGACTTGCTTTTGCAGTTCTGTGTACTCTTTCTGTGTACTTTCTTTTTGGTCCTTTTTTAATGCTCTGTAAAGTGCCTTTTTTCGCTGAATATTTTTTTTAATTGATCTATTAAACCATTTTGGCAATTTAGTTTTACATTTAGATTTGTCTACTTTAGGGATATAATTGTTTTGCGCCTCTAGTACTACGTTTTTGAAGAACAACCATCCTTCTTCTGTGGGTGTTTTCTCTATTTTACTCCAATCTACTTCTGTTAGTCTCTGTTTCATACCTTCATAGTTTGCTTTTCTAAAATTGTAAACCTTAGCTTTAGTCATTACTTTTGGGGTTTTAAAAAACACTTCAAATGAGACCATGTTGTGGTCTGAGTTTGCCAGTGGTTCTCTGACCTCTGTTTTAGTTATTCTATCTTCGTTATTTGAAAAGACTAAATCAAGGCATGCCTCCCCTCTAGTGGGTGCCTTCACAAATTGTGTTAGGAAGCAGTCATTTGTCATTTCCACCATTTCAGCGCTACCCACCGGGTTTTCCCATTTTATTTGGGGGAAGTTGAAATCCCCCATTAGTATGGCTTCTCCTTTGCTACACACATTTCTAATGTCATTGTATAACAGATTATTGTGCTCACCGTCTGAATCTGGCGGTCTATAGCATGCTCCTATTATTATGCCTTTTGAATTTTTGTCTGTTATTCTGACCCATATTGATTCGGTTTTATTTTCTTTGTCCAGGTTTAACACCTGGGCTTCAAGACTGTTTCTTATGTATAGCGCTACCCCTCCTCCTCGTCTGTCCTGCCTGTCTTTCCTATACAGTGTATAACCTCCCCCAGGCGGAGCGCGGCTGAGGAAAGTTGGAAAGTTGGAGTAAACGACATAGGGAAATGAGGTAAACAGGGAAACCGCAATGAGAGCGCTTTCTACGGCGTCCCCCAAATTATGCCTAAAGGTTAACATTTGAGACCCCTATTCCTTGTTTCTTTTTTCAGGTCGAAAAAGTCCCTTGGGTCAACATTGTCAATACCTTTTAGAGTTTTGAATGCTTGAATCAGATCATCGCGTAGTCTTCTTTGTTCAAGACTGAATAGATTCAATTATTTAATCCTGTCTGCATATGACATGCTTTTTAACCCGGAATAATTCTGGTTGCTCTTCTTTGCACTCTTTCTAGAGCAGCAGTATCCCTACATTGTCGAGATGAAGACATTTGAATCAACATAAACTTCTAGGTCTTTTTCATAGATTCCTTCTTCAATTTCAGTATGTCCCTGTGACAGAAATATAATGAGTTTTGGTTGGAAATCTCCCTCCCGACCTGTGAGGGCGCTAAGTAGCAAAAGGGGAAGTCTTTGGACGGGCTGATCTGACAGTTCATTTCCATTTTCCATTTTGTAACACCTATCACATCATAGTTACTTATTAGTGCAGTAGCTTCAAGTTCTAACATTTAGTTTCTGAGACTTCTAGCATTTAGATAAATACATTTAATGTCTGTCTTATCTGAGTTGTTGCCCTTGTTTTGATGTAGTCTCCCTTCTGTTTTTTTGTTGATTTCTCCTCCTTTCCTTTCTAGGTGTCAATTGTGACACATATCCTCTATTATTTGGCAAAACATTGTTTCTTTACGTAAAAAAAAAAGAATAAATAAATGCAGCATTTTGCTAAAACCGCCCAAAAATCCCACAATTGTTTCTTTTTCATTATTTTGAATTCTCTGTTTGCCAGACTTGCCTTGCAGGCTTGTTGAATGCAGTGCATGACTGGTCCATGGCCACAGTGTTTTATTCCACTCAGATTCAACATTGCACTGCTTCGGTTTGGACCCTGCAACACCTAACACTGTCAGTACGGTATAGGGTTACCATGGGCAGCCAGGACAGCACTGGTCCGGTGTAATGGGGGAGCGCGTCTGAAAAGTGTTTCAGTTGTTCTGGAGGGATACGTGACTCATTCCTTAATAATGACCAGATTCTTTGGGATGAAAATCTGTAGTGAAGTCCTTTCTCCAGATTGTGCATGTCTCTGGTCCATCAGGGAGATTCAGTTTGTATATATCACAGAACGCATGTCTGCCATTTACACAGAACTGTGTTACAGAAGTGTTTATATGTCTTAAATTCAGTCTAACCCATTTGCCATATCTAGTGCTCTAATGTAGAGGTTTATTTTAACTCTCCAGAGAGTTTGTGTTGTGGGTCAGCACGGTGTTGATGGGTTGTGTCCTATGGAATATTCCAGTGTGCTGACAAAAGTCTGCTGATCATCCGCCAAGAGCAAAGGCAAACTTTCCCAGGGCAGTGACAAAATACTTAGTGGAACTGGTGAGAGAGCTGGAGATCCTGCACAGCGCTGCTCCACTTCACTAAGGATTTTACTTGGTATTTTGTTACTGATTTGTTCAGTTATGTATCCTATGTACCTTTTGTTAGGCAGGTTGATAAATGATTATAGCAGTTTTTTAAATTTTTTTAAATACATTTTAATGATTCAGGACCAAAACAATACCACTTTCCCAAGCTCTGTTTCTTGGTACTGAAAGAACAAATCTGTTTATTAACAAAATCTAATAGACCCAGCCAGCAGTGGAGTAATGTAAGATCATTAAGCTTTACTGCCTCTGTGCCCCTCATATGTAATTTAAGAAATCATTGTAATAATAATAATAATAATAATAATAATAATAATAATAATTAATTAGTGGGCAACAATATGAAAATTGTATATCGATATTGTGCATGTATTTCGATATCGATAATATCAAAGTCTTCTAAAACTCAAAAATGTAAAAACACAATTGCAATATCAAACATATATAGATGTTAACTGATATTTACATAAGAACAGCAAAAACTTATTTTAACTTAGTGGTGCTTTGCTTCACAATATCCATGGAGAAAAACAAGGTCTTCTTATATTGTTTTACTATTCCATCATCAGCCACCTCAAAAACAAAATATTTCTATACTTCACTGCGCACAGACTTTCTAGCCAATCTGGAAATAATTGAATCTTCAGCTGCTCTGCGTGTAAATGCTGACTCACGACACCTCTAAAAGTATTAAGTACTGTGTCATGCTGAATTTTGCATGGTTTTGAGATGTTGTAACAGGGCCAGGAGCCCTGTACATAAAAAGGGGCAGGGCAAAACCCTGCTGTAAAATGTATTTGTTTTGTATTATGATTTCAAAATGTATTTATTTATTTTAGAACGGGGAACCCCTCCATCCATGTGTTTAGTGTTTATTATTTTGTATTTGTTTTGTTGTATGGTTGTTATTATTATGATTTATTTATTGTATTTAAATATGACGGCGTAACCGTGTTTTGTTATTGGTTTTTTAAATTTATCTTTATTTTCATGTTCTGGCAGAGGCGAGTTCAGTAGCTTTGTTAATTTTAAATTGTAATTTAAAATGTCGTACAGAAGGTGGCCATCTCCGGAATTAAGCAATTCATTTGTTTCTAATCGGGAGATGGTCATCTGCATGTAAGCCTGCAGCTCTCTGCACTCGGGATGTGTTCGGAGGAGAGAACCGAGGGAGCGAGCGAGCGAGCGAAGAGTTTAAAAGTAAAAACTAAAAAGTAAAATACAGGAGCAGTGAAGGCGATTACCCAGCCTGACCTGTATGGTTTTTGTGTGAGTTTTTTTTTTTTTTTTTAAACCTTTTACTTTGCTCTGTGAGCAAAGTGATTTTTTGTTAACCGTTTTATTTAATTTTTGTGTTGGTTCAAAAATAAACGGAGGGACAGCGCCATTTTGCCCTGCTGAACTGCATTGTCTGTGTCTTCATGCTTCTGGCCTGATGTCACCACTCAGCTACCCTGTCACAGATGTGTTTTTATGTTTTAAAAGTACATCTCATTTATAATACCGAAAGCTCACATTTTAAAAAGACATTAATAATAGCGGAAGTAATGAACCGCTGAAGTATGCGCATATCTCAAAATAATGCAAAACGGATGGCCAATGGCCTTACGCAGCATACAGCATGCAAATAACAAAGCTACCTCTGTGACTATGAAGTTATTATGTTTAAATAGATTTATTTATTTCAATCTTTTTTTTTTTTTAAATGTGTAATTAGTTTCACATTGCTCTATTAAACTGTTTCATTTAGCATATACTATTTGTGCATCATTATAATTACATTAGCGCAGTCAGCTTATAAAAGTACTCTCCAAACTAATCAAATTATTTTTTCTGCTACGTGTTTGTAGTGTCAAATAAAGACAAGATGACAGCAGAAATCAACGCAAGGGCTGGTGTTCTGCCCTTTTTGCCACTGCCACTTTTTGCTTCCTTCGGGAACTGCTCATGCTCTGCACATGCTATTTTGCTAACTTTGCTCAACACATCTACTATGCCAGAAATAACTACCCAATACAACCAAGAGACGAAAAAGATTTAGGAGGCCATTTGATACTTTAATTTCTGTGACTATGTGATGGAGAATATTCCCAGAATGAAACCCACTCCTGTTTGATTGAAACCTGTAAAAATAAATATGTCTGCATGAGTTCTGAAGTTTCACGGTGACTGTTTGTATGGATTACGAGAATGGGTTCACACATATTTGGCAATGACACAGTTTGTTACAAGCTAGTTACAATTATAGACTCAAAATAATATTTACATAAATGAAAAGGTTAAAATCACTGAATCTGTATTTTTAAATACAGTTTTAGTTTAGAAGATTATATCTGCGATCTATAGTTTTGTAGAGCCCTGCCTACCGCCATACTTCTGTAAACTGTATGTAAACTTTTGAAAACTATAATAAGATCCAAAATGGAAAATTTTCTATATGGTAACAGTATCCTGGGAGGCAGTCAGCATGGTTTCAGGAAAGGGAGATTGTGTCTTACTAACCTGCTTGATTTTTTTGAGGATGCAACATCCAACATTGGATATGCAAATCATATGACATGGTTTATTTAGATTTCCAGAAAGCTTTTGGCAAAGTCCAGCATAAAAGATTAATTCTTTCAAACTGAACACAATAGGGATTCAAGGAAATGCATGCACTTGGATTAGGAAGTGGTTAACATATAGAAAACAGAAAGTACTGATTAGAGAAGAATCCTCAAAATCTCAAAAGCGAGGTAACCAGTAGAGTACCACAGGGATCAGTATTAGGTCCACTGCTCTTCTTAATCTACATAAGACTTGGATTCTGGTATAGCAAGCAAACTTGCTAAATATGCAGACAACACAAAAATAGGAGGAGTGGCAAATACCTTTGGAGCAACAAATGTCATTCAAAATAATCTAGACAGCTTTCAGAACTGGGCAGACACATGGCAAATGACATTTAATAGAGAAAAGTGTAATGACAATAAAAAGTGCATTATAAATACCATATGGGAGATACTGAAATTGAAGAAGGAATCTGATCAATGATCAGATATATAGTTAAAAGTGTTGAATTTAAATAAAGGGAAGTAATGTTAAAACTTTACAATGCATCAGTAAGACCTAATCTAGAATACTGTGTTCAGTTCTGGTCACCTTGCTACAAAAAGGATATTGCTGCTCTAGAAAGAGTGCAAAGAAGAGCGACCAGAATTAAAGGCATGTCATATGTAGACAGGCTAAAATAATTGAATCTATTCAGTCTTGAACAAAGAAGACTATGCGGCAATCTGATTCAAACATTCAACATTCTAAAAGGTATTAACAGTGTCAACCCAGGGGACTTTTTCAACCTAAAAAAAGAAACTGGGACCAGGAGTCACAAATGGAGATTAGATAAAGGGGCATTCAGAATGAAAAATAGGAGTCTCTTTTTTACATAGAGAATTGTGGGAGTCTGGAACTAACTCCCCTGTAATGTTGTTGAAGCTGACACTCTGGGATCCTTCAAGAAGCTGCTTGATGAGATTTTGGGAACAATTAGCTACTCAACCAAATGAACAAGATGGGCCGAATGGCATCCTCTCATTTGTAACCTTTCTTATAGTACAAGTACATGGGGGAATGATAACATAGGGTGTATGTTCTCTGCAATGTATGCAGATGTATGCGGTTTGATATTATAAATGTTGGATTTAATTGTAAGTTTTTTGTTTTTGTTTATTTATTTATTTTTTGGGCTTGAAAATAAATATTTCTTGCTTCTCCTGTTTGCTTCCTGCAGTACATCAACCATGTGACCACACTATCACAGACTGTTCCTTTATTAATAATATTATTGCTTTTAGAGTGGAAAATTTTGCAGCTGTTTATATACTATGTGAAAAAAAAAACATTCCTAAAAAAAACTACTTGATAGTTATTACACTCAAACTAAGTGGCTCATAAGTAGTTTTTTTTTATAAAATTATGTAGTTGCTGACTGTTTTCTTCACCAGTGTCGTAGGAAATGTAACAAATTTTCCCTCCTTTCTAAATCCCCCCCCCGATCGCATCATGTGACAATTTGTTTTTGTTTTGTTGTTCATTATTTTCTGTGAAAAATACAATATTACAATATTTTTTATTGTTATGTATAAAGCAAACAATTAGCTGTCAATGCCAAATTCAGAGGCAACAATTAATTCAAACTGGCTCTGACAGGAATCGAAGGCCACGACGTGCATAGAATGGAGTGTCCTTGTGCTGTTTTCCCCAAGAGTGTCTTTTTCCTTGGCGCGACCATTGAGACCTTCACCATGCAATACTCAACCTGTGGTTGAAATGGAAACCTTATTCCCATCATATGATATGTGCTATTTAAAAAATAAGTAGCAGGGTTCCGAAAAATATAGCGTTGCACATCCCCATATTTTGCTACAACTGTTTAAATAAAGTACCGGTACCTGTAATATTTCTTTTCATTATTAACATCCTGACAACTTTTTACACTTATAAACGTAAAGTCTGTTTCAAAGCTCTTTTCAAAATGTCCTCTCTAGTGCACTGACAGTGTAAGGATTGGCCACATTGTCAAACAGGAACACAGCAATAAAGGTCCATGATGTACTACGGAACAGAAAAGCCAGAGCACTTATGTTTAAAAAAAAGAATGTATCGCTCTTCCTGCAGTGATCAAGAGGACAGATCTCAAACCCAAGTACAGCTTTGAAACAGACTACTGCAATTATTGCTTCATGTAGACTTTTGCAATACTATTTTGTAGTTTCTTTAATTACATGATGTAAAATAAAATATCAAAATTACGTTCATTATTTTTCTATTAGTATGTCTCAATCTTAAAAATGTAGGTTTGATTGATGTACAATATGTGTCAGTATGTTTTAAAGAAGTACCCTGTCCAGACAGGACCGGCTAGGCTTCATGGGCCCTGGGGAAGGACTGGTATGTGGTCATGCATATTCAGAGGGTAGAAAGTATTCATGTGATGCTCTGTGCATATACGGACCATTAGACCAGGAGCCAGTCTGTTATCCTGTGGCCCCCTGCTCTGGCTGATAAAAAGACTGCAGTTTATTTTTTAGCTCCTGCTTGTACTGCACAGGAATTACAAACACCAAAATGATTATACACACCAGCTCCAGAAGGGATGCCTGCTAATCTTAATGTTTGCACATAACATAAGCAAGACTATTTTCAAGCCCTAGGCTGCTGCAACCTTGTGTGACTAACATCACTGCTCCTCTGGGGTTTGGAGCAATTTCCTTGGCTTGCCTGTAGAGCTCCTTTTGTCCCGGGACAGTGAACAGTTAACCCTGGGATGTGGGATAGGGGAGGGGCCTATCTGCCTGCTCTGGAGAAGGGCTCCTGTGTGTGCATCCTGAAGGGTTGGGGTTGGTGGGTGAGCTGGTGAGCAGTCCTGAGGTGCTGACAAAGTGGCTATTGTACAGCAGGTCTCTCTCTCTCTCTCTCTCTCTCTCTCTCTCTCTCTCTCTCTCTCTCTCTCTCTCTCTCTCTCTCTCTCTCTCCTGCACTCCCTCTTTAACCCTTGTGGACGGGGTTCTAATATTCCCTGCTGACTCTCCTCTGGAAGGATGGCTCCTCATGGCTCTCCAAGGATCTTCCTCCTCCTACTTACCTTCCTGGGGTCACTGCTGGCTGCTGTGCGATCAGGTAAGACAGTTCAGGATCTGCTATCTTCTGTTTTCTGTGGATCCCACGTTGCCTGACCTGAGGCAAGAACCACAACGGGTCTCCTGGGGCCAGCATCTCAAAGCTTGAACACAAAAAAAGAAAAGTTGAATTTTGTATTTGTTATTCTTCCCTCAAATGAAAAAAAAAAACACATTTGAGTGTAATTTGATTTTAATTCTAAGTCTTTAATTACAAGTTGTAATTGATAAGTGCTGGACTGTGCTACCAAAGATTAAAACCCTTTGATTGAGTCGTGCTCTGATTGATTGCTGTGTCTTGACTGAAACCAGATTCATTACATTTTTTACTGAAACCAGAAACCTGATTGAAAATACCCTGAATTAGATTCCAAAAATGTTGCTATTTAAAAAAAAAAAAAAAAAAAAAACACCTGAATTGACTCTGCAATATCAGCGAAATTACTGATTATTATTATATTATTATTATATATTATTATTATTATTATTATTATTATTTATATTATGATGATTATGATATATTATTATTATTAATACTAATAATAATATAATAACAATACTAATAATAATAATAATAATAATAATAATAATAATAATAATAATAATAATAATAATAATAATAATAATAATAATAATAATAATAATAATAATAATATATTGAGTTTTGTCCAGGATATCCTACTAACTAATATGCCGTTTTGACTTGCATAGCGATTGAAGTTGTAACTTGTTGTTGAACAGCGTAAATGTATATGTATATGTGTAAGTGACTGTGTATGTATTGGTATGGTCTCTCCCTGCACAGATTTATTATAACACTAAAGTTGTTTTTACATTTTCTAAAAGCACAAAAACCTTAAATATTCAGTGATATGAAAAATATGTTGACACATACATTGGAATACTAGCTGTGGCTTTTAAAAAAGACTTCCAATTACCAAACCTGTAAGAAGATAATTCCAACGTTAAATGTTCCTAAAGGAATTGCTCTTTGTTTGGTATTCAGTACAAGCCGCTATTAGAGTAGTGCCTTCATTCCAGTTGCATTCCCAGATTGCAGTGGAGTCCCTGTTTGCCTCATTCTAATGATGGACATGGCTCTGGACTGCATGGTTAGTCCCTCTCAGTGGGGCTCGTTCTTTATAACTGGTGACATGAACATAAGAACATAAGAAAGTTTACAAATGAGAGGAGGCCATTCGGCACATCTTGCTCGTTTGGTTGTTAGTAGCTTATTTATCCCAGAATCTCGTAAAGCAGCTTCTTGAAGGATCCCAAGGTATCAGCTTCAATAACATTGCTGGGGAGTTGGTTCCAGATCCTCACAATTCTCTGTGTAAAGTGCCTACTATTTTCTGTTCTGAATGCCCCTTTGTCTAATCTCCATTTGTGACCTCTGGTCCTTGTTTCTTTCTTCAGGTCGAAAAGGTCCCTTGGTTTGACGTTGTCAAAACCTTTTAGAATTCTGAATGCTTGAATTAGGTTGCTACGTAGTCTTCTTTGTTCAAGACTGAATAGATTCAATTCTTTTATCCTGTCTTCTTTGCACTCTTTCTAGAGCAGCAATATCCTTTTTGTGGTGAGGTGACCAGAACTGAACACAATATTCAAGATGAGGTCTTACTAATGTATTATACAGTTTTAACATTACTTCCCTTGATTTAAATTCAACTCTTTTCACAATATATCCGAGCATCTTGTTGGCCTTTTTTATAGCTTCCCCACATTGTCTAGATGAAGACATTTCTGAGTCAACACAAACCTCTTTTCATAGACTCCTTCTTCAATTTCAGTATCTCCCATATGATATTTATAGCACACCTTACACTTTTCTCTATTACATTTACTGCTGCAACAGTGTTTGCCACTCATCCTATTTTTCTGTCATCTGCAAATTTAACAAGTTTGCTATTATGCCAGAATCTAAGTCATTAATGTAGATTAGGAATAGCAGAGGACCTAATACCCTGTGGTACTCAATGGTTACCTCGCTCCATTTTGAGGTTTCTCCTCTAATCAGTACTTTCTGTTTTCTACATGTTAACCACTCCCTAATTCATGTATATACATTTCTTTGAATCCCTACTGTGTTCAGTTTGAGAATTAATCTTTTATGCGGGACTTTATCAAAAGCTTTCTGGAAATCTAAATAAACCATGTCTTATGCTTTGCAAATATCCATTATCGATGTTGCATCCTCGAAAAAATCAAGAAGGTTAGTTAGACACGAGTTTGAATGTTCTCTTGCTGTTGTAATATTGGAAAAAAACATTTTTGAATTGGTTTTAGCCCCCTTAGCAATGCTCATTTATAGCTCTTTCTTGGCCTTTCTAACTTCCTTTTTGATTTGCGTTTGCAGTTCCGTGTACTATTTCTGTGTACTTAGTTTTTGGTCCCTTTAAAACGCTCTGTATAGTGCTTTTTTTCACTGAATTTTTTTAAAAATTGATCTATTAAACTATTTTGCCAATTTTATTTTAAATTTAGATTTGGCTACTTTTAGGATGTAATTGTTTTGTGCCTCTTGTACTACATTTTGAAAAAACAGCCATCCTTTTTAGGTGAATGTTTTCTCAATTTTATTGCAATCTCCTACTGTTAGCCTCTGTTTCTACCTTCATAGTTTGCCTTTCTAAAACTGTAAACCTTAGCTTTAGTCATTACTTTTTGGGGGTTTTAAAAATCACTTCAAATGATTGTGGTCTGAGTTTGCCACTGTTTTAGTTATTCTGTCTTCGTTATTTGAAAAGACTAAATTAAGGCAAGCCTCCCCTCTAGTCGGTGCCTTGACAAATTGCGTTAAGAAGCAGTCATTTGTCATTTCCACCATTTCAATTTCATCCATTGTGCTCCCCACCAGGTTTTCTCATTTTATATGGGGGAAGTTGAAATCCCCCATTAGTATGGCTTCTCCTTTGCTACATACATTTCTAATGTCATTGCATAACAGATTATTTTACTCGGTGCCTGAATTTGGCTGTCTATAGCATGCTCACATTATTATGCCCTGTGGCAGAGTTTCTCGCCCTATATATATATATATATGTGCGCATGGTTTTTTATTATTATTATTATTATTATTATTATTATTATTATTATTATTATTATTATTAGTCAGTCTCAAAGTGTGGATGGGGTTGAATCCCCATCCCTGTAAAGCTCGTGGGAATGTGGCTGGAGCTTAATAAGGTAATGATTTAATGGTTAATTCAGCCTCCAGTAACGATATAAAAGACCCACTCCAAGCTCATTGGGGGAGAGGGTTCAGAGTGGAGAACGAGTGAGGAGTTGGGAGGTAAAACTAAAGTCCAGAGATAAACAATTGCTATACATGTTGGTTAAAACCAGCACGATACTTGTTTAGTTACTATTATTGTTTATTTGTTTGGCCAATGCGCATTTTTGTTTTGTGTCTTTTATGTTTGTTTAAATATTTGTTTTATTATTTAAGAAATATACTGAGCATCCCTGTGTCTTAGTTTCACCCGCCTTGTTTTGGAGTCTGTGTTTCTGGTTTGACGTTACCACTACAAGCTACCCTTTCACATGCCCGATGAATTTTTGTCCATTTATTCTGACCCATATAGATTCGGCATTGTTTTCTTCATCCAAATTTAACACCTGGGCTTTAAGACTGTTTCTTGTGTATAGTGCTACACCTCTGCCTTTTCTGTCCTGTTCCTATACAGTGTATACCTACAAATATTAGATTTGTCTCCATCACTCTCAGACAACCAAGTTTCTGTTTCACCTATCACATCATAGTTACTTGTTAGTGCAGTAGCTCCTCAAGTTCAAACATTTTGCATCTGATACTTCTAGCATTTAGATAAATACATTTAATGGCTGTCTTACCTGAGTTGTTGCCCTTGTTTTGATGTGGTCTCCCTTCTGTTTTTTTTGTTGATTTCTCCCCCCTTCTTTCTAGTTTAAATGCTTCTGAACCTGCTCGAGGATCTTTTCTCCAAGTAGATTGGTTCCCTTTTCATTTAAGTGCAGTCCGTCCTGCCTATATAGATAGTCCTTGTTGTAGAATGTGGTCCAATGTTCAAGATAGGTGAAGCCTTCCTGTGTTTGCCACGTTTTCAACCATGCATTTTTGATGAATTATTTCCAGCTGTCCATATGCTCCTTTGCAAGGTGCCGGCAGTATCCCAGAAAATACCAGTTTTTGTCTGGTCTTTTTCATTTCCTTCCTAGCTCTCTGAATTTGTTTTGCAGGGATTTTGGTTTGTCTCTTCCAATGTTGTTTGTACCAGTGTGGACACCTACTACTGGGTCATCTCCTGTTCGTTCTAGGAGCCTGTCCATGTTCTCAGTGATGTGCATGACAAATGCTCCTGGAAGGCAGCACACTGTTGTAGTAAGGGGTTTCAAACTGCGAACTGAACTTGCTGTCTTTCTCAATATGGAGTCCCCAACAATCATGACCTCCCTTCTTTATGCTGTCTGGCCGCCGCTGTTAATAGGGTCCTGGATGTTGTTCCTTTCCTTTTGAGCCACATGGTGGCTTCTCTGCATCACATTTCATAGCTTGGTCTCAGACACTGTTTATTAGCATGACTACAGTGATATTTGCACATTCCAAACCACGACACAGAGCAGCAACTGTTTTTCCTCATCACGCTACATCAAACCCTGCTGACCAGGCACCCAGTGTGCTCAAAAGTGGGCACCTGTAGGGTTGGCCTTCATTCTCCAGAGGCTAGTAGCTTGCTGACATCTGCTCTCGGGTTCCTGGCTGTAAAAGAAGAAGCTGACTTGGTCGTGGGATTGGAGGATGCCCACCGAACCTTTAATTCTCCTGAGCTGTGTGGGGAATTCCTGCAATGAGGGGGGGAAATGATTGGACATTCCAAATTGGGAAGAAAATCGAGGGTGAAATAATTGAGCAAACTACATTTTTAAATAAAGTAAATAAAAATAATAAAATGGAGCAGGAATCAGCTGAAATTGAGCTCTTGGGAAGTTTGAGAAATTATCTCCCCCTGCCTGGTGGAAACAGCTTGTACAGCTCCGAAAGTTCCTCTAGAAACTGTGATAGTCAAAAGAGCTCAAACCACATTTTAATGCAGCGCTTTATAGCAGAACGAATTCTGTTCATGGATTAGATATCACCCATGAGGGACACAAAGAGCACAAGCTCCTACTACAGCAAGGTATACAAACAGCTCAGTAATAACAACAAACGAAGTTTAAAAAAAAAACAAAAAAAAAACCCTGCATTCCTTGGAGAGAGGACTGGGTATCTTTGTGTTATGAAAACCAAAGTCTCCACAAAGGTATCAACACAACTACAAATGGAAACGACTGCAATTTCAGCTTGGATTTATTCAGAGTACATTTCTGAAAGGAACTTTCATTAATTTCCATTTGATTTCTACAAACATTCTCTGTTTGGCTGCTGTAGTTCTCTTCACAGTGACTTATACTTTCAGTTGGCAGAGCCTTGCTATACTGTAGCTCAGAGCTGCCCAACCTCTTTGGCTGAAAGAGCTGCACGGTTGACCAGGAAGCTTTTAAGAGACAAAATAGCTGACTGAAAATAGCAAAGACATTTTAAAGAGAAAGATGAAAATGAGATAAGGATTAACTGCAAAAGCCCATGTATGTTTGTGATCCTCATGTTCCCCTTGTAGTTTTAAAACCCATAAAGAGCCCTGAATGGGAGATTCCTCTCCCATTGGAAATCAGAAGAGACACATTATACATTTCCATGAGCCATATATTGCTCAACAGCATTGTTGTCACAATGCTCTTGTGACAACACTTTTTAACCTGATAGAACTACCAGAAACTGAATATGGTAACTGGATGGCCTCCAGAGTGCCTCGCTCTGGTAAAAGCTAAGCAGAGACTAGCTTGGTGAAGGAGGTAAAATCACTCTGTAAACATATTTGTTTCTGTATCCTCCAGCATTGCATCAGCTAAGATAACCAGAGGGGTAATGTGAGGACATGGGTGTCAGTCTGCTCTGGTGAGGGGGGTCCAATCATTCCGATTGGTTCTTTTTGCCATGTCTCCAATACTGTGGAAGAACAGCACCGTTTGGGGAGCTGCACTTTGGAACACGTTTCCTTTAGTTTTGCTGGCAGTGCACTAGAGGTGGGGCTGTTTTTTTACTAATATAAAGACAGCTGAGCTTGCCTGAGTCTAGATCCTGATCTAGAAGTGAGCAGGAGCTCCTGAGCTCCTAGTTAAAGCAACACAGACTTTTCAAAAGGTAAACCCCACAGTGTGATAAGAATCACAGATTCTTATAAATGAGAAGTACTGTAGGCTGAAGTACTGCAGGCTGCCTGGACTCACTGAGAAGTAGTGTAAGCTGCCTTGACTCATTTAGAAGTAGTGTAGGCTGCCTTGACTCATTTAGAAGTAGTGTAGGCTGCCTGGACTCACTGAGAAGTAGTGTAAGCTGCCTTGACTCATTTAGAAGTAGTGTAGGCTGCCTTGACTCATTTAGAGGTAGTGTAGGCTGCCTGGACTCATTGAGAAGTAGTGTAGGCTGCCTGGACTCATTGAGAAGTAGTGTAGGCTGCCTGGACTCATTGAGAAGTAGTGTAGGCTGCCAAGACTCATTGAGAAGTAGTGTAGGCTGCCTTGACTCATTGAGAAGTAGTGTAGGCTGCCAAGACTCATTGAGAAGTAGTGTAGGCTGCCAAGACTCATTGAGAAGTAGTGTAGGCTGCCTGGACTCATTGAGAAGTAGTGTAGGCTGTCAAGACTCATTGAGAAGTAGTGTAGGCTGCCAAGACTCATTGAGAAGTAGTGTAGGCTGCCTGGACTCATTGAGAAGTAGTGTAGGCTGCCTGGACTCATTGAGAAGTAGTGTAGGCTGCCTGGCCTAATTGAGAAGTAGTGTAGGCTGCCAAGACTCATTTAGAAGTAATGAGACTGTCTGGACTCATTGGCAGCTGACCCATAGTAAGAAAAAAGTAAGCACACATTGAAATTAATCTTTGGAGTCACTAAATGTTTTAAACTTTGATAGTGCCAACATTTGACTGCCATCATAATATCTTTCCCGAAGTCATGGTATACCCCTTCTTTCATGTGTATTTATTCTCCATGGTTTTGTCTGCTGATGGAAATGATACTGTTCAGGAGGAAATCTGCACTTGAAAAACAACATGATGGCATTTTATGCTTCAAAGTTACAAATCTACAGTGACACACTGCACAGCTTCATTAAAATAGTGAGGTCTTTGAAAGATTAAATTAAAGAAACATTATTATTCCAGGTAGTTTTTTCCAGAAGCTGCACTTTTCCAGCGTGTTCATAAACAAATCTGCTTAAGATGCCCCCCTCACTGTATCAGCCCCCAGCACAAGCGCCCCTTTGTGTCCGGAGAGAGACTCATTCATTGACTGAGCCACTGGCCAGGGCCCAGGGAGCTGTACCTGCAGGTTCCTCAGGCTAGCAACATGGTAAAAAGTCAATAGGTGTTATTTCCCAGCGGGTTGAAAATACTTCTGTGGTCACAGACTCTGGCTGAAAGGTGCACTTCATCAGGAACGAGGGGGCAGGAGAGGTGGTGGTGGGGGGGGATTCAACGCCCCTCCTGGGTGGCAAAGTGAGAGAGGAGGGGGGGGGGGGCTGCAACTCCCCTCCTGGGTGGCAAAGTGAAAGTGGCCCCCCGGCAAAGAGGATTGGACGAGCAACACAAGAAGATTTACGCGCAAGATTGATCTCTATCAGCGCCCGTCCGGTTCCATTGATCTCCATCAGCACTAGTCCAGGTGATTCATCTCAAAACATTGTCAAGTCATGTCTTGAACATCCCCATTCCATTGGTAAGAAGTGTCTTCTCCCTTAAGTCTCTCTCTGCTTCATTTATAACTGTGTTCCCTAGTCCTTGTTTCTATGCTGCGCTTAAAGTATTGGTTACAGTTAACCAATAACTGTTAACCAATATTGAGTTAACTCAATTTAAAGAAATCAATCAATTCCCCTCTATTATTTTGTATCTATTACCAGTTTGTAAGTTAATATGTCCAGTTGGTCGTGTCTTACGTATCATTTCATATGGCCAGCTGACCCTGTCTCTATATCATGAGGGACAAATTATCAAATTAGTTTCTAATCTTTATTCTCACACTGATGATGCAAAAAGCCCTTGGTCTTCAGGAGCTGGGCTATGAACCTTCCTGTGCTCAAACTTGTTAAAAAAGAAAAACAGAAACAAGATGAGAAAAACATGAATGGCACATGGGCAATATTTTTTCAAACAATCCCTTCAAAAAGTCAGCTGTATTTAGACTGCATGCTAAATAATAATCTGAGAAAAAGCAATAGAGAGGGGATAGACACATAATGGTGTAATATTAGGAACATGTAGATGGTATAAACACACCTTATGCTGCGTGTACTGGATGCCATGGAGAGTTCCGGGGCAGGGTCTGCATTCAGCTGGTATCACAGTGCTGTGAACAGCATTTAGACTCTCCGCGGAATGTGACTGCGAGCTGCGAGAGGGAGGGAGTGTTCTGTACGATCAGCACCAAACATCTTCTCCTACAAAGAGCCCCATTCACAGACACATGGAAAAATATTCCACTGTCAACACCAAAGAGCAACCTCTCTGCCAGATTGCTGTTTATTTGCTTAGTCAATATGGAGGGGCCGGACAAAAACAACTATGTTCTAGACTTTTTCCCACTCGTGTTTCTTGACAACTTATTATAGAAATCCACTGACCAACCACTTTATACAGGAAAAGCCCTGTGTGAAATAAATCCAGTGAATACGCAGACTGTGCAGTGCGTTTCTAGGTGGGTGATTCTGAGTGTTTCCTCTCTCTCTCCAGAGACCCCAGCAGGCCACGCCCCCACACCTCAGAGTGACAGCCTGGACACTTCCTCAGGGGGAGGGGCCTATGACATCACCACAAGGGGCACGTTCCATGAGCTGACACACGCTCCCTTCACTGTGGAGTACGAGGACACCACCCACTCACAGCCAGTGGACAGGGAGACGGGTGAGAGCAGCTTTCCATCAGATACCAGCCCTCTCTTTCCATACACAACATCAAAGCGGTTTGAACAGAGACTCAGACGCTGCCAGAACTTGCCTGGCTAATTGTGGTGTTAAAGTGTTCATTGCTAGCAAAGTCATTGCGTGCATTTCCACTCATGCAGATGCATTCACCAGCAAGCTCTCAAATGTGGAGTTTTGAAAGAAATGTATATTTTTCATTTTAAACACTCAGTTAAGACATCTCTGTTTACAGACCTGATTTCAGATGCACTTTCTTAGTCATTTCACCTGGACAGTGACATTGATCCCACCCCTTTAGGGCCTTCTTTCCTGTCAGCTGCTTCTGCTAATGATTGGCATGCTCTGCAGCCAGTAACATTCTTGACCCAGAAGACACTGCTGAGGTGAAATGGACCAGGAAGTGCAAGTGTGACAGACTTCCTGGAAAGCAGGGCAAACAAACTGAGAATGCCCTTTTATAGTACCAAATGTCATGTGTTTAAATAAAAACGCATGTTTGCTCTATTATGTTATTTTCAAAACTGCACATTTGAGACCCATAGTCAATTAAATTGTAGGAAAAAAAAGGTTTAAAGTATTTTGCTAGCTACACCAACCATCAATATGAGGGTCACTAGAGGTGGCTTGCGCTACAATATGTATGCAAAAAGGAAGGCTGACATGTCATGGAGGGATATTGAGGGCATTATAGATGAAGATGGGACCACTGATAGGCAGGCAGCCCACCATGTCTCAAATATGCACTACAGAGTAAAACACAGTTCACGTAACAACCTGTTCAGAGTGTGATTTTCTTGTGCTTTAAAATAATCCCATGTTTTTTCCTGCAGTCTTCCAGTGTAAACAGTGGCACCTGCTATCTTGCTCTCCGTCTCCCCCTGCAGGCTCCCTGGGTCCTGGCGCCATTGCTGCCATTGTCATCGCTGTCATCCTGGGGGCCTCAGTCCTCATGGCGTTGATCGTCATCACTGTGAAGAAATTCACAAGCTCGTAGGTAGAGCCAGCACCTCCTCCCCCTATCTCCCTCAGCGGCTCTCTCTCTTTAGAACCTCTTTAGTTGGATTGGACAAAGAATTAGAAGCACCTGCCATAACACTGTCAATGGGGTCAAATTGTGAACCACCAGGAAATCTGGTCACGTGACCCCATCTTCGTAAATGCTGTTAGTATAGTTTTTTGGCTTGCTCTATATTACTGTATGTGGCATCTATATACACTTAATCCAGCCTTTGTTGTGTTTTTACAATCCAACCTGCAACTGGACAATATATGTGATTCCCATTTAACATTTGAGTATGTGTCTGGTATATAGTGCTGGTATGAGGTCCATCCACACATACTGTGGCTTATCGAGCTGAGGTAGAGTGCTGAAACTTAGTACTGGCACATGACAAACCCTTGGGAGTGACACAATAAAAAAGTGGCCAAAGAGGGCGCTGCTGAACTCCATTACATGCTTACACAGTGTAACTCTGAGTGATGTGATGCTGAAGCGATGAGTCCTCAAACAGCTTTATAGTTGCACAAAGGTAATTAACTAACATGTTGGCATTGTAGCTTGCAGTTCATTTAGAAATATTGATCTATTAAGTTAATTGATTGCTGTGTCTGTATGTTCCAACCAAATATTAGCTTTTTCAATTGTCTCAAAGTGATTTTCTCAAAACAGCATCTGTGTTGTTACCTTCATCTAGCCTGACTCCTTCATAGATATCCTGTCTAGCCCGACTCCTTCATAGATATCCTGTTTAGCCCGACTCCTTCATAGATATCCTGTCTAGCCCGACTCCTGTCCTCTTGTTATAATGATGAAGTGATAAGGGGGTCCAGGGAAGGTCTATTCACTCTTCATATCCTGCTCTTTTACGCTGCTAGTGAAATGCTAGTGGAATGAATAAAACAAAACAAACTGTAGATCTAGCTGGTTCTTTGTGTAGGAGAGAGAGAGAGTGTGAGTGAGTGCGAGAGTGAGAGTGTGAGAGTGAGTGAATGTGTGTTTGAGTGAGAATGTGTGAGAGTGAGAATGTTTGAGAGAGTGAGAGAATGAGTGAGAGTGTCACAAGTCACACTGTTACCCACAGGTGGAGCTGCATTGCTCTTGCTAGTATAAATTAGTATAAATGGTATAAATTAGATTCTCTCTCTCATGCATGTCCAGTGGCTGTTGTATTAAATGTTTTGGTCTGCGTGTGTTGTTGATTTGTGCACCTAATCAAGAAGTAATGTGTACAATAGAACCTATGACTCCCACAAATATTTGAAGTCGGTGTTTTCTGTTCAATATTTCTCTTAAAGGAAAGTGTACACTTATACAACTCACACATTTAACACAAATACGACCTGAAAAAAGAAACAAGGAACAGGGGCACAAATGGAGATCAGATAAAGGGGCATTCAGAACAGAAAATAGGAGGCACTTTTTTCCAGTCAATTGTCAGAGTCTGAAACCAACTCCCCAGTAATGTTGTTGAAGCTGACACCCTGGGATCCTTCAAGTTGCTGCTTGATGAGATCCTGGGAACAATAAGCTGCTAACAATCAAACAAGCAAGATGGGCTGAATGGCCTCCTCTCGTTTGTAACCTTTCTTATGTTCTTAAATAAACAGTAAAGGAAGAATGAATGTTGAAGCAGCGCTGTTGATTTTGACTTTAACAAAAGCTACATATTTTATTAGTATTAGACTGTACACCTCCTCACATCAGCTACATTGGAATCTGTTAGTCGTTTCAGGGATCCAGTGATATTTACTTAACAAGCAGGTAAGGAGTCTTAGTGGCTGTGTAAAATACCCCACCCCCTGACACTCTGCATCTATTCCTCTGTTGAGCCATGTGACTCTCAGTCATTAAGATGTCCTGATATTCGTGGAGCCGGATGCATACAGTCGGTGGAAAACACAGGGTTGTGATTGAAATCAGGCCAACGTTGAGTTCTTGTGTCTCAGCACAGGGGGCAGGCCTGTAAATAGGGCTGCAGTCTCTTGCCTGGCTCCCTATGGCTCATCTCCTGGTGTATTTGTACATACAGTACACTTAACTGTTTTGTACAAGAGGCATAGAGCTAAAATACTATTTATTTTTTAGAGTCAGTAGCTTCAAATGAAATACTATTACTTTTTTCTTATTGTTCCTTTACTTATTTTTTAAAGACGTATCTGTGTTAAAGTGTTTTGACTGAGTTCAGGAGCAACTCTCCAGGTCTAGTTACCAGATAAAGATATGTGTAACACAGGCTGGATCAGCCAAGCCTGTAAGCTGTGTGGTCGAGGGGTTAAAGAAAATAGCTTGTCATCCTTCCAAGCATTAATGTTCTATTTGCTAAGTCTGTAATGTGCAATTGTGTTGCTTGAGACACACTGGTATTACCATGTATTGTACTAGTGTATACAGTGTAATGATGACAACATATATGGCTATATGGCTTAATAGCAACTAAATCACATGCAAACAGTCCTTCGACACTTCCCTAAAAAACGGGATTATGATGAACAGCAATGCCTTTAAATAATAATGCCAGTATGCATGTGGTCTGAAGTGATATTAATGGCCATGTGACAAGAAGACAAAGTAGAGTAACCATCGGCAATGGCATCGTCGCTTCTGCGACAGTATGAACTCAAAGAACAATATAGCTGCTGGTGACCGGTTACTCTAGGTTACCACATATCTTAAGGGGCTCTTTCTTCTTAAACAATCACAACCTTGTTATTTCCCAATCACATCAATATTGAGGTTCTAGTTAAATGGCACACACTGTTAACCCTTTGTATAACTATTTTAATTTAATGTTTGTAATGTTACTTAATATGTGTGTCCATATACGTAATATGAAGAAAACAAAGAATATGCATCGCAAAAAGACGACAATCTATAAGGATTATTTAAAAAAATGTAAATATCATTTTGCACATAAAATATACATCTTTTTCTTACAAAACTGAAAGTGTCTCATGCAGTCTGGCAAGACCAACATTTAGAAACAAGGTCTTTCATCGATCCAGACCCCGTAAAGTTTGTGAACCCACAGAAGACTGCTTGGAAAGCAAAGCCCATATAGTTCCCAGCCTCATCTTGCATCTTGCAAGTCCAGGGAAGACTGGCTACTGTCACCAAGTCATGTTGTAAAGTGGATTGATAAAAATAAACCATGTGCTGTACAACAGTATTCACAAATTAACTGGAGTTGAGGTTTATAGTACACAATTGCAGTCAGTATCTGTTATTTAACTCTTATTTATTAGAAATTATTCATTCAGAGAAATCTGTGATGCTGTGGCTCTCCACTATTTTGTTTATTGTGCAGTCAAAGGGCACTTTTGACTGCTCAACTACTGAACATGTGACCCTGATTAGATGCAAGTTTCAATCTAATGGTTCAATAGTTTATCAATAATTAAATGACAGAAGACAATTTACATTTCATTAATAGATACTGGTCTAGCCTCCTTGGAATTCAAAGTGCTCTCTGTTCTCAGAGGAGCTCTGAGGGCAGGAAAGAGGCACTGCAGTTCAGTTGCTGGAGTAGTAGTTTTCTGCTGTTTACATGCTGTTGTGTTGAGCTCTTGCACGCTGTATCATCACATGTGCTTCTGTTTGGTCACAGCTTCTCACTGCGGTAACCCTGTCAACAGGATAGCTTCACCTGAATGTCTTATCCCTGTTACATAGTGTCGGTGTTTCTGTCTCTCCCTGTGTGAGAGTTCAGCTGGGTGCCACCCTGCTGTGGTGTGCTGTGGATCCCAGTCTGTGGTTGCTGCGTGTCCAGCTCTCCTGGGCCCTGTAGATGCGGTGGCACTCCCGCAGGTTCTGAGCCTTCAGCTCCTGGTTATGGATCTCTTCCACCACCTTGCAGGGGAACCAGCCCTTCTCCCGATCATGCAGCCTCTCCCCAAGCATCCAGCCTGCAGAGGGGCAGAGCAGATCAGAACAGAGAGGAGCACAGCAGAGCAAAGAGGGGCAGAGCAGAGCAGAGAGGGGCAGAGCAGAGCAGAATGGGGCAGAGCAGAGCAGAATGGGGCAGAGCAGAGCAGAACAGAACAAAGAGGAGGAGAGGACAGCAAAGAGGGGAAGAGCAGAGCAAAGAGGGGCAGAGCAGAGCAAAGAGGGACAGAGCAGAACAGAGAGGGGCAGAGCAGAGCAAAGAGCAGAGCAGAGCAAAGAGGGGCAGAGCAGAGCAAGCAAAGAGGGGTATAGCAGAGCTGAGAGGGGCAGAGCAGAACAGAGAGGAGCAGAGCAAAGAGGAGCAGAGAAGGAGCAGAGCAGAGCAAAGAGGAGCAGAGCAGAGCAAAGAGGGGCAGAGCAGAGCAAGCAAATGGGGGTATAGCAGAGCAGAGCAAAGAGGAGCAGAGCAAGCAGAGCTCAGAGGGGCAGGGCAGAGCAGAGCTCTCCGAATCACAGAACCCAAACACACTCAACCTGCTCCACTGCACAAACGGACAGGGCAGGGCAGTACTGGATATTTCTTTAACTACACTTGTACAGCTATCACGACAAAATTCTAACTAAATTTTGGGAATCCTGTGGTTATTTGTGTATGTTTATGTTTATTTCATGTACGGTAAGTAATTGTATTTGTAATAATAATAATAATAATAATAATAATAATAATAATAATTATAACTGTTGGCATATAAACCAGTTGATTCATACATGACATGCATATTTTCTTTTACATTTCTTAAGCTCAGCAGCACAAGCCCTGTGTATCTCGACTGCACAGCCCCTTTACAGCAGTGGGGTATATTGTCATTTTTCCTCTTAGCTGTAATGCACAATACATTCAATGCCCGGGCCCGGGTCAAAATTCTCGGTTTTCCCCCCTACTGTGGGCAAGGCTGGTGTGGTGCATTGTTATAGTACTGTGCATTGTAATAGTACTGTGTGGTGCATTGTAATAATACTGTGCATTGTAACAGTACTGTGTCATGTGCTGGAATAGTACTGTGTTGTGCAATAGTACTGTGGGACCTACCATCCTCGGTCTGCTCCACAACATTGAGAACATCGGCCAGGTCCAGAGACAGCTCATCAGGCTCCTGAGAAACATAGTTGTGAACACACTGCACCTGTGGAGAGACTGGCACACCCAATACATTCAATACACATAGAACTACTGCCCTGAGGAGAGACTGACACACACAAACAACACACTGAGAACTACTGTACTGAGAGACTGACACACACAATACACCGAGAACAACTGTACTGAGAGATTAACACACACAATACCATCAATAAACAGAGAACTTGAACTCGTAAAAAAAATCAAATGTGATGAAAGTGATGTAAACTGAACAGATTTTCCCTAAATGCCAGCAATGTTTTTTTTTTTTTCCCCTTGTTGTTAAAGATAAAGTTGTGGTTTGTGTTCAGCTTGAACATTTTAAAATATTGACTGCAAATTTCTATGAAGTAGAGTTTTGTAGGACTATGTAGGAGTAACATCGGAATGTTTTGTTCTTATGTTGTAATATATTTTTACAGTGCTAAAGATAATTTACAATGAAGTGAAGTGGAACCCCACAGAAATAGCAGGGAGTTCAGTGGAATTTGCAGCCATATTCTGAAGTGTAAACAAATTTTGTATTCACATTCCTACGTATGGCCACACAAAACAGAAGGATAGATTTTTTTCCAATATAGCATTCCATTTCCATAGTAACATAGAAGACAGCGTTATAATACACTGCATGCACTGTTATTCTCAATATCTTTCACAGGGAGGGGCCAATTAAAGTGAAAGCAAAGTGACATGCATAATTATGTGTGGCTGCAGCAGAGCCAGGTCCACTCATATACCTGCTTCACTCACTAAGGAATCAGGAACCAGGTCCACTCATATACTTGCTTCACTCATTAAGGAATGAGGAACCAGATCCACTCGTATACCTGCTTCACTCACTAAGGAATCAGGAACCAGGTCCACTCATATACTTGCTTCACTCATTAAGGAATGAGGAACCAGGTCCACTCGTATACCTGCTTCACTCACTAAGGAATGAGGAACCAGGTCCACTCGTATACCTGCTTCACTCACTAAGGAATGAGGAACCAGGTCCACTCGTATACCTGCTTCACTCACTAAGGAATGAGGAACCAGGTCCACTCGTATACCTGCTTCACTCACTAAGGAATGAGGAGCCAGGTCCACTCTTATACCTGCTTCACTCACTAAGGAATGAGGAGCCAGGTCCACTCATATACCTGCTTCACTCACTAAGGAATGAGGAGCCAGGTCCACTCGTATACCTGCTTCACTCACTAAGGAATGAGGAGCCAGGTCCACTCATATACCTGCTTTACTCACTAAGGAATGAGGAGCCAGGTCCACTCATATACCTGCTTCACTCACTAAGGAATGCGGAACCAGGTCTACTCATATACCTGCTTCACGACCTGTCACACGTGGTGATCAGGAAACAGCAGCAACGTTTTATATACCAGGCATATTCCAAATTCAGTTTTACATACCTGCATATCCCAAATTCAGTTTTACATACCTGCACATTCTAAATTAAAAGTAAAATATACTACCCAATGGTGAGTAACACAGTAACTACATTAGGGCCACTGCCCCAGTGTACAGCACAGAAACTGCATTAGGGCCACTGCCGCCTGGTGTACAACACAGTAACTGCATTAGGGACAGTGCCCCCTGGTGTACAACACAGCACTTACCGGACTGATGTGTATTTGCAGAGAGGAATTTGGTTCTCGGATTGGGAGTGAGAGCACTAATCCAACGCTTCTTGTCACTCCTACAGACAGGGGAAAAAACATCCTTGTGATTGTGTTAAATGTGCTGCTGCACTGCAAAATCAAAGAAGGTGTCAAAGAGGATACTCCACTAGCCATCATGAAGATGTTGATGGAGATCCCCTTGCTAGAGCTTTTAAGATGCTACTAGAGGGGGTTTACTCAACATGTTACACTGGCCCTAACCATAGCCATACTTTAGACTTGGTTCAGAATCTATTAATCACTGAGCTCATGTTTGCAGACCATTCCAGTGTTCTTATTAAATATCATTAGCTAGTTCTATTAAGCACCCAATGCGCTGTATTCAATATCATTCTTATAACTTGTCAACTACTGCTATGTTTTGGAAACCTTGTCTGCTGCAGCTCCTGCTCATAGGATCAGTTGAAGAGTTAGAACCCACTGTAATATCCTGGATCCTGTATCACCATTTATGTAGCATCCTCCCCTTATTTAATGAAACATCTATGCTTAAACAAGTGTGTTCTAAACTAGAACGTAGATGGAAAGAATGGAAAAAATTGCAGGTGCATTATCTCACCTGGAAAGATAATTTTTTAAAATGCAGGCTGCACTGTCTTCAGCAAGATCATCCTACTATTCAAATCTTAGAAACAAATAAGGATAATCCTCAGTTTCTTTTGTGACTACAGCTAAATGAACAAATCCGCAGAAGGTACCTGCTTTAAATACTTTATCATCAGCAAGTTGTGATGATTGTATGAATAATTTTAACAAGAAAATAATTGATAGAAGAAAACAGATCTCAAACAGTATTGTAACAAACTTTCTTATTATTAATACTAGACACTTAGTCCATAAGCGTATACTGATTCCATAAGAGAACATTCAAAACTTTTGGAAACAGCAAGTAAGAAGTTAGTGTATAAGGGATTAAAAGGGGACCTGAGGAGTACGCTTAACCCCAAAAATGTTTATTAGAAGTATATCTGGAAGGTGAAAGGGATATAGAAACCATATGAGCATAGACAACACGAAAGTGTATCAGCAAACAATCCTGTCGACACTGGGGCTCACTATACATAAAGTATAATTTAGTTTAACCAGCAATTGACAATAAGGTGTAAGCAGGTAAAGACAAACGCCATCCAAATTCTCCTCTTGTCCTTGTTTGGGCTCCAGATCTGTAACAAACTTTCTTAGTATTACTACAAGACATTTAGTCCTGAAGCGTATGCTGTTTCCAAAAGTTTTGAATGTTCTCTTATACAATCAGTATACGCTTAATTCTGTATCCAAATGTCATTGCACCTTAACATAACCAAAGTTGGACCTTTTAATAATTTCAAAGTCACCCCACATCATATTTTTACATATTTTAATAATTTTCAACCCATCATGGGTTCAACACACTAAATTGAATAACATTTCTAGTCACTCAAATTATGACTACATGATTTGTTGAATGTTTGCTGCTTGTTTTTTATTACTAGTAAAACCTTTGTACCCTTGAACATCAATCTTTAAAATTGAACAAACAAGTAAATAACAGAAATGGTGGCCCATCTGTCTATCAAGCACAGACAACAGAGGTATGCAAATTCAGTCCACACATGAACATGTGCTAACAAGAGTGTTCAAGGAATGTAAGTATCATTCTTGTTTTAGGTCCTGAAATTGGGAGATGATAATGGTCTGCAATGTCCTTTAACTGCTTCTGTTTTAGAGTCTTTAGACCTTTTGTCTTGGGTAAGTGGCAGAGATTGGTTTGACCATACATGAGAGGGTGACTAATGTTAATTTGGTCATAGACTGCCTTGCGCAGTGATTGCCAATCCTCCTCCTCTCCCAATGCTTCCAGCTCTTGAGTGTCATCATAATCAGGTGTCAGGTGTTTGTTGACATGGTGACTTGTAAAAAAGCCACTGATTTGTCTGGCTGTTCTCCACTCCTCGATTTTGAAAAGCAGTTGTCCTTTGTCATTTCTAGTATGTTTCATGTCCCTGGAAACTTATGTTGGATCTGCCTTTTGGCCAGTTTTGGCCATCCTGATTGAAAATGTCAAGCAGATACTTTTCATAGTTGAGCATATAGCCTAGCCTTCCTCTTTGGATTTGCTTGGGATGGTGGATTTTCCTACTGACAATTCAAAGCTAAGTTTCTCTGGTCCAAATTGACAAATTCCGGATATAGCTTGAGCCCACTTCTTTGGAATTTTATCATAAGTGGATTCCCTCTCCGTTTCTCGACAATGTTGTCCAACATCCATGTGCTCTTCCTGCTCTTTACTTGTTGCAAAGCCTGCCACACATCCAGTTTCAGAACACTGAAATAGTGTCTTTGTAACTAGTCTTTTGGATGACATTTGTCCTTGAAAAGAATGGGAAGGACCAAACGGTTGACATACAGAGCGATGTGGCCCCCTGTGACATCTGTGGGACTCTCTGATAGAGGAATAACTCCCCTTTGTCAATGTTGTAGCCTTTCCATGCCCTCACACCTTCTACTTCAAACTGGAAGTTATTCAATGCCCTGATTCCCTCCAACCCCTGCTCTCTATGCTCTTTGCCTGTGATACCACCGTGGGATTCCTCGGCTTCTTTCATGTCCTCTGCAGTCAGAACATTGCGTTTCTCATTCACATACTGTCTAATGTGCATTTTCATGGATGCAATCTTTCTATCACAAATGTCCTTTCCAGCTTGAGGGTCTTAGAAATCATAGCGTGACATGGATATGCCTGTCCTTTCACCCATAGATGGCAAGTTTAACAGCAATGAAGCACTGTGATAACAGCCAGCATTGTCTGACCTTAGGAATGTTTAGACATTGAGGGATTCTCAGCCTTGATGGTTGCTAGCACATGCTCTAGAATAGAGGCAACAGAGAACCAAGCTTGCTTGCAGTTGTTGAACACATGGACTCCACATTGTAGTTTCCATCTTCTCCTTTGCTGATGACCGCTGACACATGCCAGCTTCTCACATGTTTCAAAAAGAACTGTCATCTGCTCTCTGTATCGCATATGCAAAAACTTCATTGCCCAATCCATGATGATCAGAAGAGAATGGTTACCAAGCTGCTATAGCACAACTTGCCTTGCAAACTCCTGATTGACCACATGCAGCAAGTGACCCTTCCAATGGTGTATAGCAATTGACGATTGCTCAAAATCAAACAATCCAACTTTTCTGCTCCTGTCAGAAGCCCTTCCTTCCTCATCATGTTTTCCATCTCTTCAAGATAGTTGTCTATCTCAGAACATCTATCATATTCAGCATCATGGTTGTGGTTGCATTGTATAGCAAATGCCTCCTTCCCTTTCTCGCTCAGAGCAAATGCTACACAGTGGTCTGTGCTTATATCTTCTATGCTGACATGGGTCTTGTAATCTGTCTTGAGGTAGCATTTGCCTGATTTCAGATGTTGTTTTATAGCCATTGCTCATGCTGCTGGGGCCCCGTTCAACATGAGAACATCAACAACTTCAGAGAGCATGTCAAAAGCTTCAGCTCCATCTGTTGACATATAATCCAGACCTTGTAGTGACTTTGTCTGTCTGTGATGTCTTCCTAGGGTGTATTTAAACTGGACCTTAATGGACTGATTCGTCCATCAGTGTTATGATCTATGGCTGCACTGAAATTATCCCTCTTCTGCTCTTGTTGCATTTGTCTATCCACCCATACACTTGTTTCTAGCTCTCCTTCACTGCTGCTCTGGGATTCAAATGTGACATCATTGATGGCACTTCAGATTCGCTATCTATTTGACAAGGTTGATTCCCCTTGCTAGCACCAGCTTAAAACAAAACAGTTGAGGGAGATGCAAAACTTGGCCCTGGTTAAATTGGTGGTCCCATTGACACCACAGAAACAACGCTTTCATCAAGTGCCTGACTTGCTCCTGGCTGCAGAGAAAATGTGGTCTCAGAGATTGCAGATGTATCCGTTTCCACCACTTGTGGATCCTCTGGTTTGTAAGCTTTTCTACATGAGTCACAGAGTGCAGCTCCAACAAGTATTACCTTATTATAGGTTTTGTACATCTGATTTGACAGACGCATTGATATTCGTCTAGGATGTCTCAGTGCCACTCACTTCCCCTTATGTTCTGGGTGTGTGCATTTTGTTCTCCTTGTCCCATTCAAGTTTATGGAAAGGTCATATCGATGCCTGGGACAGACCGTCAGAATGGCCTTTTGCTTCTCTGACCAACCAAATCTCCCAGCCCTATTTAGAATCAGATCATCTTCTGTGATTTGTAGGGTTTGACCATGTCCACTAACTCCCAGATTACAGAGGTAATCTGTAACATCTTGTATACAGACAAGTAGGGGGATTGCACCATATTCTGACTCTGAATTAACAAATGTTTGACCTATCAAAGAGACATTTAGACCTAGGAAAAATATCCCTAAACTTAATTTGATTCAATTATGATATTAGATATTAGTAGTAGAAAAAGAAATAGAAATAGAAATTAGAATATAATTAGAGAAAACATAACCCACAATGTTTTAACTGTTAATTACACAATTGCAAACAGGACAAATAAAAACAAAAACACATTAAATCAAGTAATGAAAACAGGCAATGAATCAACTCTTTAAAATCATACACCTATGGGAATGAGGCGCATGTTAACAGTATTATTGTAATCAATTTGTACTTACAAATCTATTGTTGAAGGCTCACACTGAAGAAATATTCAAAAAAGAGGTAGAAGCCAGATCCAAGAGTTCCTGGAGTGACAACAAGGGTCCTAAGACTAAAAGGGGTCCTAAGACATAACATCTCTCAATGATTCATGTGGGAGGGGTTTGGGTTGGGGGTTGGGAGGTGTTTAATCAGTGCTTGAATGCTGTAACTGCTGTAATATCAGACACTCAATCTACCATGAACAAAAAATATACACACACATAAGTGAATAGAATATTAAACATTATATGTGGAAGGCCATAAAGTTAATTAAATAAAAACCCTGATCAAATGTGATGGAATAGCCCCTGGAATGATAAAAAAAATGAATCATATTTTGATTTAATTTGGTTATGTTAAGGTGTAATGACATTTGGATACAGAATTACTGTTGTAACACCCTGGTACACCACTATCACAGCATTCTTGAGACCACTATGAAGATTCCAAAGCTATTCATTTGATATTTCTAAGTAAAGGTCATGACAGCAAGTGGTTTAATTTGAGTTTTAAGATATTTACCCATAACACACCCAGTTTTAGCTTTTAAATCAGATATGTGTATTCTTCCCAAAATCAAAGTGTCCCCCAAAGAGCCCCCTGTAAAGATCTCACCGTATTAACATTCCATGTATGTTAAGGTTTTTATTAAAAGAGGGCACATGCCTTTATTCAAAATTGCCAAGCTTTTTTCTTGGAGTTGCTGAGGGTGAGCATCCTGCTGCCTTCAATATGAGCCAATTTTTCAAAAATATGTTTTGAGATTTATCCGAACTTTGAATGCCGATACTACCACCATAACTTAATGATTAGGGCTGTAAATGTTCATGGTTGGAGATCTCCTTTGATACGAACATTAAAAGCAGGAGCTGAAGTCATACCTTTTTTTTTAGAATTGTCACAACAGTAGTATGAAATTAGTCAATTTTAAGGCCTAAAATGTATATTTTGGATGGCCACTAGGGGAGCTCCCAGATCTCAGAAACTAAAAACATCTGAAATCTTATATTATATGGTTAATCATAGTTCCTCATAACTATCCTAAATACAAAATATGGAGAGATTTGGCTGACCCCCATCTTCCGACCTTTGCCTGGTTCTCTCGTACAATGACACTTAAGGGGAGACGCCATCAGTCACTGCTTTTAAATTAAGATTAAAGACATTTGTAGAATTTAGGATATGTATTTTAAATTTTATCAGCCTTTTCTTTTTACTACTTATAATAATATTTTTATTCTTACACTGCTTATTTTCATCACTGCTTTTTTAAAGTAATAATTAACCTGACTTGGGTGTTTGTATTTTCTCTCTTTTACTTGATTTGTATGTGATTCATTTTTGTTATTTTTGCATGTGAAGTGCTTTGAGGCAGAAGGCTCTATATAAGAAATAAAGATTAATAGTAAGTCTGACAGTGCTTTATTTCCTGAGTCATTTCACCGTAGCAGTGTCTTCAGAGTTGAGCATCTGTGTGAAGTGTTCATTAGGAAGCAGAACAGGTGTCATTAGTTAATGTCATCTCTGCCATGCTTTATTGAGCTAGATCAGAGTTGCTGACCTTCATAGAAAACAATGGGAGAACCGTTTCCAGCTGTTGTAGAATTAAATGTAATAAACTGTTACTCTTTGTTAATAATCATCAAAACCTATGACAATGCATTTCTAGACGTTTTCGAAATGTGCCTGTATTGTATATAAATGCGTTTCTAGATGTTTTTGAAATGCGCCTGTGTTGTATATGAATGCATTTCTAGATATTTTCAAAATGCGCCTGTGTTGTATATGAATGCTTTTCTAGAGGTTTTCGAAATGCGCCTGTATTACATGCTTGTGAATCTCTAGTACAGGTGATTGTGCTCATTACTCACGGGCTGCAGGCCTTCAGCATGTAGTTGACAGTGCGCTCCTCCTGGTTCTCCAGCAGGCACAGGGAGAAGATGTTGGAGAGAGCCCTGCCCTGGTCCTGCTGCTCCTCAGTCCTCAGCATGGAGCGCAGAGCCGAGTCCAGCACGCAGAACTTCTCTCCACTGCATGCCATGCAGACAGAAACGCACACACAGCAGTGAGAAGAAACAAACTACTGTCCCTTTACCCTTGCAATGATCCAGAGTGCTTCTAATTGATGTTATCGATGATGATGACTATTATTATTGTCATTGTCATTATTGTTTTATGTTAATCATTCTGAGTTTTGTTTTATTATTTTTAGAAGTCTGTGTTCAGGAGTTTCTCTTCTGTTCTAGTTCCCTCTGACAGATATATGTTCTCTAGATAGTGCTGGATAATATTTCAACACTAGACATGTTGACAACCAGGTCACACGTGTCAATGACTGGTAAATAGAACAGAGGAGCAGCTTCTGAACTCAGTTCAAAGCACAATAAATAAAAGAAAGCTGAACTAAAAGCAAACCCAGTGTTTGAGTAACTGCAATAAGAAGCATCAAGTGGTTGAGAACATCCTAGAAAGGTGAGGGGACATAAACACATAACTGTCTCTGTCTAATTTATACAAGTGGCAGTAATCTACAGTGTAATTAATTGCTTGTGTTAAAATAGTGTCATTTTTCCTGTGTTGATGGGCATTGGACTAGTTCGCTCTTTAGATTGGAGTTTATAGTCAGTGGTTTATCATATACATTAAGGCTCTATTTGCAGTGTTCAGTTCTGAGGAGCGAGCAGCATATTGTAACCACTTTTTGAGTAACATATCTGTTTTAAACTGGGTTCTTCACTGATACGCCATGAATCCAAATGTTAATTGTGTAGCAGGCTCCACAGAGATGAAGATGCAGAATAAAGGGCCCTACACCTGTACATGATATATCTGTGTGAGCTGAGAGCTGCTGGCCCCCTGCTACCTGGAGCTCCTGCGCGTGACCAGCAGCAGGTTGTTGAACAGGAAAAGGTAGAGGGGCTGGAAGAGCTTTCTGCTGCGGAAGGTCCGGGTGCTCTTGGGTCCAGACATCAGCTGTAGCTCCCCTCTCTTCAGCAGCCAACGCGAGTGCGAGATCACCGGCACAGACTATCAAACACACAGCAGACAGACAGACTGTCAAACACCCTGAAGCACAGCACAGCACTCAGACCGGCTCTGTCCCTGTAGAGATTACATATTAGAACACTCAAGGGGACCTGTCCCTGTAGAGGTGAGGTATTAGAGTTCTGAGGGGGGCCTGTCCCTGTAGAGATGAGGTATTAGAGCATTCAGGGCGGTCTGTTCCTGTAGAGATGAGGTATTATTATTTACTAATGGGATTGCATCTGTGCAGGAGTCTTCAAAGTAACAGTGCCTTAGTGCTGATGCTCCTTGCTGGGTTATTCGCTTACCTTGCATTTGAACTCCAGAGTCTTCTCGATACTGATCAGCTCCTCGGTGCGGCTCATCTTCCTCACCCCCTCATTGCAGTCCCTGACCACCTGCCAGGAGCAACACACCCAGCATTAAAGCACAGAGCAATGCCGGGCAGGAAACGCAGTCACACTCTGGTCAGATCATTCTTATGGCTTGAGCACTGCCAGCACTGCAATCTGGTGTGACTCGACGGGAAAGCTGGTTAGAAGCTTACCGCTCAATCAAGTGAACGTATTTGACAACAAAACAGGATTAGAATCACAAAAACACAAAATATATCTCAGAGTAACACACGCTCATACAGACTCACATAGAAATATACACCAACATACACTCACGCGCCTACTACACTCACACATTTACAGTCTAACACTCATACACTACACTCACAATCTCCCACTCATACACTACACTCACAATCTCCCACTCCCACACTGACACTCACTCACTCACTCTCAAACAGACAATCACACTCACACAGTGGCACTCACACTGAAGTCTCACACTGATACACTCACACTAACACTCTACAGACACTCACACTCACACATGGACACTCACACACTGGCACTCACACACGGTACCTTTTCCAGGTATTTGTGTGCCATCACAGCGCTGGCCTCTTCCTCTGACCCCTCCTCCGCTTTCTTCAGGATGTTCTGCAGTGTAACAGAAGAGACACATTTCATGAGAACCAGCTACCTGCTCACACAGCTCCGTTTATCACAGCCGGTACCTGGTGAGGGAAGAGCACTGCTTCAAAAACACAGAGCAATTTGGATAGGGTCTGTTCATGCAGGTTACACACATAAAAGGAACAGGTGAGTTTATTAATCACATTGTCTAAAGCAGTGTTTCCCAAACACAGGAATAATGAACCCATGACCCCAAATTATTCACTAGTTGGTATATCAGCTGAAATACTTAAAGGTAACGAAAGGTAAAACACAAGCTATCCCACCTTGCTGTTCCAAATGTATTTGGTCATAATGCCACACTGCTAATGTCCAAAATCACGGTTCTCGAGCATCTCTTCTGAGCCAAAAAACATGAGTTCCGCATGTACCATCTGAAATGTACCAGCACATGCTCAATGAAGCATTGTATAAGCTATTTTACTTCCTCGTGGAAACACACTAGACTGTGTGACTAACATGGTCCGTCTAATTTTCTATAAGGAAGGAGCTTGTACCTGCTTTTATTTTGTGTAGTAGACAGCTTTCACACTGTATATGTTTCCTTCACGTGCTGCATTTTTATGTATTATTATGATTCATGTTGCATTCAATAAAAGAAAAAAATGACAATTATCAGCATACTATTCAGCTAAATAATTAAAGTTTTAGTTTTTAGAACAAAAGCTTGTATTTAAACTTTTACATTTTAAAAAAGGAACAGAGGCCAGAAACCCCACTCCCTCACAACTGTCTAATGGCCTTTTAACAAGGAGGAGACTGGGGAAAAATAAAAAGTTTTTTCCCCTAATCGCCACACCTGCTGTCAGACAAGAGTACAATGTTAAAAAGTAGGAGAAACCAATGGCTTCTCTTAAAAGATCATTTACCCTATTGTTTTCTCTTATGCTTGTTTCTCTTTTAAATAAGTTAAATGTATTGTGGCAAGATGCCCTGCCCCTGTGCATGTACATGTGTGTATGTATGGGAGCACAGGGATGTGTGTGTGTGTGTGTAACAGTGAGTGACACTGAGGCACTTAATCCTCCCTGCAAAAACACATGGGAATGAGGCTGGGAATGTGGTTGAATTAATGATTAAATGATTAAGGCTCCAGCCACAGGTGTATAAATAGAGTGATCATGAGTGACATGGTGTTTGAAAGAAAAATAAGTTGGAGGAAACGGTGTGGAGGATCAGTGACACAACATCCATGGGAGCTATGTGGAGGAGAATGCGGGGTATGAATGGGTTGCAAAGTGGTTTTAAAGAGATTCCCATACTAAAAGGGGATAAAGAGTATGTAGAAGATGAGGAGAGGGCACAGGTGTGGGTTGAGGCGTTTGCTAAAGTTAGTAGTAGAGAGAATTGGAGTGAGGAAAGGAGGATAGAATTTATAAGGGAAAACAAGGAATTCAGAGGTAGTGGAAAATACTATGAGTATGAAGCTTGGGAAGAAGAAATTAAAAGAGCTTTGAGAGGGAGGAAAAACCCTGTGCCAGGAAAGGATAGAATTTGTTACATGATGTTTGAAAAAAATACCGGATTGATGTTTACTGGTTGTGCTACAGCTCTTTAATTTAGTTTGAAAGACAGGTAGGATTCCTAATAGTTGGAAAGAAGAAGTAGTAGTGATTCCTATTGGAAAGCCAGATAAGGATGTAAGTAAGTCATTTTCATATAGGCCAAATTTTGGAAAGATAATGGAAAGAATGATAAATTACAGATTATTGTATTTCTTGAAAAAAAATCAAGGAGTCAATCAAAAAAGTCAAGGAGGATTTAGAAGTAATAGATGTACAATGGACCAGACTTTCTAGTGTCAGAGATTCAAAAGAGGATTGTTAATAAACAGTATATGGCAGCAGTGTTTCTGGATATTTAAAAGGCATATCATATGATATGTTGTGGAGAGAGCATTGGTTAAAATGTTTAATATAGGGATAGTTGGAAGAATGTTTAGATGTTTTAGAAATTTTTTGGAAATTAGAAAAGTTGACTGGGAACAGTTTATCAGAAATAGCAGACATTGAAAATCTAGTTCCTAAAGGGAGTGTGTGAGTCCACTCATTTTTAAAATTATGACAAGTGATTTGCAGAAAAGTGTTGAAGATAGTGGGACATTGATGTATTTGGATCATTGTGTTGTTTGAAGTAGAAATAGAAATTTGTATAGTGGGGTCAAGAAATTGAATGTTAAATTGAAGGAAATAAATTTATGGGCAAAGAAATGGGGTGGTGAGATTTTCAACGTTAAAAACAGAAGGAGTTATTTTTTCTTGTAAGAAGAAATGGGGAGATATTAGTAGAGTTTGATGGGATGATGTTAAAGATAGTACCAGTGTTTAAATTTCTGGGGAGTTTTGTTAGATGACAAAATTAAAATGGATAAAATAGTTGTTAGATGTAAAAGAAGGAAGAATTTGTTGGGGAATGCATGGGGAGCAAGTATGAAAACATTGTTAATGATTTATAGAGCATTGATTAGGCCTATACTGGATTATGGATGAATGACATATGAGGAGGTGGTCAGTAAGGATTGGGGAAAACTGGATGTGGTACAAGCTAGGGATCTTAGAGTATGTAGTGGAGCACTGTGTTCATCTCCAGTTGCAGCATGGCAAGTAGTTACTGGGGAAATGCAACTTTATTTAAGAAGGAAAATGCTGAGAATTCAGTACTGGGTCAAGGCATTGAATGGAGGAGATGGAAATCCTGTGCAAAGTATTTTTGAGCCTTGTTAGGAATATGAGGTAATGAAGAGAAAAAGGAATGTGTGTGAATGTGTGTGTCTATTGGGGTGAGAATTCAAAAGGATATTGAGGGTCAGGAAACATTGAGATATTGTTTAGGTAGGGTGAGATTAAAAAAGCACAATCTAATATTAGTCCGTCATGTTTTAAATCTCCTTGGATTGATTTATCTTTGTTGAAAGAAAAAGAGAAGGCAAAGGACAGAGGTGAATTTTGTAACAGGCATTGAGATGAGTAAATAACGATTGGGAGAATTATTGTAACGTTTTTACAGATGGGTCATTGCAGTGGCCATTATATACCGGAATTTGTGGTGGGAAAGCATTTACGTATTACAGATGATGTGTTAGTGCAGGAAATAATGTATATTTTTTTTTTGGAATGCTGTTTTTTAGGTTTCTATGTAATTTTAGTATGGATTCCAGCTCATATAGGAATAGATGGGAATGAGAGGGTGGATATGTTAGCTAAAATAGCAGTGAAGAAAGAGGAAGTGGATATGGATGTGCATTATGGTTTATCCTGCGATTTCCAAGTGGAGTGCATGCATGTCAAAATTTGCCACTCCCGTGAGAATAGCGTGCAGGCGCTTATCTGCGCATCTGCAAAGTTTAACACATCTTTTTAACGTGTTTCAATGATAAAATAAGAAAACTATATTGTAAAAGTGTATGCAGTTTTGTTTTTTATTGGCAGATGGCAGCAGTCCCTAAGAAATGTGCTTGACAGACCGGGTCATCTGTATACATAAAGCTGAGAGTGAAAAATTGATTCCTGTGTATCTACAGAGAATAAAATATTTATTTGTTGGTGTTACAGGTTGTAAGGAAGCCTTGTCAGGTTTGGTACTGGTCAAAATGACCTATTTATGCATTGTACCTACACTTCACAGATAATAACTCATATAACAGCGCTATACACGCATGCCTGAAACTGGGGAAGATACTGACTGAAAATAAAGATGTTATGTTGTGATCTATATTATAATGCTACAATTGTAAACACATTGTTGTTATTTTAAGTTCTAATGAAATCCTGTATTTCTGTTTATCATAATCACAATAAAAAAGCGTGCATTTAAAAAAAAAAATAGCAACAATTGTTTTTGAAAACTGTCCAAATTGCTTATTTGAGGGCTAAGAACGAAAAATCTGCACAACAAAAAGAGCATTTTTAACATGGAAATTGCCAAACTAAATGGGCAGCTGCGTGGTTAAATGTATATTATAAAATAATTGAGAAACAGATTATTAATGTCCCCATGTCTTTGTGTCTCTGGCAGTGCCCTGCTTACCTGTCCCTGTGTCTCTGTCTCTGGTAGTGCCCTGCTCACCTGTCCCTGTGTCTTTGTCTCTGGTAGTGCCCTGCTCACCTGTCCCTGTGTCTTTGTGTCTCTGGTAGTGCCCTGCTCACCTGTCCCTGTGTCTCTGTCTCTGGTAGTGCCCTGCTCACCTGTCCCTGTGTCTCTGTCTCTGGTAGTGCCCTGCTCACCTGTCCCTGTGTCTCTGTCTCTGGTAGTGCCCTGCTCACCTGTCCCTGTGTCTTTGTCTCTGGTAGTGCCCTGCTCACCTGTCCCTGTGTCTTTGTGTCTCTGGCAGTGCCCTGCTCATCTGTGTCTGTGTCTCTATGTCTCTGGTAGTGCCCTGCTCACCTGTCCCTGTGTCTCTGTGTATCTGGCAGTACCCTGCTCACCTGGACCAAAAGTTTGAGTCGAGTGATCCTCTGGAAGGGTAGAATGAGGAAGGAGGTGAACGGGAGGCCCTTGCACTGCGGGGCCTGCTCCAGACCAGACATCACTGCTCGGAATCTCTCATTTTCCTTTCTGGAACAAAACAGAGCGATTTGTAGCTGAATACACGCTTAATATTACAGAACATATACCCAGATTCCATTACTGTCAACAACAGTTCTCATAAATCTTCATCGCAACTGAATGACACACAGTTATCTGAAAAGACAGATTCCTACATTATACATTAACTGAGCCTTTATCAAGTGTCATCACAATTGGATAAGTGGCTTGCTAGATATGAGTAAAACACATTGCACATACAGGAGCCTCCTCACTGATGCTGAGCTGGGGCTACCCACCGCTCACCATGAAGACTGCTAAAACAAATGCTAGTGCTACTGCCCCTGTCTCAAGCCCCTGCAGTACCCACAATACCCCTCCAGATCTGGACCCCCTGTCTCGATCCCCTGCAGTACCCACAATACCCCCCCAGATCTGGACCCCCTGTCTCAATCCCCTGCAGTACTCACAATACTCCTCCAGCTCTGGACCCCCTGTCTCGAGCCCCTGCAGTACCCACAATACCCCTCCAGATCTGGACCCCCCTGTCTCGAGCCCCTGCAGTACCCACAATACCCCCCCAGATCTGGACCCCCTGTCAGGCCCCTGAAGTACCCACAATACCCCTCCAGATCTGGACCCCCTGTCTCGATCCCCTGCAGTACCCACAATACCCCCCCAGATCTGGACCCCCTGTCAGGCCCCTGCAGTACCCACAATACCCCCCCAGATCTGGACCCCCTGTCAGGCCCCTGTAGTACCCACAATACCCCTCCAGATCTGGACCCCTGTCTCGAGCCCCTGCAGTGCCCACAATACCCCTCCAGATCTGGACCCCCTGTCTCGATCCCCTGCAGTACCCACAATACTCCTCCAGATCTGGACCCCCTGTCTCGAGCCCCTGCAGTACCCACAATACCCCTCCAGATCTGGACCCCCTGTCTCGAGCCCCTGCAGTACCCACAATATCCCTCCAGATCTGGACCCCCTGTCTCGAGCCCCTGCAGTACCCACAATACCCCTCCAGATCTGGACCCCCTGTACTTGAGCCCCTGCAGTACCCACAATACCCCTCCAGATCTGGACCCCCTGTACTCGATCCCCTGCAGTACCCACAATACCCCTCCAGATCTGGACCCCCTGTCTCGATCCCCTGCAGTACCCACAATACCCCTCCAGATCTGGACCCCCTGTCTTGAGCCCCTGCAGTACCCACAGTATCCTGTGGTAGGCGCGCTGCTGGTATGTCTGGTTTGACACGTAGGTCACAAACTCGTGGAAGTGCTGACTGGCGTGCAAGGAAACAATGTCGCACACGTCCGAGATGATGACATTCTCTTCCACCCTGCGCTCCAGATCCAACAGGAACCTGCCAGGACACAGACACAGGACTCAGGACTCGTATTGCCTGCCTCTTCCCTGCCTCTTCCCTGGCCGAAGGGTGACAGGGAATGACATGCTTGGGATGGATGGCAGTGATAATGTTACAAGTGCTCATAAGAGGTAGAACATTGATTTTAAAGCATTAGTCAACACTCCATTAAGAATGATAATGTTGTGAGTGCTCATGAAAGGTAAGAACAGTTATTAAAGGATTTTAAGTTTGTTGTTGCCTCTCACTGACGTCCTTGATGTCTCGGATGTTGGAGAAGATGAAGTGGGCGTCTGATTGGCTCAGGGTCTGTGTGAGCTGGCGGTTCTCCTGGAAGTGTGTCACCAGCAGCTCCAGACTCTTGTAGTACGAGGTTTCAGAGGTGACCAGCTCGAACATGGCCTGCCACAGAGGAAGAGGACAGAGCTCAGGGATAGATAGCAGTGTGATTGATTCTTGGGTTCATTCCGAGTTTAATAAGACACACACTGCGGCTAATCAAGCTCGTAGTAAAACCTGGAAAAGGTGATTGCACCTCCCCTCACCTCCTGATGATGGCGCTTCTCTGTGCTCAGCACACTCAGCACTCCACTGCTCCTCACAGCCTCCAGGTTCTGCCACAGCTTCATGGTGCTGGAGGGGGAGTCCCTGCAGAGCTGAAGCGGCATGCCAGGGCCCCTCATAGCGGGCTCACCCTCCTGCTCAGCATCACAATTCCTCCGGCGCTGGATCTCCTGCAGCCGGGATTGAGTGCCATACTCCTGGTATAGCACCTCTGCACAGATACACACCAGTGAGAGAGAAACAGCACAGCACTGCTGCCCACCTGACCTGCCCTGCACTTCCATTAATTATATAGGTTGTAATAGTTTTGTAAGAAACATGTGTTTTCATTTTAAAACATAATATCTGGTACTACACTAGGTATCTCAATTTGTAAGTCATGCTTTCAGATAGTGCTGCCCTTTCTTAATCAACTGTATCGTGAAATTGTCTCCACCCCTTCTTTCAAAATAACATATTTGACAACTCTGTGTGTGTGTCTTTGTCTCTGTATGGGTCTGTGGGATTGTGTGTCTGTTTATCTCTGATGACTGTGTGTCTGTTTGCCTATGTTTGCCTCTGTGTGTGTCTGTCTGTCTCTATGTGTCTATGTATCCCTGTTTATCTCTGTGTGTCTTTGTGTGGGTCTGTGTGTCACTGTTTGTCTCTATGTGTCACTATGTGTCCCTGTTTTTTTCTGTTTGTCTCTGTGTGGGTCTGTTTGTCTCTGTGTGGGTCTGTTTGTCTTTGTGTGTCCCTGTCTGTCTGTCTCTGAGTGGGTCTGTGTGTCCCTTTTTGTCTCTGCATTTCCCTGCCATGTCTGTGTGTCTCTGTGTATCTCTGTGTGTCCCTGTTTGTCTGTGTGTCCCTGTTTGTCTCTGTGTATCCATGTTTGTCTCTGTGTGGGTCTGTGTGTCTCTGTGTATCTCTGTGTGTCCCTGTTTGTCTCTGTGTCCCTGTTTGTCTCTGTGTCCCTGTTTGTCTGTGTGTGTCCATGTTTGTCTCTGTGTAGGTCTGTGTGTTTACCTGTTCTCTGCGCAATTAGATTCTTCCAGGCTTCAGCAGGAGGTCCAACAGTCGCTGTCACTGCCTGATCTTCAGCTTGCCTCCCCACTAAGCTTTCTCCATCCAGCAACCTGAAACAATCACAACACACTGCTTTAACCCTGACAGTGCTTTTCACTAGAGGACTCTCATTGTACTGACTCTCCAGCCACGAGAGGCCGAGACAAATATACTGTTAAGAATAAAGATCGGAAGTATTTATCCTAAAAGAATAGACCAGGGTGGACTCTTTAAAAATACATGGTCTCTCTCATGTCAGCTGTTTAGTATGGAGGTTCAGTGAGATATAAGTAAGGTCCTGTGTAAATCATATTTTCATAGGCAGTGCAGAAATCACGAAATTAGCCCAATACTGCGATTTCTACAATATTCTTAAGAAATAAAAATAAATTATTTCATAATTATTATTTGTATTTCATGTGACTATATGTAACCTAGATGGGAAATTAAAATAATACACATTGTAAACAAGAAAATGGATGTCTCTAAAAAGGCTAAAAATGTGTCTGCAGCAGATCACATAAAGTAGTATCCAGCAGGAGCTTTACACAGCGACAGAGGTAAGCTCTTCTGTACATCATGCAATGTTACTGTAGCTCACTACCAAGAATCAGCTGTTGACAGGCATTGAGATTCATGTATTTACTTAAAGAGAAAGGCAGAAATCCAGAGCAGCACTGGACTGCTTTACTTGCAAAGAAACAAAAAACTGCGACTTCCATTTTCCAAAAGTCCACTGAAAACCGTGAAGCACGAAACACATTAAATTTTGTTTTAGCAGAGGCATTTGACTTGAAAAACTGGACAACCAAAAGTTAAGTAAATTCTTCAGACCGAGTGTAGCAAATGGTGGAGCGATTCCTTCATCAGCCCAGCTGAGACACGAATACTTACCTAGAGTTGCCGAGTGTAACAAACAGGAAATTATGGAATTGGTAAAACAGTCTGGTCGCTTGTCAGTGGTCTCTGACGAGTCGATTGATGCCCAAGATCAGTGTGGGTTACACGTTGTATTTGTTTTGCAAGACCTAAATGGTGAACATGTATCTGACGTACTAGAGCTGAAAGCTGTCCTTGCAGATGCACTTTACCTACAGGCTGTTAATTACAACCATTTCACAAGCTATTGTAAAGTGCTTGAACAATTTTGACATTTTTTTTTTGATAATTTCATGCATTTATCTCTACATTTGATGTTTAAAAAAAAAAAAAAAAAATAATAATAATAATAATAATAATAATAATAATAATAATAATAATAATAATAATAATAATAATAATAATAATAATAATAATCAGTACACATAATTTATAAAATAGTTCCATGCACATTCCACAAATGTGGATACTCTACCTGTGACACTGCCGTGAAAAGAAAATTTCCGCGATTTTCACAGGGCCTTAGATATAAGTGATTACAGCTAACAAAATGTGTAATTTTGAAAGAAATCTGTTTAATCAAACTTTTTTTTGTGTGTGTGTGTGTGTGCATGCATGTCTGCATGCTTTGTGGGAGTGTGTGTGCGTGTGTGTGCATGTGGGTGTGCATGAATGTGCGTCTGTGCATGTGCGTGGGTGCGTGCATGCATATGTGCATGTTTGTTTGTGCGTGAGTGTGTGCGTGTGGCCTTGTATGTGCATGTGGGTGTTTGTGTATGCAGGTATTTGAAGAATTCTTTTGGCATAACAACCCTTCCCACCAAACAAACCTGTAGTGCCAAGAATTCAGAACTCAAAAATCAAAAGAACTTGTACTGAGGAACAGCAGATTAACATGCTCTGCAAGTATGCTAATATGCTAAAGACCTCTGAAAGAGAAGCCCTGCAGGCGTCCACTTAAGTTCACTAGGCACCTGGCCAGTCTGCTGAAGCACAATAAGCAGAAACAATCCCTACTGATTTTGCCTCCATAACCCGAAACAGCACCTGAGCCAATGCAGCAATCCCTCTGGAATCTCCAGGGAAAACCAACAAATTTGTACAGCCAGGATGCAAATCTGTGCTCCCATGACTGCACACCACACGGTCGTGCCTTTTGCAGGGGAGACACTCGGGGACCCCTGTGCTCCCCTGACTGCATGATTCTCCCTGTGCACCACACAGTCGTGCCTTTAGCAGGGGAGACACTCAGGGATCCCTGTGCTCCCCTGACTGCATGTTTTTAGTGCAAAGCTGTGAAATACTTGCATTTTCCAAACTGAAGCATACAACACTAGGATGGTGTATTTAGGTACACGCAGCAATTACTTTAAACAGACACAACAAAATCATAGCATCTGCCCTCACTGTGCTGTGTGAAAGATGTTTGTTTTTATGAAATAGAGGAAACAGAGAAAGGGATCTGTTTTTGCTAACAAGTATGTGAGTGATTTACTGCGCCTGGACAATGGTCTGTGGGTTTGACAGGGATGAGGCAAAAAATGTTTTCAACTTTCACTCCAATAGGTGAAGCGGACAATAGACAGAGAATTCATTTGTTTGAATGGGAAGCCTGTCCTAATTGGCGGGAATGGGGTGTGGTGAGGGTAACTGATTACCAATTTAGCCTGGCCTTGTGTATAAAAGATCCTTTGAAAAGTTTAGTGGAGGAGGAAGTAGGAAGGAAAAAACATTTGTTAGTTTGTTCTCCAGACACTGATACCAATGACTAAGGTTCTGGTTGTCATTTTTTTTGTTTGTTTAAAACCTGTCACAGGGCTGAAAATCAAACTTAAATCACAACAATATTCTAACAACTCAACTTGCACCAACATCCTAATTCTCATCTCAATTGGATAAGCATGGTTCTCAAGAACAGTGAGTGATCTCAGTCGAACCCTCTTGCTCTACCCTGATCCGAACTAAAGCACTCTTTCTAGTAAACAATATCGTTCTCTTAGAGACAAATTGAGGCCAATAAGTGTTCATCAAAAGAATCACAAAATACGTATTCCTTCGAATTTAAGAAGCACTTTTTAACCATTTTTTTCTTCTCAAAAATAGCCTGTGTCTTAAACTTAAGTCGTGTATTAAAATCACAACAAAAGACATGACCTCCTGAGTACAAACCAAAAGACAAACCAAGCTTCTGAGGAACTCCAAGAATTACAATTTCAGCATTTTTAACAAACAGTACCAGCTTGAACAGATCGGAAATGCTGACCAGACCCCCGTATTTTTCGACATGCCAAGCAATGTTCAATGCTATTTTGTCGTTGCTAGGTTACATGTTGCCTGATGCACTGGAGTGTTGTGTCGTGCTTGCTTTTGCCAGGATGTGTGACGTCGTAAGTGAGTGGTGGTATGTGTACAACAGAGACGCCATCTTAAGTACCAAACAGTACGCAGCACAATAAACAAGCTCTGTGGTTAATCTACAACACGTTTCATGTTTCACTTTTCGTGTCAGTTTTGTACGATACAACAACGTCACTGAGGTTGTATCTTTCTAATATCTTTCTTGACATACTTGGGTGCTGACATCACACTGACCAAGCCAGTTTTCTGACAGTCCCCCAATATCCGGGGGGAGAATGAGAAACCTGTTATTTCATTTTGATACATTTTTGCACATTTACAGTTTAGGAACTTGCTAGGCTCCTAATATGTTTGAAGTAAATCTGAAAAACAGAAACAGCAGCAGAAGATCTGTTTGGGATCTAGTTTGGTACAACACTGATCTTTCACTTGGTACAGTGAGAGGCTATGATGTCCATATATGCCAACAGGCTCTATATGGTCGGGACAGTTCCGATTTCCTAGCAAATATGCCACGTCCCGATGCATAGGAAGAAAGTCCCAATATTTACCCATAGAAAAAAAAAAAATTCTGCAGAGTAGAGTTAGTAAAAACCACATGCTGTGCTCTTCGTGCAGCTGACACATCTGCTGATCACTAACTTATACAAAGGTAAGACTACTTCATTATGTTTATTTTTACTGTCATGATGGTCGTGTCGTGTTGAGTTGGGGGGGGGATACCTCTGTTATATGATAATGAGAGTTTTTTGCGTATGACTCCTTCCATGTGTTTGATGCGTATGACCCCCCAGTACCTCCCGGAGATGAGTGTCCCACTGAATAGTTTCCAACAGTTGCCAAGTATGGATGTCTGTGTAATATAATGGAATTTTTATCGTGTTACAGCATCTTGTGCTCCATCAGACATCATCTTACCTGACCGAGATGTTGTCAATGGCGATCAAGTCCTCCCCTCGTTCCCCCTGTGGAGGGCAGCCCTTCTGAATTTTACAACAGGATATCTGCTGAGATAGGGATTCCATCGGGACAGTGCTGTCAGAGGGGGCTCTCCTGTGTTCACTGTGGTATGGAGACAAGCTGTTCTCTGGTAACATTCCAGACAGTTCCTGAATCAGTGCAGTGTGTGCTCCCCCAGGGATGAGGCCTGTGGTCTCTCCATTCAAATTTAATTTAATCCCAGGCTTGAATGCAGAAGTAGGCCTAAACACAAAAAACATACATATAATAAAATTTACATAAAAAAAAAAATATATATTTCAGTCACCAGTGCAAAGACACAAACTGAACAAAAATAGTAACGGTTTTGTGAGTTTAACGTAAATAATGGTAGCAAGCTAGCAATGCCAATACTTTAACCCTTTGCGGTTCTATGTCGGAGCAGGTCCGACTTTACAATTTTCCCTTTCTAGTCCGATGTCAGACCCTGTCCGACGTCATCAAAAAGACATAAAGCACAGGTATCTAGTTGTTTTTTCTCCGGTTAAAGTCGAGAAAACCATTCAATGGCCAAGTGAGACCGAAAGAAGCCAAATGAAGCCAAAAAAAAAGGACGTATCTGATAGCCCCCTGCACCACAGAGATAACATGGACATAAACAAAGGAGGTAGCTGCTTCCGCATCCAGCACTCAAAGAATATCAAAGACATTTGCAGAGCTTTTTGAAACGTTATAGTAATAAAATAATGACTTGGATCGCATTATTGAGGAGTTTGGTGATAAAACGAGTGATCGGGAGGGGATTTATCAGTATGCACGTCTATAAAGAGGTATGTGAAAAATACAGCGAACGAGGAGTGGGGCTTGGCTGGAGATCCAGTATTGGTGTTGTTTGCCATGCAATGCCTTTTAAATCTGTTTTATTCTAAAAAAAAAATCACTTTAAACAGCGCATGTAAAATAAACAGTGCGTGTGAAAATAAATTGGACCTGACGCGTCTGACAAGCACTGAATAAATGGACCGCTAAGGGTTAATTGTACTCATTTATGTTTGTTTGAATTGATAAAGTAATTGTGAAACATCAGTTTGATTGTATTCATTTGTTTGAATTGATAAGCAATTGTGAAACGTCTGGTTTAATTGTATTCAATATATATCAGTAAGTTCACAAAAAGAGTACCTGACATTATCAAACACAGGATTTATAGCTAGTCAAATTGTGCTGGAGTCCTCCTTAATGCAATGTGTCTATGGAATCTCATTTTTGATGTTTTTGAAGAAACTGTAAACATCATTGCAGCTGTGAAAGGAGCCAATGTCAATGATGAGACTATTAGGGGAATGATTAATTAATTATTTATGGTAGCAAAAATAAATATAGGATTACATGTATTTGTTTCAATTAAATTAGAATAATATGATGACCTAGCCAATGCCTGAGCCTTCCTATATTTAACCAGGTGGCCCTTCCATGCCCTGTAATGAACATGCAGTTTAGATTCCCGTCATTTCCATTCTAGTTTACGACCCTCATCTTTCATCTTACGAGTTGTATCATTAAACCACGGTGAGCTTTTTAAAAGACACTCTGAGTTTTGATTGGCGCTACAGTATCTAAGATACCAGTCAAGGTGGTGGTGTAGGTATTAACCAGCTCATCTACTGAAAATGAGCTTAATGCATCAGAAAGCTTAATAGCAGTTGAATAATTAATTACCAGGGATTTAAATGTATGGTCCACAGTCTTTGTAGATACTGGCATATTCACCTCAAAAAGAATGGCAAGATTATCAGAAATAGTAAGATCTAGGTTTATGAAGTTTTTAACAGCTAAGCCACGAGAAATTACCAGATCTAAAGTATGGCCACGATTATGTATAGGACCTTTTACGTGCAGGATATAATCTAAGGAATCCAGTAGCCTCAAAAATTCAGAGTTCAATTAGAATTATTCATTCATTAAAAAAAAAAAAAAAACTCTATACCAAACACTACCTCTGATCAAAATGGGAATTTGGTTTATTAAATCAAAGATATCTAATAATTGCACCAACAGACTTGTCCCCTGTCCTCCTACAGTGGACTTTTCATTTCTCGGTTACCTCTTTCAATATACGTAAAAGAGGTCTCTGTTCCATGTTCTAATTATAACGCACACCGAATCCTTTAAGCAGCACTGCTGACTCACAAGGGGTTTTAAACTGACAGGATGGTTTACACAAGTATATTCCAATAAAATAAAAACCAACAAGATCAAATACATCTTAAATATCATTACATACACATTTAATTTCCTCCTACTGGTACAAAAGAAAGTAAAGGTGAAAGACAATACCTCTGACCATGGTGGTGTTGACATGCACAAGTCATGACAGTATTCCTCACCACGTGTTTGCCTACTTTTAAGGAAATGCAATGCTATGGAGTTCTGATTTAGGAAAAAAAAAGTTGTCCGTACCAATGCAGATTACTCAATTCATAGTCATTTAGGGGAAGGGATATTTAAATGTCTGTGTCTGCTTACTAAGTAGGAAAAAGAAGACTGGATATCGTGAGGAGAGCTTCATGTGTTGCCATGAAGATAAAACAGCATTTAACAAGAGAAAATAATTCATGTGTTGTTGAGCACATTCTGAATTACTCAACGCATTAGCCAATTGTTTGTCTGGTTACTTTTCCAATACACACACACACGCACACGCACACAAAATTATATAAAATATAATTTCTACTAAGTACATGTTTTACTACTTAGAATGTGTGTGTGGGGGTGTGCATGCGTGCGTGTGTTTGTGGAACATCTCAAAGTTACATTTCATTAACATTACAATCGCATTTTACAATACATGTTTTTATTTTGAATATAACCTACAATATTTTATTTTTTAATACCGGTATATACAAACCTGTTATCTCTACAGGACCTAGTAGCCATCAGTTCCTTTGTTTTGTACAAGAAATATGCACCGGGGAAAATACCAGTAGGAGAGATTTCATCTTGAAGCGACACACACATTTACACACACTAGTTTCATTTGAAATGTTTATTTTATTACAGTTTTTCATTTTTTTAAGGAGTGCCATATTTGGCAAGTTAGAAAATAAACCCTTTTATGTTTAATTGTTCTTTTAAATACGACCTTTCGGGTGTTTAAATATTTGATATGATGTGCTTGAATAAAACTTTTTGTATCCGATAGTTTGTCTTTCATTTTAATATTTATGATGTTTAAAATGTACCGTGATAATAACTGCCGTCGGCATGAGTATAATCGCTGCGGTTCTAAAGTAGTCCATAAATGTACATTTTGTGTGTGTGTGTGTGTTTTGTACGGCCTTTCTACTGGAAATCACGTGAGATTAAATCAGAAGAAGTGCATCTTGACTTCTGAAATCTCATGAGCCACAAGCACGATTCCTGCTGAGGTTTACATGGGGTTTTACAGCTGTTTTTATCGCGAGAAAGCGATTGACCCTGCCCTTAAAGTCACGCTGCCAAAATGACGTCATTTTGCTGTTTCAAGACTGTAGAGTCGATTTTCATGTGCATGTAAACCCAACCACTAGTCAATTACCATACCTGTTTGGGATTTCTTTAAAAATCCATTACTTCTAATTTAGATTTTGTTATTATCTGTTTAAAAACTAATAACACGGGAATAACTCATATCCACTTGCAAAAATATTTAGTAGCATATTTTAAAGTGCTCTAAAACTTAATTATATGATCAGCTTTATAAATAGCTTATTATATACTAACCATTAACAAGCACAGATGATAACAGGATAGTGACCTTGTTGTTAACAGATGATAAACTCAGAAAGTCCTCCTTAAAATAAAGCATGACCTCGATACATAACTATACCTATATCGCCATATCCTGTGTAACATTGGAATAGCACAGCGGAGTGTAGTTATGCAAAGGCAAATAACAGGTGCATGATAAAGTGTTGTGAACTGTAAAGTTACAAACATAAAACCCTTGAATCTCTGTGGGCAATGAGAGACTCTTACCCCAGAAGGAGTGGGGGCAGGGTGGTTTTCTGAAGCACTGGGGGTCTCCAGCAGGGAGATCTGTCCGAGTTTCTCTCTGAAGTTGAATTCTTCACGTCTTCTTTGCAGTCTCGGTCTGTTAACACACAGGAGAGGACAGAGAAGTGAGGGACTGTGTAGGAGGAGGGGAAGAGCTGTCAGGAGGAGGGGAGGGGCTGTGCAGGAGGAGGGGAGGAGCTGTCAGGAAGAGGGGAGAGTTTGTGCAGGAGGGGAGGTGCTGTGCAGGAGGAGGGGAGGAGCTGTCAGGAGGAGGGGAGGGGCTGTGCAGGTGGGGAGGGGCTGTGCAGGAGGAGGGGAGGGGCTGTGCAGGAGGAGGGGAGGTGCTGTGCCGGAGGAGGCTGTGTTCTCAGACTGTCAGACAGGCAGGTTGAGCACTGTATGTGTGTGGTGTTTGATCGGTAGCTCTGATAAGACTGTGCATCATGTCCTCAGTGTACTCCAGAGAGCTGTCTCAAGGTGAGACTCTTGAAGGTCTCCACTTTATTAGAACCTGGATTGGCAATGCACTGAATTAGAGAAACAAATGATGTTGATAATGTGATGCAACATCCCTCAGGAACTAAAAACTTAAATTAAGTAACAAACATTTTGACTAGAATTTTTTTTAAATGTATTCAAACTAAGTTGCCTGAGTTTACTTAAGCATTGTTGAGGATCAAGTCCATCCAACATACTGCAACTCTGCTCCAATAGTAACGACTGCTTTCCATACAATAATGCACCCCTCCACCAAGACAGGATTATGAGGAGCAGGACTGAGGTTTCAGGCATCTTCCATAGCCCCCCCCAATCTTGAATGACGCATTCCCAATCCTCTGCCTACCTCTCTGAAATGTTAATGACTGGTTAACAACCCTGAAGACACCTTCCAGCACAGTCTGTGAGCAGGTCAAATGTAGCCCCACCTGATATCTGGTACAGGTCTCAGTGTGCCCATAATGACCATACACCAATACCCAGAAGTATAGAAATAAAAACCTATGTTTACTATATATTTTTTCTTAACTTAGTATCATAGGCATAAATAGCTATTTTTGCAAAAATAGGCATTTGAAAGAAACGGCAAATAAAAAAGGTAAAACTCAGTGTTAAATAAAAAAATGTTACTATGATTGATCATTTAACAGTAACGGAATAGAATACTTAAGTAAGAATGCTTAAGTTGATTAAAAGGTTTTCTTACTTTTACTTGTAGATAAAGCCTGCACTTCTCTCTTTCTGGGTTGTGAAATGGTCAATGACCATACTAGCAAGGGCTCAATTCCAGAGCCGTCACAATTCCTTTTTCAATGGATAGAATTGCCAGGTTTTTAAGACATTCTTCTGCCATTGTGTTTCTTGTATAGCTCTTTACCCATTGAGACAGGCGAAATTTCTTTCCACACTGGCAGACGTTGCTCCGATTGTTGCTATTAGAACACATCAAGCTTGTACAGCTGGTGAATAGCTTTGTCAAGACCACTGCCCTTGAAGTACCGCAGCAAATATGAAATTTTGCCACTGTCACCTTGCAACTCAGTGTCTGAATAGAAAACTTACAGCTCTGTTTTCAAACGTTCCATATCCAAAAATCAGCCATATCCCTCAGTTAAGCAGTTAGATGCTTAATCTGGGAATACGTTTTTTATTGCTGCCAATTTCTCACGATTCCACAGCTCAAGGTACAGCTTATCCAGGCTTGCATATCAATGAAGAATCTGGATTATTAAATTGTCTAAAATGGAAAAATACAGTGTGTGGTATATTGCTGCTTACGTCTCGGAACTCATCCTACCATCAGCAACTGTCTCCTGGGTGTTTCAGCTTGGTCTTCTGTCAAGTTGGCTGCTTTTTTGTACAATGTATTAAATGCTTCTTCAGCCCCTTTCACCTCTGTAGAACAAAGTAGATTTTTTATTGTTTTTGCAGTACACAACACCCATAGTCTTTTGCTGAACGATATTAAATACCGTATCTGTATCAGAAAAAAATCTGGTTGAACGTGAAGAGCAGGACTGTGAATTGAAAATCTTCGAGAGTTCAAATGATCTCGCATGCACCTCTGATTGAATCATCATCCATGCCCTCCGAGTTGACAATGCGTGAGAAAGTCTCAACTAGCTTGTCATGATTATTGGCAATCGTGTTGACGATCCTTGAACTGAAGTTCCAGCAAGTTGAGGCATTTTTTGGCAGCTGAGGACAACCAGTTTCTTCCAACAAAGCTACCCTTCGGGTGGATTTGGAAAAAAAACTATGTGAATCCTCCTAATGTTGTAAAGAATACCCTTGCATTTGCTCCTTGGCTTAACACAAGGTTTAGACGATGTGTGTAGCAGTGTATAACGACAGCACTTGGAGCCACTTCTTGTACTTTGGCTTGTAGCCCATTTAATTCAGAAGCCATCTCTGCAGCTCCGTCATACATTTGTGGAACCAGTTTCTCTTCAGAATTATACACCCCGTTCACACTTGTGGTTTAGGCCAGCCCAGGGCTGCCTTATCTCATGTATGAACGCTCGAAAAATGAAAAGGCGGCCCTGGGCCGGGTGAAATTTAGACCAGCTTTTTGATGCGGCCTAAAGTACCAATGCTGCCGCGTCAGTGCGGTGACGGAGCTCAAACCACTCCCTTACTAGGTCGAGGCATAGTCGATCAAACAATGTTGGTTTTAAGGGGTAGCAGCTGGGATGATGCAGAAATTAACCCTTAGCGGTCTATTTATTCAGCGCTTGTCAGGAGTGTCAGGTCCAATTTATTTTCACACTCTCTGTTTTAAATTTTTTGTTCCAGAGTAAAGCAGGTTTAAAAGGTATTGAATCGCAAAAGGACAGTCCTGCATCTCCAGCCAAGCCCCACCCCTTGTTCGCTGTATTTTTTACATACCTCTTTATAGACGTAGATACTCTTTTTATCATCAAACTCCTCAATAATGCGATCCAAGTCATTATTTTATTACTATAACATCTCAAAAAGCTCTGCAAATGTCCTTGATATTCTTTGAGCGCTGGATGCAGAAGCAGCTATCTCCTTTATGTCCATGTTATCTCTGTGGTATCTCTGTGGTGAAAACTTTTTTCCGAGAACAAGAAGTATTTCTTCATCATAGAGCATTCATTAAAATGATAAAACTTGCACTCTCTTGCCCTCTCTGTCTCTATAAATATATGTGTGTGTGTGTGTGTGTGTGTGTGTGTGTGTGTGTGTGTATACACACATACACACACACACACACACACACACACACACACACACATTTCAGATTGTAGCTAAGATTGTAAATCTCAATATTGATAAATATTGCATTGAACGTTGCATATTCAGTCACTGTTAATATAATAATCTGTATTGTGATTAATGTAATGTACACGTCCTTGTTTGCTGCCTTTACGCATGATCCAACACGATCGCTTCTTTCCACAGTAACTGACTGAACTGTCAACATACGCCTTTATTGTATCTTATGCAATAAGTACAGTACCAACAGTGATGCAAAAAATAAGATTGCCATATTTACATCTGCAAATTTCCCAGCTCAATCTTTTATGTTGACTTCCACGAATGCAGTGTTTACTTCACTGATTACATTCCCGACAAGCACTTCGCCTCAATTTAGGCTTCCTTTTCAGCCACATATGTGAACACACTTAGGCCCCCTAAAACCTCAACTGTGAACGGAAATTCTGAGGCGGACCAGAGACGGCCCAAGGCCGACTCAGTAAATGTGGATGGAGTGTTACTCTGTCATTGTTGTGCTAACAAGGCTGAAAACTGACTGCGCATCTTGCCCACTAGCTATGTCAAAAAAAAAAACAGAAAACGCTTGTGTATATTTCCTGATTCTTCCAATTACCGCACAATTACAGCATAGAAAACTGAGAAAGACAGGCAATGTCAGTTAATTCATCTACCTGCCATGCAAAAAAGCGGCAGTATTCACTTCCTTTTTATCTCTTAAAGCACGGATAATAAGATACAAGAAATCAAATTATTCTGAATTGTTTTTGGTATTCCTGTAAATACACTAGACTGCTCAATATGAGTGGCAAGCAATTCATCATAGCGAGCTATTACCTCTGTGAGCTCCCGGTAGTTCCCCTTGTTTAAAGAATCTGCCATCTCGTCGTGCCCTCTGAACGATAATTCCTGGCTTCCCAAGAAAGATGTTGCATCTATTAGACATTTTAAAACAGCTGTGTTCCTTGTCACGGTTTCTTTGTGTTCCGCTACTTGAATTCATGCACCTTCATCAATAACATGCTCAGCAAATTTGTTCAGTTTCACTTTGGCACTGACATGTTCTTTTGCTATGGAATGTAATTTTACTGCTCAATCCAAAGTTTTTATATCATTATATCAGTATTTTGTCCAAATACTAGAAGAAATCGAGAAAAGTAAACAAGGCCAATACAGGTGGTTTGTAATAGTGCTGCCTGTCAGCCAGTCCACTCTATCATATCAGTGACAATGAAATGATCTAATAGTACGTCTCTTAACCGTATTGTCTTCTACATTTATTTTGATTTCAGGGTGTGGTCTACCCTTGGATTTTATACAAACTCTCTTTAAATTCCAAAATACCAAAAAGAGACTTTAGAAACCAATCTACTACATTCACGACTTTAGCCATTTACACTGTGGCACTAGTGCCACAGAATTCACTATAATCTGAACATATGAAAATTAAATCGTATTTCCTACCTTCTTCCAAAATTAAATTGAATAATATTCGCCTCACATACAGAATTTTATTACATTACATTGCTTAATACGAGCAAAGATGTCTACTATCAACTTTGATTATAAACTCTTCACTAACTTCAAAAGCGCATGTGTAATAGAACATTGGGTGAGGTAATAATTAATTGAAATGAGCAAGGTTGGAAGGATGGCGTCTCCCTTGAAAATGTTTTGCAATTCATCCAGTGATTTTCATCACGTGATTTTTTGTAGTTTGTACTGAAGTCTATTGCAGAGAGGGAAAACCAATGGAGCCAGTGTCTCCGGCTATCTGAATAGTGTTAAAACACAGTTTCTTTTGTGTGTGTCTCGCTCTGTATATTATAAATAGCTACCTTATAAAATTTAAGATATTTTAAAAAATACACTTGATTGTGTGGTTTAGTTATATATTATATATGAACAGAACACAATTATAAAACAAATTATACCCTTATGGAACAAACATTTTAATATATGGTAGAAAATGTTTCATATATAGAATTTGGCCCCTATTTTGTATATATTTATAAATATATAATTTAGTATGTAATCCATATATTTATTTTATATGAATTACAGACTAATGAAAATATATGGTGCACCCTATATTTTCAACATATAAAATAAATATATGAATTACAGACTAAAAAATATTTTAAATATATCCCATATATTTTAAATATAGAAAAAAGGGGCCAATTTCTATATGTGATAAATATAAGGATCATACTTTTTTTACATATAAAAAATGTATGTTTTTTTCCATAAGGGTATGTAATATAATTTATATAAAAGTGAATTTTAATTTCAGATTTTTTGGGGAGGCACTGCCTCCCTTGTCTCCCCTGAGGAGCCTCCCCTGATGTGCACACTGGAGGGTAACAGCAGCCTGCAGCACAGTATGTGCACACTGGAGGGCAACACTCATAAAGACAGAATCACTCATAAACAGAGAATCACCCTGTGAGAGAGCCGGGTCGCTGGTTCCTGGGCAAGTGTGTGTGTGCCTGTGAAAAATCAGCTGAGACACGCAGCTGGAGACACGTTGCTAAGCAACCAGCTGAGCAGGAGGCTCCCCCTGAGCTAAGATGATTTGGAGGTCTGGATTTGCTGGGGGGCGTGCCTGGGGATGCTGTGCAGTGCTCAAAAAGCAGCTGCTCTACAGCTTGGGGCTGCTGCAATGCCATTGCTGTACAAACGGGTGCTGAGTGAGTTTGTTTACATCGAGGAGGGAAGTGTCTGCTCAGCGTGAACTACTACCACGGAGCCTTATAACTGCAAGACAGAACACAGAATCACCCATAAACAGAGAATCACTCATAAACACATAATCACCCTTAAACAGAGAATCACTCATAACACAGAATCACTCATAACACAGAATCACTCATAAATACAATAATTCATTACACATAATCACTCATAAAGACAGGATCACTCATAACACTCATAACACAGAAACACTCATAGACAGAAACACTCATAAACACAGAATCACCCTTAAGCAGAGAATCACTCATAAACAGAATCCCTCATAAACAGAATCACTCATAAATACAATCACTCATGAATACAGAATCACTCTAAACAGAGAATCACTCATAAATCAGAGCTGTCCAACATTTTGGCTGAGAGCAGTGCCTGTTACCAGGGAGATCTGAAAGAGCTGTCTCGGTACCAGGGAGATGTTAAAGAGCCACAGGAAAACAAAACCTGTATCATTTTAGTTTACTAAAAGGCTGATGAGACTGTAACCACTCCACTCAGACCCCCTCAGTAGTTTCTTGCTCATTAAACATGTTTGAAACACAAACATGGATTTCAACACTGGATTTCAACTCCACTTGCTTTCTACCCAAGACTACAGATTCAAAGTGGGTTCTTCAAAGTGCCAGTAGTGGAGGTCAGTGAGACATACTGTATGGGGCTTGAAAGCCAGCTGTTGGACAGTCCTGATTGGATGATATCAAGTCAGAACTGGAATGTATTAATGGCGGCTCTCACTGTCAGCGGGCTCTGTTGCTGGTCCAGTCTTGTTGCTCCTGCGTCTCCTGACTGAACGGTAGAATCGTGAGTCCCGGCGCATTGGAATGTTCCTCCTGACATGCTCCGCCCCAGTCATGTGATCAGAGTGGTCCAGGTCCTCCTCAGAATACTCACTCATTTTCATTGTTTCCATGGCAGCGTGTTGTTTACAATTTGGAGCTCAGAGGAAACTGTCCTGCTTCAGCTCGGCCTCTTAAACAATAAGAACAACACGTTCAGAACAACACAAACCACTAGGGCACTGTCTGACCAGAACTGCACCACCAGGACTTACACACAGTGCATACACTGTGGACTGATGGACAGATGGGACCCTCCATTTTTATATATATATATATTATGCCCAGATTCTGATACTCTCATGAACTATTTCATTACAGTTGGATTATCTAAATTCATGGTGAATTGTTAGTGTACAAACAGACAGTCTCCATATGCACAAGTTATGATACACTCAATAATGTGTGCTAAAGAAGGTCCTTCATCAAAATAGTACAATGCATTACAATATATTATAGCTATACATGAACACCTCTTTTCCCGTTGGTGTTAACATCTGTCTGAATAAATCATTCTAATTTATTTAACAATATACATAGCTTAGAGCAACATATTTGTGTATATGTTTCATAGATGTATGCCTTGTTATTAGTGGCTTCAAAAATAATTTTTCATTATTGGTTTACTGATCCCTTCAAGTTTTATGAAGTTTGCAATTGTTCCAAGAGGAATTTCTCAAAGACTGTTTTTTTTTTTGACTCCATAAGTTCATAAGCTGCTCTTCAGTTCTGGTTGCCTTCCAAAGACATGTTTAACCCTTTGTTGTAGTAAGCAGCAGAACCATCTGTTGCTCAACTATGTATTGTCATCAATTGGAATAAGAACTAGAGCCAAAGTAGCAGATCACTAGATGGTGCTGATTTATTACTATAAACTTAACTGCACTGACTGTATATAACAGATTGACTTTATAAACTCATTATTTAACTACTTTACAACCATGTATATATTTTATGCCGACTCGATCGGTTTTAGAGGTTTTAGAGGTTTCTAGCTACTTTTGTAATGTAGTAAATCAGAAATAATTAGCTAATACTGTAGTTTTGCAGTAATTAAGAAATTATTTTGTAGGAGCCAGTTTGAGACGCGTTTACTCACTCAGCATGCTAAACAGCCAAAATATATATTTTTAACCTAGGTTGGAATAATTAAACCAAAGTTGGTGTTATATATTAAAAAAAATCTTTCTATATGTATTCTTTATATACTTGCATGCTGTGTTCAGGAACTCCCTTGTACCAAAAAAGAATAAAATGAGTTCACATGTGCACCACACATATTTTGGAGATGTAGACTAGGGGATGATGGCCAGTTACCAGGTGTTTTGAAAATGTTATTCACTTGAAGGACAGGAGCTGATAAGGCAGATTAATGTTTAAGATTTAATTAAGACTTTTTTCACAAAAACCAAGGTAAAACCCCAGTCAAGTATTACAAGCTGATGTGATCCATGCTCTGAAGATCTCTGACCAAGCTGATTGCTGTTTGGGTCGTATAGAGAAATATTTGCCTTTGAAGACAGTTCCAGTCCTTACACTATGTTCTACACTTCTCTATATATTTTGGAAGGTAAGAACTATTTTGAATGTATGTCTCTTTTATTGATGCATTGCTATAATATATATGATTTATATTTTAGCTGTGGAGAATGATATATTCGTCGCGCTAGTATTTAGTGGTGGGTGTTTTTAGCTTCATGCAAGCATAGCTTAAGGGCAAAACATGTTATAACCATAAACATTTTTAATTATATTATACCTGTTAAAGCACTGAACCTCTCAGATTGCCTGTCAGTAGAGATTTGACCTAGTCTGTAACTACTCAATCCATTTTTAAGCATTTAATAAACTGAAGGAGTACTGATACTACTCTGATTCATTCAAACTTCAAATCGAATGAGTCTGTGCAATTTTCTTGATTGTCTAAAAGTCATCTGGATATGTTACAAGCCCAGTGCACGAACAATCCACCTACAGTAGTCCGAAACATCTCTTTGTCCTCCTAAATGTCTCCCCTGAGTTTAAGAGTGTAACACGGCAATATAGTAACACGGCAGGGAGGAGGTTAATATCCTCCCTGCCAAAAACATGTGAGAATGCACATTTGTTGTTAGGTGTTAATTGTTTAATTACACACAAAATTTTTTTTTTTTTTTTGTTCCTGGGTAATAAGTGTTATTTCCTAATTGCTTATGCCTCAAAAGTATAGAACATGGCTATTATTCCCCACAAACTTTGCTTTTGTGACCAGGACAGTGATATTTCAAAATATCACTATTTCCAGTGGGAAAATGGGCAAATGTGTGTCTTTTCGTTCACATAAAGTCAGAAAAAACAACATATGAATCCAAATTAACATGTATTTATATTAAAGTAACACAAAAATGACTACAAAAGATTTAGAAGTGAGTAGTTTTTCGAGATTTACGATTATACTGTAAATACAGTATATCCCCTGCACCTGGTGTTTATTGTAAATTAGAGCCAGGTGCAGGGTATTTAAGGGAAGCAGCCAGTGTGCTGAGGGCTGCTGTGTGAAGAGCCTGGTTGATGGTGCTTTCAACTGTAAGGAAAAAGGTAGTGTGTAAAAGCCTTTTTGCGTGTTATGGCAGGTAAACAGCTTAGCTGTTCTGTTGTATAGTTTAGGCTCTTGCTTGTGTGTAGTTAGTGCTCTAGTAAGAGCTAGGTGATTGTTTTGTGTTCTGTTAATTTTGTTTTTGTGTATTAAAAATAGCATGCACAAACTTCAATTTGTGTCCTGGGTCCTGTCTGAAAGGGGTAACGAACCGTGTGTGGAGTGCAAGCTTGGTTACTATACCTATATCTATATCTATATCTATCTCTCTCTCTCTCTCTCTCTCTCTCTCTCTCTCTCTCTCTCTCTCTCTCTCTCTCTCTCTCTCTCTCTCTCTCTCTCTCTCTCTCTCTCTCTATATATATATATATATATATATATATATATATATATATATATATATATATATAGTACCAGTCAAAAGTTTGAGTACACTTGCTGGAAACCAAGTTTTTTTCATAATTGATGTTATGTCAAAAATGTTTTACGTCATGTGTTTCTTTAAATATTTGAAAATGAAAACACATGTTACAATATACAAAACATAAGGAGTATCAAAGCAATGTTCAAGAAAATTGAAAATTGTCTCTAGATCTTGGATTCCTCAAAATAGCCACCCTTTGCCTCAATAACAGCCTCACAAACACGAGGCATTCGGTTAACAAGTTTAAGCAGGAAATCACCCGACATGTTTTCACAGCTCTTCTGCAGCAATTCCCAGAGATGTAGGGCACTTGTGGGTAGCTTTGCTTTGACTCCTCTGTCCAGTTCATCCCATACAAGTTCTATGGGATTGAGGTCTGGAGACTGGGGAGGCCAGGTCATTAGATTGAGTTGCCTTTCACTTTCTTTCTTCACCAGATAGTTCTTGTACAAGTTTGAGGTGTGTTTCAGGCCATTATCTTGCTGAAGAATGAAGGACTGCCCAACTAGCCATAATCCTGATGGAATGGCATGCCTCTGAAGTATGCTATGATAGCCATGCTTGACATGGACTTGGTAAAAAAGATCACCAACTCTGTCACCAGCAAAGCAACCCCCGACCATGACACAGCCTCCTCCATGCTTGACAGTGGGAACCATACATGCAGAACTCATGCGCTCACCCAATCCGCATCTTACAAATACTTGGCGGTTGGACCCAGATATTTCAAATTTTGATTCATCTGTCCATAAGACCGACTTCCACTCCTCAAACGTCCAGTTTCTGTGTTTTTTGGCCCAGGCAAGTCTCTTCCACTTATTCTGCACTCTTAACAAAGGTTTCTTTGCAGCAATTCTTCTAGTTAGGCCAGATTCACGCAATCTCCTCTGAACAGTTGATGTTGAAACATCTGTACTTCTAGTAGCATTTTGCTGAGCTTGTATTTCAGGGGCAGTTAATCCTCGGTTTCACAGACTTGTGACTCAGACTTGTTCTCTGATTCTGAGGTCACCCTTGGCCTGCCTGACCTTGTTCGGTCCTCATGAGTGCCAGTTTCTTCAAATCATTTCATGGTCTTGGCCACAGCAGTTACAGACACTTGCAAAGTTCTTGCGATTTATCTTAAAGATTGACCTTCATTTTTTAAAGTAATTTTCTTTGCTTAACTGAGCATATATTTTGCCATTTTCTGCTCCCTTATATTTAGGAATGACAAACTTGTGCTTATGCTACCTATATTTATAGTAATCATGGACCCTCACCTGTTAACAATAATTGGTGACAAAAGGTTAATTAGGTAACATGCTAGTTAACTCAGAGAACATCTAACAAAAACACTTTTATACTTAGGCCAGTGTTCTAACACCGTGTTATACACATTTCAGACCTTTAACTGACTTGGGCATCAGACTGAAATCCCCTTGCTTTGGTTGGCCATTTCAATAGAATTGACAAGATTTACATTATCATTTAAAAATTAAATTTTTGAATGCAATTAACTTATGATTATCAGCTTACATAAGTACACATATCATATAATGAAATATTAGGTGTTTATAGACAAGTTTATACAGTTAAAAGCATAGATAATCATGAAAAACCTGGTTTCAAGCAGGTGTACTCAAACTTTTGACTGGTACTATATATATATATATATATATATATATATATATATATATATATATATATATATATATATCTATATGAGTATGTTCAAATCTGACACAGTCCCACTGATTCAGTAAGATGGAATGGTCTACAGTATCAAAGGCAGCACTTAAATCGAGAAGAATTAAAACTGATGGAATCCCAAGTCAGAGCTTATCAGCAGATCATTCACAACTCTAACAAGGACCATCTCTGTGCTATGTGCAGCACAAAAACCAGATTGAAACTTCTCAAATATACCATTAAGAGTTTGTAATTAAATGTTTGTAATTGAATTGTAAAAACTCGCTCTACAATATTTTAATTATTATTTTGTCTTCTACAAAATGTTGTCACAGACTTATGAAAACACATACATAGGTAGAGACCTATAGGCACATTACCAGACTGATGTCCAAAAGTTGAAGAAGTTCACAGTTTGGCCACAAGACTAGAGCTTGTGAAAAAATTGGACAATTTTCAAAAAGTTTTTGTTCACAGAAACGGCTGAAGATGGAGATCTAACAATGTCAGCATATAGCACACGAATGGCCTATAAAAAAAATTTAAAAATTGTTGAAACTAAATCATTTGAACGGTTGGTTTGTCTGCCGCTTTGGATTTGCATAAAATATTCAAAGATTTTCTTGTCTGAAACAGCAATGTTGATCGGCACCAAAATTGTCACATTTGCTCATGACAAGGTCCTTTCTAAGTTTTGAAAATCCCTGCTTTTTCGTTTAAAAACATGGATGCAGCAAGCAAAATAACAATTTCACGAGTGCTATATTTACATATATTAAAGTACTAATCCATACTGCATTACACTAGAGACATGAAACTGAGTATGATAGTAGAGGGTAATGTGAAGTACTGCTGATTTCAAAATGGCGTGTTTTGGTCACATGGTTTGGCGGCCATATTGATCATTGAAAAATGACTTTTATGACCCATAACAAGAAGAGTGTTGCACGTATGCACTTCAACGTTGGCACAGTTGTGCGGCCTATAATAAAGTAATAACCACTAAAATCAAAAGCAGATTGATCACATGGTTAGGCAGCCATATTGAAATTAACTTTTACATTTTATCTCCTAGGGCGTGTCGATAGGGTCATAGTTATAATGGAACACGTATAGGAAGTAATTTGTGCTCTATGAAAAAATGTCATCACCCGTGACCTTTGACCTCTCCCAAAGGTCAAACTAAAAACGGTCTCCTTGCACCTCAGGGATCACAGATAGAGTCATGGTTCATATGGAACACATATAGGAAGACATGTGCTCTATAAAAAAATATCATTACACATGACCTTTGACCTCTGCTAAGGATCGAAAATGAACATTTCCAGTAGAAAAAGACCTTAAGGAGTGCAGATATGGCAATCATTTATATTGCACACATATAGGAAGTCATACGTGCTCTATAAATAAAAGTCATCACTCATAACCTTTGACCTTTGCTAAGGTTCAAACCCACAAATTGGCCTATAGCTCCTCAGCTCTGTCTAACACAGATCAGTGCACTAAACTTCAGCGTAAGATTATGCTCTGTACCCGATACAACTTAAGTAGCGAATTAACTAATTGTAGAAAATGTAGCAAGCTGTTTTAATGATTATTTGTGATGATTGAACCATGTTTTCTTTGTAAGCCTTTATAGTTGCTAGCAACTCAAGTTATTATTATTATTATTATTATTATTATTATTATTATTATTATTATTATTATTATTATTATAATAATAATAATAATAATAATAATAATAATAGAAGGAGAAGGAGAACCCCCACCCCTTATTGTAGGAAACCTCTGGTGGTCCTGGCCGAGAGAAGGCCCCCACTCCAAGCATGCTAGCAATACTTTGTTGTAATATCAAGGAGAGAAGAGCTAATGTAAGATTTCATTGCGGATTGGTTGATTTTAACTTTGGCTGCTGGTGTTGCTGCACCTAAACGGAATGAATTGGAGAATACCAAATAAAATTGCACCTGCCAACAGATATCAAAAAAATGATGGAGAAGAGAGTATAGGCATAACCTTGAAGGCATCACAACTGTCTGCTTTAGCTAACCAAGAACCCCATCCTGATATTTTGATGGAATGAAGAGCATCAGATATAGTGATGTAATGAAGAGAAAACTGATCTGAGGGAATGAGAGAATTAATGCTGCTGATAGAGGAGCAACGAGGGGCAGAGAGGACGATGATGAAAGCTTCTTACCTGACATTTCCCTTTAGCTACTCCAATAGGATTAATACGGAATTGAGGGAAGGGAGGGACTGAAAACGTACCCTCCATGAATCCCTTTGAGATCTCGGAATTGACGTGAAAATCACCAACTTCTGGTTATTTTATAGCAGATTTGAGGTAACGAGTAATAGAAAAAGAAGGGATTGATTTTAAATCAGTAGAAAAGCCATTAGTGAAGCCAGAAATTAGACAATTAACGAACAAAAAAAAAATGATCAGGTTGATACTGAAGAGCATCTGATAGAGCCGGGATGTTGATGGGGGTAGAGGCGATTATTAATGATGAATGTCATTTAGATTAAAGAAGACAGATGGAACGTGAATGAGCATTGCCACAGAAACTGCACATACATACATAAAAAAAAGAAATGCATCCTTTGGAAATGCAGAATGAGAAATTGAAATTATTGCATAGTTGTCTGCTACCAGAATAATGGGTCTTCCATTGCTTGTTGAAAAAGCTGGCGGAGCTGAAGAATGGATAGGAGGAACTGCTGGCACATAATTTCTTAAAAAGGGAGTGTTGTCAAGAGCAGGAGAAGAATAATTTTTGGCTGATGAAGAGACTGTAGAGGAGGCTGTTTTTGGGCAAAAAGAGGTAGAATGGGCAGTGCAAGCACAAACTCTGCAAGCCTTAGCACGGAGACCATTGAAGAATGTATTAAAGGATCACAATCGGGTTGAGCCCAGTCAATCAGTGTATTGTCCAATGCTAACCGAGAAGCTGATTTGGCTGAAAAAGCTTTATGATGCTGCTATCTAGCACACAAAGAGGATTGTTTGCTTTGCTTAGGCACGGGCTGTATGAGATGGGCTAGGTGTGGTGAAAGCACGGCTATTGGGAGGTGTAGTTTTGCTGATATTACTTACGAGCAAACTAATGATTTGATCGGGTACAGGTTGAAATAATTTAGGTCAGCGGGAAATAGGTCGGTAGGAAAGAAGGGGAGGGGGAGTTTCTGTATTTAACAGGAAGAAGAAAGCAACTAGAGAGAGGAATGGACGGTAGCGGTGTGGATCTGTATTGGAACGAAGCACAGCAGTAACAACAGGGCCTGGAGCAGCGTGGATCTGAGTCTGGAATGAAGAACGGTGGTAGCTGCAGAGTAATGTGAACAAGGTGAGCTTAACAGAAATACAGGGAAGTTAATACTTTTTTGTTTTGTTTATCAGGCTGTTTTCTGACCACCCCTGTTTTTAATTATTTGTGCAGTTTTTATTCCCTAGTGCTCTCCCTTGGTTTGGTGCACTTTGTATTTGCCTTTTATTTAGTTTTATCTCGTTTGACTATAAGGAGCTCCTGCATTTTAATTAGAAGCCAATAGGATTTTAGTACTGTTTTTAGCAAGGATTTTATCGATATTTTAACGTGTCCTTTTTATCTATATTACTGTAGCAAATAGTTAAGCTCTGTGTTTTAAAGGGAAAGGAATGGTAGGCAAGTTTTAATTGTGTTTTTAAAGTGCCATGAACACTTTTACTCTTGCCTCCATAGAAATAAATAGAGAGGGACGCAGGACCAGTCCAGGCTGCTGGAAAACCAGTTTGACATGAATCCCCTCTATGGTCCTGGAAGACCGGTTACCTCGGTGCTGCAGCAAGTGGGCGTGGCCTAAACATTATTGTTATTTTTTTTTTTTTTAGACTTTCCTTTTTATTTATTTTTTATACTTTGCGCCCTAGCAAAGTAGTAGGTGTATTTGTTTGATTTGCTACTTTTCCACCCTAGTCATAATGTGGGTACTGGTCCTTTGGTTTTAAACATTTGTTTTATATTTTATAAAAATAAAATGATTTAAAACTGTTAACGCTTGTGCTGTCTGTCCCTGGGTGTGCTGGTCTCTGATCTTGCATCCTGTTGTCTCAAAATTTAACGAACCTGTGTAAAGTAGAAATTGGTAAACACAATAGTTATACTGGGTCCTGTTGCCCACAACCACCGAGTGGCTTAGTTGGCTACAATTGTTGGGTGTGAACCGTGACACCCTTATCTTTTTTTTTTTTTTTTTTTGCTTACTAACAAGTATGTTAACAAGTTGTGTTGACGTACTGGTTAATATGTAGTTTCCTATTTATGAACTAATAAATAATGGGCCAGATAAAACTATTAAACATTAGATGCTTACTTAGGGAACTTTGATTCTTAATTCTGATATCTTAACATTCACATAATCAAACTAAAAGCATGACCAAGATTAGAAAATGAAAACCACAGCAACAAGTCCCTTAATTGCACTGTGCAACACCCCTCGGACCCCAATGCTGAATCTTTAGGACGGGCCAGTCTATCGCACAAACCTACCAACTTCCCAGTGCAGAACTGAACTGCAGTCATGCAGCCCAGCAGCAGAGAGCCAGACAGGCTGTCATTACTCTACTGTTGTTAGCAACACAAGGTTTGTTTGAGACAGACCCACACCCAGGGTTCTAAGTGCAGTATCTAGTTTCATGCATATTGAAATGCACTCTGCTGTGAAATGTTTGCATACAGAGATTATAGAATGTGTTTTAGTCATGCTAGACTGTGTTTTCATGAAATAACAATGATTTATAGTGTGGATTATATTCTTTACACATACGCATTTTAAAAAAACTCCTATTTTTTGAAAAGGTGAAAAAGTTACAAAACTGAGAAACAGCACATGAGTTTTGAAGAAATATTCAATTATAACACCAGTTATAAGTTTTCTAGTTCTGTAAAATGAACAAGTGTTTTTCTTCTTTAAAATAAATTCATTAAAGACCAATGGAAACACTTTGAAAATATGGCCTTAAGCCTTTCAAACACTCAATTATAAATTCGGAGATCAAACAAAGCATATTTGTACATCTATTTGACTCAGCTCCTTAGACTCCTTATATTTAACACATTGATCCCAGCCTCACCCCCAGGTATTGGATTGCTGGAATACAGGCCCACAAAGAGGGCCAACAATGTATATATACTGTATAAGAGACACTCATTTCATAGATGTTGTTTCATATTGTATCTTATAAAACTTAACTTACCTCTATATTTCATTCTTCACACTGTCTGACAGATGTAGGAGATGATAATTCCTGCCCCACAGTCACACTCTCACTCACTCAACTGAGCAGACAGGCTGTGCTAAGCTTGCCCTTATCTCTTATCAACTATCCAAAGGTTATTGTTTGCTGCCAGATCAGGTAAAATGAAGTTGTTCCTTCAGAACACAACCTTGTGGAATGTGTACTTCAAAGCCTACCCCAGCCAGAGAGGAGCCGTGAGTTCCAAAAGACATTCACCCTGTAGAATAGGGTTTGTCACAGGACAACAGAGGAACTAAATGGATCCTTAAATTTCAATGACCATAGTTTTATAGCAAAGCATTGCATTGAGAAATGTCCCTGCCCCCTGCCTTCCTGTCGCAGTACACTCTATCTTGGCCATTATTTATACTGACATGCCTGAAACTTCCCTGTAAACATCAAGATGGATTTCTCAACTGACTCAAACCAGTGTAACCCTTTGTATGCTGGATGTGGGCGTAGCTGCTTAGAAACTTTCTTGTAGTGAAGAGATTGATCTAAGTTGCAGTTCTGCAGTACTTCAGTATTGGTCACATGTTTTATAGGTTTTAGGGTTTAGATTTTCAGTTTGTTTTTATTCTTATTTATAATAACACTAAAGATATTTAGAACTTGGGAGACCACATGAATGTTTTGTACTTTATTTAGGTCATACATTTTTTATCGCTATATGACTCATACATCAAAAAAACATGTAATATTGAAAAAAACAAAGGGCCCTTATACTGGAAAACAGTTTACTGTGAACATGGATGAGCAGTGAATTAACCCAATTAGTCAATTATCAAGGGAGCACTGCCTGGTATCACTTTTTGTGTGGTAGGTCACATGGTCTGAATGTAGCTTGACCACTGGAGTAAAACTGAGCGACAGCACAGGAAGCGATGAGATACCAGGAAGCAGCAGCAACTTGTATCCCTGCAGTGTTGTCTTTCAGAAACAAACAAAGGTCAATACAAGGAAACTGAATGATACTTTGTTTAAGAGCTAAGAAAACAGATTTGAAACCTGGTTAACACTCCTTTAAGAGAATGGAAGGTGATTACAAATATCAGCTTAGTGATAATAAGCTATTCCACTTGCCTTATCAAGAGCCTGCTGTACCATTCACCTCCAGGTTAAACATTAACAGGAAATGTCCTTCAGTACCCATCTCTCACAGGTGAGTCATTAGAATCCATACGGAAACTATACCACCCACCTCTATCACATGGCACTGAGACATTCCTAGAAGAGCAGATTAATGACAAGCATGCCAGTGACAACCCATGGCCTTTAATTGAAATCAGAGCTGTCAGTAACATAACAAGCAGATCACTATGAGCTGTATGCATTACACAAGACTGACAGAGACAGCTGCCTCCATACACCTCAGATTGTGATACACTATAAACTTGTGCTAAAGAGGGGCTAGCAAGTTTCATTACAACTGCACAAGAGGTGCAAGTCAAAAAGGAAGTTAGAAAGGCCAAGAGAGAGAGAAATGAACATTGCTAAGAGGGATAAAACCAATTCCAAAATGTTTTTCCAATTATACAATAGCAAGAGAACATTCAAAGAGAAGGTTAAATATCTAAGAGATATAAACGGCAAAATCATAGATGAAGAAAAAAAAAAGCAAATACATTAAATGATTACTTTTCACAAGTTTTTATAAAGGAGGTTACTGACAACATGTCCCACATGTCAACCTGTTCCTATCCAGTTTTAAATAACTTTAGCATAACCGAGGCAAATAAACAAAATAAAAATAAACAAATCCCCTGGGCTGGATGAGATCCTCCCAATAGTACTCAAAGAAATGAAAGAAGTTATTTGCAAAATGCTAATCAAGATCAAGCAATTACCTATATGGTAACAGTATCCTGGGAGACAGTCAGCATGGTTTTAGAAAAGGGAGATCATGTCTAACTAACCTGCTTGATTTTTTTGAGGATGCACCATCGATAATGGATAATTGCAAAGCATATGACATGATTTATTTAAATTTCCAGAAATCTTTTGACAAAGTCCTGCATAAAAGTTTAATTCACAAACTGAACACAGTAGGGATTCAAGGAAATGCATGTACATGGATAAGGTAGTGGTTAACATGTAGAAAACAGAAAGTACTGATTAGAGGAGAAACCTCAAAATGGAGCAGGTAACCAGTGGTGTACCACAGGGATCAGTATTAGGTCCTCTGCTATACCTAATCTACATTAATGACTTAGATTCCGGTATAGTAAGCAAACTTGTTAAATTTGCAGACGACACAAAAATAGGAGGAGTGGCAAACACTGTCACAGCAGCAAAGGGCATTCAGAATGGTCTAGACAAGATTCAGAACTGGGCAGACACATGGCAAATGACATTTAATAGAGAAAAGTGTAAGGTACTGCACGCAGGAAATAAAAATGTGCATTATAAATATCATATGGGAGATACTGAAATTGAAGAAGGAATCTATGAAAAAGACCTAGGAGTTTACGTCGACTCAGAAATGCCTTCATCTAGACAATGTGGGGAAGCTATAAAAAAAGGCCAACAAGATGCTCGGATATATTGTCAAAAGTGTTAAATTTAAATCAAGGGAAGTAATGTTAAAACTACAGTGTATTATTAAGACCTCATCTAGAATATTGTATTCAGTTCTGGTCACCTCGCTAGAAAAAGAATATTGCTGCTCTAGAAAGAGTGCAAAGAAGAGCGACCAGAATTATCCCGAGTTTAAAAGGCATATGCAGACAGGCTAAAAGAACTGAATCTATTCAGTCTTGAACAAAGAAGACTCCGTGGTGACTTGACTGAAGCATTCAAAATTCTAAAAGGTATTGACAATGTTGACCCAAGGGACTTTTCTCGACTTGAAAAAAGAAACCAGGACCAAAGGTCAGAAACAGAGATTAGACAAAGAGGTATTCAGAACAGAAAATAGGAGGCACTTTTTTACAAAGAGAATTGTGAGGGTCTGGAACCAACTCCCAAATAATGTTGTTGAAGCTGACACCCTGGGATCCTTCAAGAAGCTGCTTGATGAGATTCTGGGATCAATAAGCTACTAACAACCAAACAATCAAGATGGGCCAAATTGCCTCCACTCGTTTGTAAACGTTATGTTCTTATGTTTTAATCTGTTAAAATGTAAGTGAAACATGCAGTGAAATGGACGGACAGACAGCCTCCATACACCCAGAGATATGACAGACTGGATGAAGAAGGTCCTGATAAATTTGTGTGACATGTGTACATCTGAATACTGTCACTGTTCAGCTGCCTTAGACATTGAGGTATCATGATCAGTTCAATAAATCTAGTCATGGACAGAAATAAACACACAGTCCTGTAGTAAGCGCAGGCCATGAATGTGCTAAGGCAGCACATGCAACTCCCTGTAAGGGCTTACAATACAGGGAAGTTAGAAGTAGGTATGCAAGTCCAGAAAAAACCAAAAGCAGGTCTCCAGACCTACATACAAGTTTCATAAGAACTCAATGAGCATTATTCTAGATATAAATGAAAATTTAGTGTGCATACAAACCCAGATTTAGCATTACTGAAACAGAGTGTGCATATGAACCATGCCTAAATAGACCCAGATTCAGCTTCACTGAAACATAGTGTGCATACAAACCATGCCTAAATATACCCATAGATACAGTTTCTATAAAATAAGTTTTGGGCATATTCATCCTTGGTTGTAATTCGGACATTGATTATGAATGGTATTTAAACACACACATCCAAAATAAATGTACCCGACTTGTCACAAGAGAAGTTATTCTGTTTTAGTGTGCTGCTGACATCTAGCGGTAGAGAGGTGTAAGAACATAAGAATGATTGATGATGGTCTTTGTGGAGCTTGTTTTTTTCTTGGGGAGTAAAAACAAGCAGAAACCACGAATCACATTCGTAGAGACAAGCAGTGTCTGAGTGATTTGTTTCAGCTCATTATAAAGAGTGTTATTTTTTTTCCTGAAACAAGATTGACACTTTTTGCCAGAAACCTAACACATCGTAATTAATCTTTTTTGTTGTCTTTACTTAAACCAAATTCACATGTATAATCAGATTTTCCTAAAATACCACTAAAATGAATGAAGCTGCGTTCTAGGATAAACAAAACTCTTTAGTCCTCATTATTTAATTCACACACAAAACAAATGGACAGGGAATCATCATCTCCAAAGAGTTAACCACAAATTAGGAATCAGATGAAAGTCACTGGGTGCCAGGACAGGGTGCAGGGATTCAGCTACATTCAGTGACAGTGGCTTGATGATACCCTGAAGCATCAAGTATTGTGTTAATTTGTGGTAAATGTTAAAAGTGGTACGCCATGTACTGCGCTTGCCCGGGCACGCACAAATGATTTTTTCTCAGAAAACAATTAAATGACCATCTGAACGGGGTATGATGTACTGAGTTTAGCCTTTAAATTTCTTTTTAATATAATTGTTTTCACAATTCAGCAATGTATGTGACTTTAACTGATGGGCAGCAAACTGGGTTATCTAAAATTGCAAACATATAATTTTGTGTGTGAACTACAGTTTGTCTTGTTCATAGTGACTTGTGCAGTAGTAAATCATAGCATTGACAGCGTACCATTTTCTGGCGTTATACAGGTCAAGTTGTGGTACTTGTACCACATTCTGATGACATAGCACTTTCTGGCTCTATACTGGTGCTCTGCAACTTGCTGCCTGAAGCAAAGTATAGCATGGCACCCTGTGACAGAAAGACAATGATTCTTGGTGGTAAATCTCCCTCCCAACTTGTGAGGGCACTAAGTAACAGGAACAGAATACTCTGGACTACTTGGCCTGACACTTCGTTCTGAAGGTTAAAAAGAAGTCGGTCATGTAGAGAAGAGACAGAGCTTCAGTACACTAACTCATTGACCCAGAAGGCAAGGGATCATGAGTGACGGTATAAATACATCCAAGCGATGTATCTGTTCCTTCATTTTGGTTTGCGCATTTAAACCTGTAAGAACCCATGAGAGACCCAGTGATAAAAAGTATTGTGAGCATTTTGTTTTGTTTGCCTATAATTGTTGTTTGTAATTAACACGTTCTGGAGCTGTCACCAAGGGCCAGTACAAAACCCAGGACAGCACTTCACTTTTGTCACGAATAAACTTGTATCACCCACCATGAGCACTGCAGTACGCACCCAGGACTGGTGAAAGTGTTTGTACATTGTGGGAAAGATACGTGTGTTTATTATTTGGGACTGCAACCCGTTTGTTTGTTTCCAGTGATTACACATTGTTGCGTATTGCCTGGAATTATTGTTTGGTGACCAGACAAGGATTATATAAAAAAAAACTTTTTCTAACTGAATTACAAACCTCTGTCTGCTCATTACACACTGCATCACTCCTGCACCTGTACACAATCAACCACTTTGCCACACACCCTTATATCAGGCAGATAATGATTATTGTAGAGATTTTTAAATCAACAGGTGTTTGATTCAGCTTGTACTGTGCAATCGCTAGGTGTGCTCCTATAGCCTGCTTTCTGACCAGGTGTTTGATTCAGCTTGTACTGTGCAATCGCTAGGTGTGCTCCTAATTTATTATTTATTAAAAAATTAAATAACAAAAGAAAACAAAACGGCGTGAGGGAGGGAGTGCAGGGGTAAAAATCCAAAACAGAACGTGAGAACTCTTCCTTAATCGTCTTCGTGGCGTACGGGACATAAACAAAACAAAGACAAAATAAATATTAGTTAAAATTTTCAAAAATCTCGCTGCTCCAAACTAGTCTCTCCCTCCACCCGTTACTCCGCCTATTTTACCTTCGGACCAACCCCGAACACAGTAGTACGTTCCCTTTAGTATGTAATGTCCCACCTCTGTAGTTAGTGGAACACCAATCCCCAACTGACAAGTGTCCTTATCCTTCACTTGACTCCAGTGGCTGGAATTTACATACTCGTACTTCTGCCCCTCACCAAGGTGCCGCCCCTCAAAAAGATGACTTTTGCCATGGTCACAAGATCTTGGTAAGGGAAGTCCCAAGTTGGTTTGATGCCATCTACTGTCTACTGTCACAGACCGAAACCCCTTTGACTCATCACAGGTGCAGACAAGTATTCTTTGAGAAGACACACAGACAACATGCAGGTAAGGCACATGTAGATCAGTGCACACATGGACAGATATTTAGCCCATACATACAATAATACATGAAAGAGCATGAAGCAATATATTTCCAACAATGAAGATGATGAACAAGACCAATAATGGCAATGAGTGCAAGGGATAATGAGAATGCAGGGTAAGTGTATGGGAAGTGACAGTTGATGGGACAGGCATTGCAGATCCAGTGCTGGGGTGTTGGAGCTTTTTTTTTTTCGGTTGTGCATTGTGAATGTTTTTTGTTGCAGATGTGACTTTTGAGGTGATAAGGGAATGGTCACAATCCCCTTGTGTGTACAAAAAGCATTTCAATGTTAAGTGGAGCGATCAAAAAAAGAAGCCAAGTTAGAAGCAACAATTGTATGAATCTTGGGCCCCAGCACCTTTCCAATTGTGCCTATTTGCTTCATGCTTGACAAGGTTGCCCCAATTGCTTCTCCTAACTTGGGCTTTTGTGTTTGATATCACCACTTTAAAGGGCTGTTGCGTTTTTCCAACTTATTTTTTACAATGACATTAACATTGTTTTTGCCAGCGCCATAAACTTTCTTCAACCTACTGCATATAATGTACGCAGCAACCAAAGAATTGTAATGGATACATTTCTATTTCAGGGAACCAGGGTTATGATAATAACCTTAAGTTCCCTTTCAAGTATGAAATGTATTCCATTACACATGGGTAAGTATATCTAAACCTGTCCCAAGGACATGACCTGCAGAACAACCAATTTTGCAAAACCGATGGCTTGCCTTACTGATAAGACACAGTAATCTACAGAATGCATAGTTACCTTATGAATGTGCTTCTGAATGTGGCCGAGAAGCCGCTGTCAGCAGTCTGGTTCCAAAAGCAGGGTTATGAGGATCCAGGACATTAAACCTGTAGAACCTTGTGAAGGTGTGAGGAGTGGCCCACACCACTGCATTGCAGATGTCAGGGACTGATGCACCCTGAAACAACGCCCAAGAGATAGCAAGACCCCTGGTGGAATAACCAGTGACCTTCTCTGGAGGAGGCAAGTTAGCTTGCTCGTAAGCAATCTTAACTGTCTCCACTATCCAATTGGACAGCCTCTATTTTGATATAGCTTGACCTTGGTTCTTAGCTCCAAAACATAAATAGTTGCTTAGACTGTCGCCAAGTTTTTGTCCTGTCAACATAATATGCTAGTGCCCTGACCGGGCAAAGCGCATGGAGCCGATGCTCCTCATTTGACAGGAATGGAGGACGATACAAAGCCTCCAATTCCACAGAATGATTGACATGGAGGGTCAATAAACATTTAGGCAGAAAAGCCAGATACAGAGCATGACCTTAGTCCTAGACTCCGTTAAAAACAAGCAAGCTTTTGCCACTGAAAAAGTCTGTATCTCACTAACAAGTCTAGCAGATGTAGTAGTGAGTAAAAATGCTGCCTTCAAAGACAAGTATTTAAGCTCTGCAGAATGCAAAGGTTCAAAGGGTGGTTTCGTGAGTGCATGCAGCTCCACATTTAACCGCCAATGAGGCACTTTGTTCTTCAAAGGAGGCCAAAGCCGGCGTGCTCCTTTTAGAAACTGACCAGACAGAAAATGAGCCCCTGGGGACACAGAGTCAATTTTAACATGGCAAGCCGAGATGGCTGCCAAGTAAACCTTCAGAGTTGAGGGAGATTCACCCTCATCAAAGAGGTCCTGCAAAAACTGCAGAATGACTGGCATGGAGCAAGTCGTGAGATCAATGTGCCATGCCAGACAACAAATTTGAAACACGCCCCACTTGTATCCACACTGAGAGTGCGTCGAAGCAGCTCTTGCATTTTCTGGAGTCGATTTGACTCTCGGATAAGCCTAACTGGCTGAACAGGAGCCGTTCAGGGACCAGACCTAGAGTTGTAGGCTCGATGGGTCGGGGTGCCACAACGTCCCCTGCGCCTGGCTAAGCAGGTCACGACATGTGGCAATTGCCAAGGCTGGTGGCGCAAGAACCACGTTCTCCTGGGCCAATACGGGGCCACTAAAAGCACCCTGGCTCGTTCCTGCCTGATCTTTTCCAGGCACATCGGAAACAATGCTACCGTTGGAAAAGCATAAATAAGAGTCCTCAGGCACTCATGTGCAAGGGTGTCGACTCCTAACGGACCTCCCATCTCCAGAATGTAGAACCAGATGGGACAATGGGTGGATTCCAGGGAGGCAAAGAGGTCAACCTCTGCTCTCCTGAACCTGTCCCAAATCAGGCTCATCACATCTGGGTGGAGCCTCCACTCTGAGCCGCATGGAACACCTCATGATAGGAGGTCTGCGGTGTGGTTTTCTGCTCCTGGCAGATGTATCGCTTTCAGGGAGAGCAGGTGCTCGTAAGCCCACAACAAGATTCTGTTAGCTAACTGATGGAGACAGGGAGAGCACAGACCACACTGGTGGTTGATGTAGGCCACCACGGTTGTGTTGTCCGTCCTGACCAACATGGCTCTCCCCTGCACCTCCTGGAAGAAACTCTGCAAGACCAGAAAGGCTGCCTGCAGCTCCAGGACGTTTATGTGTAGCAGCTGTGTAGCAGTATTACCAGCTGGCTCTTTGACATGTTCATCATCAGGCCGAGTCTGTCGAGGTGAGTGGTCACCAGTGTGGACTACTGCCTGTGCTAGGGACTGGGCACATATGAGCTAGTCGTCCAGGTAGGTGAGCACTCTGATGCTTTGTAGCCTCAGAGGGCCCAGGATAGCCTCCATGCACTTCGAAAAGGTGTGAGGGGCTAAAGAGAGGCCAAATGGCAGAACACGGAACTCGTAAATGGTCCCTTGAAAGGAGAATCGTAGATATTTCCCGTGGCCAGGTCTTATCAGGGCATGGAAGTAAGCGTCTTTCAGGTCAACCATAGTGAACCAGTCTATCTGGAAAGGTGAGTAAATTGAACAAAGACCTCCTTCCATATTTAGAGGCTAGAATGTTAACAGACTGAGATTAACTGAAATGCCATATGTGTATTAGGATTACAAGAACTATTTAAAATTATTTTGAGACCAGGGTACAGGAATTGTTGGGGATATTGGATAATTGTGTTTCAGGCTGTAAATTCACAGAGAAGGGTTTCACAGCAGTGTGATTAGTAAATTACCACAGGCGATTACACACACGCAGGTTTCACAGCAGTGTAAGGAAAATAGGCGCGCAGTGTTAACTTTAGGTTAAAGGGCTTGATCAGGCAGTCGGTATGAATAAAGTAATTAAGTGTGTGAATGACAAAAGTGTAAATGATGATTATGATACGAACCAAGAACGTGATGATGGTGGTAGTGAAGGTGATAATGCAGGTAGAGGGGGAAGCGGAGCCAGGGAGGAGGCTGGTAAAGGAGGGAGTAATGGGGGAGCTGGGACAAGCTCTGACTCAAATCCTGGACCGACAACTCTGTCACAAATGATAAAAGAAACAGTAAAAGTGAATCCCATTCAAGCTCAAATAAAACAGGACAATACTAAGAAAAAAATTGTAGTACCATTGACAGTATTGGAAAAGGAAACACTATAAATTGTTGCCATCAATTAAGAGGAAGCAGGGCACTGATTATTGGATAAAAATGCAAGGTCTCGCTACGAGTTATGGGTTGACTGATACCGATGTCACAGTGTCATCTTGTGTAGCTGCAATAATGGTGAAATTGGATGAGGATATTAATAAAATAACTTATTTCAATGTAACAGACAGATTAGATCACTTAAAACAGGTATATTAAACTACGGGCAGGCTTCGAATAATGAGGGTTTGACAGATAGAAGAATCAGCACAGGAATATACGATTCGTAAATGGGAAGCATACAGGGATTATTCTGGACTCCCAGGGCCAAAAGAGGAGGACCAGGTATTTGTGCAGACAGTTTTGAGCGGTCTCGGACCGCATTTACAAAAAGCATTAGAGGTTGGCATTAATCCAGTGAAGACATATGATGATATTATGAATTGGGCCGGGACCATAGAAAACAGGCTAAATGAGAAAAAAAGAGGGGAAAAGAATAAAGCCTCTGTGTGTGCTATGCACTTTGCAGGCATTTGCCATGGGTGTGGCAAGCGGGGTCACAGACAGACTGAGGGCAGGTCAGGTAGGGATAAAGGGACAAAGGCTGGTAGAATAATATGTGCTAATTGCAGTAAACCTGGCCACTCTAAAATACATTGCTTTCCGTCGGGAGTGCCAAAAAAAGGACAATGGCTCCCTCTAAGGGAAACTTTCCTCCCCCTCTCCCATCTGCAGGAGATGATGCAGATGAGTGAAGCTAGGAAATAGGACCGTCTGGCCCCCATCACCACAGGCTGTGTTGTGAGAAAAGGAGGGCGTTGGTATTTGCAAGCACAATTAGGGGGCCCTCTTCAGCAGGAGGTAGGAGGGACTTCCTGGGCCCTGATAGGGCAGCATTTTTATATATGCTCAGTGATTGGCAGTCAGAGAGGCTCTTCCCATTCGGTAATTGTTGTCATTCTTTTCAGGGAACAAGGGTTATTGCAGTAACCTAATGTTCTGTTGTGCTGTTCGTTCTGTCTCTCCTCCCCTTGTCTCAGAAGGGCGCCGAATTGGAATCAGTTGCTCTGAGCTTCAGCTTATCAGAAAAAGACACACAGCTGTTAGACTTTTAAAGCTGCAGTGTTTTCCCAATTGATTGTGTTTTTTGATTAAAGCAATTAAAGATGTAACTTCTCCTTACTGCTTCTAACTGCTATGTACTTTTCCACGCCTGTACTTCTCCCACGTTGTTGCTTCTACTCACTGTCGCTGGGAAGACCTCATTTATATCCGGATGCGAGAGATTAACTGCAGCTCATCCGTCTGATCAGGGGTGAGTCCCACTTCAGCAGCGGAGCTCCAGATGTCGCTCTGGTAAGCCACCAGGCCCGTATTGTAGTTGTCCAAATGTGCAACAAAGGTGTCAGCCGAGTAGCTTTCTTTAGAAGGACCTTAGTGACCCTACATTGCTTGTTTGGGCAAGCGGCGTCCTTGGATAGCAACACCAGGTTCGATGGAGCGATTACTCGACTGGCGCATAAGCCTGGTCCATAGGGATTGTTGCTGAAAGCAGCACACTGTGCGCAAAAGGCAGGGTCCACCAGGGTCTGCCGCTATGCGTGTTCCTGGTCTAAGCAGCGCAAGCATTTCTCATGGCCACCAGCTGCTAGCAACTTGGCAACACAGTCAAACCAACTGTGAAACACAGTGCTTATTGCCTATGTAATAGGCTGAGCACAAACAAAAAATAACTAGTACTGAGCTATGCTCTGTATCTAGCCTGGTATCTACAGACTAGTAAAACACTAGTCTGGGTACCTAATATCTAGTACAACTGGTACCAAAAGCAAGCAAGCTTGGTACCAATTCTGGTGTTGACAGCAATACGCTGGTACCAGCAACCTGGTACTGAAGTAGTTTAGGTACAGAGTATGAATATTACCAGTACCGAACCCGGTATCGACCGCTAGTATTGTTGGTACCATAACGTCTACAACGAGACGTCGGTACAGGACGTTAATACTCACCTGACAGCCCCGATATCACGGTATACCGTCAGTGCCGAGAGGCTAGGTACCGTTCGTGTGATGTATCGTGTCAATATAGAGTCGGTGCCGAATACCTACTCTAAGGTTGCGTTCACTCTGGTACTGAGGTACAAAGAAGACTACGTCAACCTTGTGCTAAAGCACAACAGTAGCAAGGAGATCTCACGAAAAGATGCATGCCAGCTAACTGTATAGTCAAGAAGACTGTCTTAATTTTCATATATTTATTTAAAGTTTCTTCATTGTAATAAGAAATAAGTTTTTTTTTTTTTTTTTTAACTTTTACATTTTATTTCTGTTTCTTCATTAAAAAAATGTTTTCTTGGAAGAGTAAAAAAAAACATTAACTTTGATTCATATAAATGGTTGCTCTCAAATTAATTCACGATCAAGTTTATGGTAAACTGCGCATGCATGATTTAGAAACTCAGCTGTCAGTTAAGCAGAATATCCAAAAACTGGGATGAATTCGAAAATGCAGAATTTGGGACGTTATCTAAAAACTAGAGCAGTCCAGAATTTGGGGCGTTATCAAAGTAGACTGGAATTTGGGACGTTATCTGAAAATGATAGAGGCCCAGACTTTAGGACATTCTCAAAAGCAAAGCGGCCCAGAATTTGGGAAAGAAATGAAAACAGGGGCAGTCTATATGTAAAACCGATTACATTAGAGATAAACTAATATATCCTGTAACAAAACTGCAACAGTGTATATATTTGATATTAAAATACATTGAGCAAATGATTATAGATATATGCTATTTGAAAGAAAAAAGTATACCACTACAGAAAAACAATTCTTACATTCGTGCATAACATGATAATTCATATAAAGTAATAACCCATAGTTATTAGTACAGCAAAATATCATGTTATATTTTAACTGAATAGTTGTAGAAAGCAGATCTCTCGCTCTCTTTCTCTCTCTGATCGCAATGTTAAAAATGCCTGCAAGCTTTTCCACTCGTGTGACAACATGTTCACGTAACAGATATGGACCAATCAAAACGCGAGACTGTTATACGATTCCATCCCAAAAACCGGGCCTGTGTCATACCTCCTGTTCAGGCTTTGGTTCAGTATCTCAAAAGGGCAGTAAACAGCTAGTAAAAAAATATGTTATTAATAATTTACACGCAGTGTATGTGCCTTAAAATGGTCCTGGTTTGTAAACTGTTTATTTTTAACTAGTCTACATGTTGAACAATCAAACTATCTTTTTTTTTTAACACATATTTAAGTGTGTGTTTGTTGTGTAGACTTCAGTAGACCCTAACTTATTGTATTTAGTACTACCTCTTAAAATGTATTAGCGAAAGTAATATAATTTGACATCTGGTAGCCAAGGTGTTATAGTTTAAAACTGGTTAATACACTAGCAAGCACTGGCAAAATCAGCTTTTTTTATACGGTGCAAAACTCATTTAATTTAACATATTGTTTATGGACTTTGTGATACCTGCATGGTGGATAGTAGTGTCTACACATTTTATCGACAAAAATAATCCAAAGCAAATTTGCACTATTGTTACATGGTAACAGTCTATCTCCTTTGTTGAGTGATGTGTTTACAGAATTTTTTCATCTTTGTCTTTACCCCCAACATTGCACCAAGCCTCCATATCATTATTATTGAAACAGAATAAAGACCCTCTTGAATGCTGTTTGTACCGTCCTATATCACTGCTTAATGCAGACTTTAAAATTCTTGCTAAGATCATAGCACACCATCTGGAATCAGTTCTCCCCTTTATAATCTCCTGTGACCAGACAGGGTTTGCACAGGGTAGACATTCGTATTTCAATTTAAGACGACTGTTTATTGTTATATATGCTCCGACATCCACCTTGCCTGAGGTTGTTGTTTCACTTGATGCAGAGAAGGCTTTCGATCATGTTGAGTGGGATTATTTATTTGCTACTCTGCACAGGTTTGGCTTTGGTCACAATTTTATTTCATGGATCAAACTCTTGTATTCTTCCTCATCAGCCTCAGTTTGCACAAACATGCAGTCTGAGTACTTCACTCTCCACCGTGGTACAAGACAGAGTTACCCTCTCTCACCCCTCCTTTTTGATAATGCTATTGAACCTCTTTCGATATCTCTTTTGAAAGCAGGATATTCAGGATTTAATTTAAGGGGGTCGACAGCAGAAGGCATCTCTAAATGTAGATCACCTACTTTTATATATTTCAGATCCTGTGTCCTCTCTCCCCCATGTATTAGCTATATTGCAGCAATTTAGCGCTTTTCTTCCCTGTCAATACAGCCGCCCATCGATGCCCCCTTGATGCAAAATTCCAGCTGTTAGAATCATGAGAGATGTGCACTGCCATGTGTGCATGTAAAATATGTCAGCATGGCTTATTGCTACACCTGTATTGTTTTCACTGTAAAAAATTGCTTATTTCACTGCATTTCATGGTCTAAAAATATGTATGTCAAGATTTATGATTATTATATATTATATATTGTTATATTATAATATGTCTTGTAGTAAAAAATGGCATTTAAAATTATCATACAACAAATGTTCTTAAATATTAAAATTCTTACCTGAGAAACAGTAAATGCTAAATTGTAATTTTTTTTTTTTTTTGTCCACCTTTTAAAGACTTTGTATTTTTACCATCTGTGGTATTAAACAAAATAAAAATAAATGTAAAATTTACAACAGATTCCTAAATGCAGTAAAACAGGTAGTGCACAATAAGGCAACTGTTTCCTGTATTTATTTTGAAGTGATGATTATATTTATTTAAACTGTTCTTTCAGAAATTGGAATCTTCACAGGGAACTACATATTACATAGCAATGGGCACATTTCAAGGAAATCGTGAAATTTGTAATCAAAATACAGCCTAAATTTAATCCCAATTCACTAGGTGGTTCTCATTATCTGTAGAAATGTACACAGCACACAGCAGTATAAACAGACAGGAAAGAAACACATCTTTTATATATCCAAACAGTGGAGTATCTCAATAAGAATGAGTTCAGTATTCATTACAATTATCTGAGTCACTCTCTAAATATACTATCCCCAATGTAAACTCTACACTGCCCCAAATGTAAACTCTATAAAGTTTGACAGGCTTCTCCAGCATCTTGCAGCCAGTGTCCCAGACAACTGTTCTGAAGCATGTGGGCACCTCCTTCAGTTCCTTGATATGAACTGCAGGTTGATGGGGCCCCCGGGAATCATGAGGGTGCGTGTTCGGGGCTGAACCTCCCTCTCGTTGGGCTCTGGCCGGACCTCAAAATGCTGCATCAGCTGGAAACACAGACATGAAACGATTCTAAAATTATGACACCTTTGTGTTGACTCCCAACTTGCGAGACTTACATTGCCAAACTTTGCATGGTCATGGAGCATCACTATCAAAAGATGGACAGAATGAAATACATACGCATTAGGTAAACTATATGGAAGTGTCACAAAGACGGCTGTAGTGGGGACATCAGACCAGAAGAAACGCACAGTACTGACAGAGGAAATGAGAAATGGATGCGCTGCTGCGCAGTTTATTATTACAAAATAAAACAGGACAAAAACAGGACACGGCACTGGCAGCCAAAAACAAAGAGACAAACAAAAAGGACTAACACTAAACAAAACACGTGAGCAGATATTACTTCTATTATTATTATCGCAATTATTACCTCAGTCTCCTATCTCGTTCTCCACTCACCAAACACACAACCCCGAGTATGTGAAAACATGCTGCTTTTATGCAGCTGTACCGAGACTCGACTGCTAATCAATCATTCAATTGGAGTCGCGGTACAACTGCATGTGAATTAAAGTGCAATTCCCCGTGCTCACATATTACATTTTACCTGCACGTGAAGTGCTGTGCAATCCTCGTGCCTAAATACAAATGTACATTTTAAACACTTGTGTTACACAGACCCGTTTATATCCAATGTACCAATGACTATACACCAATATTAACACACAACATATAATAAACACAGGGGCAGGCACTTTGCCACAGGAAGACATTTATGTATCCTTGTATACATCCTATCTGTCTTGTACTTCCATTCTCTATACAGCTCTCAAATGTACAGCTTTGAAAGAAACATGTGATATCGCCAACATATATTTTAATTGTATAACATGGCATCTGAAACTACACAAGTGAAGACTACACCTGCCTTCCAGGAAATATGTTACACTTGCACTTCCTAAGTCATTATACCTCAGCAGTGTCTTCAGGTCCAAGCATCTTATTGGCTGCAAATCATATCAGTCAATAAGGAAAGTAGCTTGTTGGATACAGACAAGAAAAGGGACAGTGGGGACGGCGTAAGTTCCCAGGTGAAATGATCATGAAACTCAAATGACAGTGAAGCGGCCTGCAAGCAGATTTATGTAACTCAGGTGTACTACCAGATAGCATATTTTAAATTGAAAATATATGTCTGCAAGACAGATTTCTAGGAGTCCTACAGTATACAGCAGATGTGCAGGGCATGAAAAATATATGGACTTCATTTAAGGTGAGTGTGAGTGAGGGCACAGGCTTACAGCTAACTGCTCCACCTGCTGGAAAGCTGTTATTTCAACTAGGGAATAGTTCCATGTTATTAAGTTACATAGGTCTGTACAGTACATACAGATAGGTATGGTTTGCAAGTATTCCCCCCCTACCAACAATGTCACATTTTGTTACACTTAATGCACAGTTTTTCAAACAAACTTTTTTTTATTCCAAGCTGTAGTGGTTAAACTGAACACCGTTATATGAGGAGGAGGTTAAATGTCAACAAAACTTGCAAAGAAAATGTACAAAATTAAATTTACTGGTTACATAAGTATTCAGCTCCTTAAGTCAGTATTTGGTAGAAGTCTTTGGATAGGTCTCTTCTAGCTTTGCACAGTAGGATTGTGAAATTTTTGCCCATTCTTCATGGGAAAATTGATTCCCATCTCAGACGCAGAACTTTGCTGATCTCTCAAGGTCATTGTTGGCTTCAGAGTGACATCCCAAACCTGTTTCTCCTTGCCTGGCTGCTCAGTTTGGGAGGGTGACCTGATCTGGGTAGTGTCTGGGTGGTATGATGCATCTATGGACTTCACTGTGTTCAGAGGGATAATCTGCACCTTTGAATTTTTCTTGTACCTTTCTCCTGCTCTGTGCCTCTCTACCACTGTATCCCTGACTTGTTTTGAAAGCTCTTTGGTCTTCATGGTTGCTTTGTTGAGCTGCAGCTTGAATGTCTTTATATACCTGATGGAAATTATCTACAGGTTAAACCACTTTGAGTACACATGGGCTGAAACTATTTCACTAATTTTGTGACCTTTCAAACAAATCATTTGCACCTGAGCTGATTTAGGGCTGCAGTAGCAAAGGGGCTGAATACTTATGCAACTGGGATTAATCTGTTTTTTTCTGTAAATCTTACTTATTTATATCCTGTATGCATATTTTAACTTTATCAATGTGTAGCAGTTTGTGTAGATTCCACATGTAAAGTCTAATTTGAAAGCGTCGTGGAGTACACTCAGGTGCCAACACAATGTGAAAACTTTGCAGGGGGGTGAATACTTCCGCAAACCACTGTATGTAAAGTACAGTAGATCGCCTCCACTGTATCTCCTTCGCAACGATAATAAAGCAGTGATGCAGGTCAACTTCAAATATATAAGCGGTCATGTCTGAACTGTATTTTTAAGGTATTTGCAATGGTTTATAGCAACAATACTGTCTCCATCTCCACCTCTAAAGCCAAGGTGTTTATAGGGTGACAGGTAATACCAGGAAATAAAGAAACATGCATGTTACTACCTGTTTCTTAAAATAAATAAATCCCCCCTACTTATAATATGAATCATAACCAACAGTATGCCATGAACAGAGGGAGTGAGAGGGAGAGCAGAGAGTCGTTGAAGAGAGGAGACAGGGAGTCTTCTCTCACCTCCAACGGAGGTTTCACAGAGAGAGGAGAAAGAAGCTGGAGTTCAGAGAGAGTGAGGCTGGTTTCTCACCCTGGACAGTGCGAAGTACATCTCCAGCTCTGCCACTCTCTTCCCCACGCAGGCCCGCACCCCGACCCCAAAGGGGATAGAGCTGTAGGGGTGGTGTCTGAACTTGCACCCATCCCGCAACCAGCGCTCCGGCTCAAACTGCTCCGGCTCAGGGAAGCTGCTCTCGTCGTGGGACGCAGCGTAGTGGCACAGGTGGAACTGCGTCTGGAACCAGACAGACACATAGATTAAAAAATGAAGCACCTATGACAAATCAGGCATTGCCAACACTTAGAGACTGGTCCCTGGCAGTGTTGGGTACAGTACTTCAATGACAATACTGTGACAGTAATGGGGTTAGGTATCTCTTACAGATACTAGGTCCATGGTAGTGATGGGTACAATACTTCATAAGAAATTCAAGAACGAGGAAAGGCCACTCGGCCCGCCTATACTCGCTCGCTTTGGTGCCAGCATGGTCTGTTAGCACTTGGGAGTGAAAAAACTAAAACCCCTAGTCACCTCAAATGTTTGCTAACTGAGGTGAACACTCTGAAGAGGTACTTTGCATAAAACAATAATGGCAACAGGCTGGGAGAACATTTCTTTGACTCTGGGGGATAGACAAGTTTTGTCAATTTATATGTCAAAAAAAGAAGCCAAAATTGTTACTTCAGGTTTGCTTAATATTATAATGTGACTTATTTATAAAATTGGTATTTCAATAAAATTGATCAAATATGTATGCATTTATTATGATGATGATGACCTGTTGACTTAGAAAGAAAAAAATAAGAATTCCAGTTTTAAAATAGCTAATCCGACCATTTTGCTTTCGGATTTTATGACGTGTTGCATATTTGAAATGTTTGTGGAATGTTCAGTAAACCATTCAACTAGCCTTGTTCAAAGTTAACACAGTTCATTGTAAAAGTTTGCCTAGTTGAACACATCTCAGGTTAGTAGGGGAAATTTAACCTTTGGGTATCTAGGTGGCTAGCTAAAGGTCTAATTGTGGTCACTTAGAGGGAAATACTTCAAAGGCAATACTGTCACAGCAATGGGGTTAGCTATCTCTTACAGAGACTGGGCCCTGGTAATGAGTAATGTGTTAGTTGTGTCACACTGTAAGCATTAGTTAATTTAAAATACAGGTGAAATATAAAATTCAAGAAGATTTTCTGATTAAGTGTTGCAGTTTTGCTGCTGTAGTCAGAAGCAGTAGCATGCTTTTTTCCTTCACAAGAGAGTGGAAAGACATCTTCAGGGCTCCTGTGTTTCCCTGGAGTTGAAACTAATTTTAGGGGTGTACACAAACTGCGGTGAAGGGGAAACTATTAAATAAAATAAAGGAAAGCCAACCACAAAGCATATAGTATAAAACTGAATCCTGTTTTACCACAAAGCATGACTGTGGGAGTTGTTTTATATTCAATTTTGTAAGTGCTAACTTTGCTGTCAAGCAAACACTAACTACATGGACTGGAGTGTCTGGAATAAGCCACCTCTCTGCATTGTTTTTATGGGTGTGCCTACCTGTCGTGGGAACCAATAGTTGTCCAGTATAACTTCATTGTCTACTGTCAGACGGCCATTTCCTGGCACAACAGGGTACAACCTGCAAAAAAGAATTGGGTACAAGACACCAGGGAATCAGACTTCTGCTCAAAGGACTGGAATGAGACTGAAAGTACAGAGCAGTTAGAAGCAGTAAAGAGAAATTCCATCTTTAATTGCTTTAATCAGAAAACATAGGAAATTGGGAAATCACTGCAGCTGAATGTGTTATCAGCTTTCCCATTCTATCTGCCAAGTGATTAGAATTCAATTCAACATTAGTAAGGCAAGAAGCTAATAACACCCAGGCAGAAGAAACTCCTGGCTTTATGGACAGATATAGCTGGGTATCATCAGCGTAGCAGTTGAAGTTCACTCCGTGTCTGCAGATAGTGTCACCTAATGGTAGCCTATAAAATGAAAACAGCAAGGGATCTAGAATGGAGCCCTGTGGAACACCACAGGCAACTTCCGATAATGCCGATTTTACTTCCCTAATACAGACAAATTGAAACCTATCAGAGATAAGATTTGAACCAGGATAGGACAAGACCAAACAGTCCCACTGTGCTTTCAATACAATTCAGTAGGACGGAATAGTCTACAGAAGGGGTTGTCAAACTTTGTCATAGTGAGCCTCCCTGAGCTATAAAAAAAAAAAAAAAATTACGGCACCTCCCCAGTTTATTAAAACAATACAAAAAACTAGAAATCCTACTGTATGTTGCAACATAATGAATACAAAGTAGAAGGGATCTGATCAACGTAGATTAGTATGAGTTTCAGAAGTATTAATCTTAAGTTCAAAAACAATAACGGAAGCAGCTGAAATAAAACTTCACAAACATTAAGAAATATGACACCACAAAATGATAGATTAATTCAGTATAATATCATTCCTACCTTATCAGTAGGAGGGGTGTGTTTGTTTTCCCGCTGTACAATATAGTAGAATTCAGGGTTGCAGTGTAGAAAGGAAGAGAAGTAAGTCATCTTCAACAGAAAGCCAGGAGCGATATTTTGTTCTGATTGCAGTTAATGCTGAGGATCCAGACTCATATAGGTAGGTGGATGAAAACAGAATAAGGGATTTCAGGGCCCGGTTTGCTAACTCACAAAACTCAGATCCCACTGATAACCAAAAGTCTGCGACTGGCATTTGTAAAAATCACTGCTGCAGAACCTTGACGCTTGACAAGTCGATAAGGCTTTCCTCTTCTTTTGAAGACAGCACATCTGTGGGTTTTGGCTTAAATGTGAATGGGTTCCTGATCCATTGATTACATTTGTCTTTTAGTCACAAAACTGCTCCTGCAGGCCCCCTAAGTGCTGAACAGCATATCAATTCTTTAAACTTCTGAGTTGTGCAGGCCTCAGGGAACTAATGCCAGCAATTGAATGAAGCTGATTGCTTAAATGCATTTCACTATAAAAGCTAGTTATATTGTTTGCATTCAAATAACATTTTAATTTGCTGCTAACCAATGCTTCCATTAAGCAAGTGTTTGCTCAGAATGACTGTGATCTAGGTTGCACCAGGCTGATTGAACGTGAGATCCCATTATATAGGAGGATAGCCCCTGCCCAGTATGATTTTGTTCAAACTCAATATTCGGCAGCTTCTGAATGGTCAGGTTATTAGGGAGAGCTGTAGCCCTTACTCCTCCCCAGTAGTCAAAAAACTGACTCAATATCAGAAACATTGTTTTCCTACCGTCAAACAACGAAGGAATTTTTCGAATTCGCCATTTCACCGCTGAGATATTCCCTTTGCAATGTGTCTAGTACCTCATGGTTCAAAAACAACTCAGATCAACTAGCTGTGCGTTTTGCTGCTCTGGTCTTACACTTATCTGTTGATGGTGTAATCTCGGTGATCACGTTGTAGGGGAGGTCACAAGCTGTCCAATCATACCTTGACTTTGTAGCCTAATCCATTGAAGAGTAATCGATGTGCGTGTGTAAACAAGACACATATTTGCAAGCGAGAGCACAGTATTACGCACTTAGGATCAAGGTTTCTTACCGTTTTCTGATCATTTTTCAATTTGTAAAATTTATAAAATCAAACAAAATGGCAAGCAGTGTTCCAATGCATCCCAAAAGAAGTCGATTGGGTCTTTTTTAAGTTTTGGAGGAGATGAATAATAGTGAAAGTGACGGCGAAAATTATCAACTTTCTGGGTTGGCGAGCGCTGATTCAGCATCTGTGAAGCAGCATTTGAAGATGGATTGGAGCCTCTTCAGGATTTGTAAGTATAATGGATCCACACTACATTTATTATTATTATTATTATTATTATTATTATTATTATTATTATTATTATGTAATTTTCAATATGCATTTTTACTGTAAATATTATTAGAAAATGCAACCATTTGACTCTTAATGGGCACATAAAAATAACATTTTTTTAAATAATTTTTATTGCATAGTAAAGAGCAACACCATGTCTCATCTGTGCTTTGCTGCTGTATATGGGTCCTGATCTTTATGATGCAATACAAGTTGCAAGAAGTAATTGTTGCTTCCCGGCCGTCTTTATTATTTTCTCATTGATGTTCATTGATTTAGATGATTGCATGGGAGTGTTATTGCATGGGAGTGTTTAGCAAACTTTTTATATTTCCATGATTACAAGGAGTGATGTTACTCACCTAGAGACAGTGTAGGTTTCTTAGCCTTTCAAGATAAGCTGTCTGCCTGCTCCAACAATCACTCACTCAGTTCCTTTGTTTGCCACATGTCAATCAAAGTAAAGATCAAAGGAACTGAGGTGTTTTCAGTCTGGCAGCCTGATTTAGAGCAGCAAAGGTGTCTGCAATCTCATTATTATTATTATTATTATTATTACTATTATTATTATTATTATTATTATTATTATTGTAGAAATTTAGCAGATGCCTTTAACCAATAATCAACATAAGAATGAGTGTAACCACTTTATTTTGAAAAAAAAAATCTCATTATTTTGCTTCTTGACATTTACATACTTTCAAGCAAGTGAGTGACAAAAATAGAGTCAGGTACTGAAAATTCAGAGCTACAAAAAAATCTCAGAAGCAACATTGTCCTGCACAAACACACAGTTATGTGAAAGCAATGTGCCTGACAGTTGTGGCATATGAACTGAGAGTATTTGTCATGCATACTCATCATGGATACATTTCGGGCACCCTAGAGCTCTCCAAAAAGGCCACCTTTTGAATGAAATATTGGACAAATAAGTAAAAAAGAGGATTACAAAATCTAATTCATGTGGCAATGTATAGCATGTGAGGTGCCAGAAGGTAACCTCTCTTTTAGATCTTGCTCAAGAAACTAGTGTATGACTGGCCATAAAGGTTTACACAATATTCATTTTTGGAGAGGTTTGGAGAGGTTTGGGGACCCTTGGACCTAGCTTTGTAAAAACTCATGTAGAATTTGATCCCTTTATTCAATCAGTTCATGTGCTACAAGGTGAAAAAATGATGATAGAATATAAACAAATGAAAAGCATTTCTTGTTTTTTATGTTTTTTTTTTTTCTGGGTATCTCCTTCCAGTGTGGTACTGAGTAAGACTTATATCAAATCTGAGGTTTTAGTCCTAATGGCCAGGGGGTTACCTTGAATTGAAGCCCTGAACCATACCTGTGCTGTCTATACTTTGGAAGATAATGTGATTTATTTAAGGCCATAGCCCTCCAGGTAGAAATTGCCTGTGGGAGGCTTGGGGTTTAACAGGTTAACAACAAGACTTGGAAGTATGCATATCCATATTCCTTGGATGAATTAACAGGTACCCAGTAGTTCTCTACCTTGAATTTGGCGTGGGTACAACCACGTACCCGTGGCCGAGCGGGATTGTCCAAAGATGGCGTTTTGTACACCATTTGGCTTGTTTGAATTTAATCGAATGCCATTTGGTTTATGTAATGCTCCTGCTACTTTCCAGCGATTAATGGAGTGCATTTTTGGGGATCAAAGTTTGCAGTCCTTGCTGCTGTACCTGGACTACATAGTGGTCTTTTCATCAACTGCTGAGTAACATGTCTAGCGCTTGGATATGGTGCTGGGTCATCTTGGGCAACAAGGCCTAAAAGTAAAACCAAGTAAGTGCTGCTTCTTTCGACAGTAGGTTATTAGGCCATATCATCTCCCGTGAGGGCGTGGCTAATGACCTGGATAAAAATTAGTGCTGCTGCTGACTGGAAGTGTCTACAGAACATTCCAGAGTTAAGAGTTTCGCTCGCTCCTTGGTTTTGCTAGCTATTATCAATGCTTTCTGGAGTGATTCGCAGAGCAAGCAGTGCCTTTACATCGATTGGTGTCCGAGTTGATTGGGTCAAGGAAGCGAGATAGAGGTAATGTAAAAATATCTTTGGAGGGAAAGTGGAGGAATGAGTGTGAACATGCCTTTCAACCATTGAAAATTAAGTTGGTGATTACACCTGTACTTGGATATGCAGATTTTAAGAAGCCATTTATCATTAAGATTGCTGAAAGCCATAATGGGCTGGGTGCCGTGTTATTGTAGGTACAGGATAGAAAACAACAACCTACTGCGTATGCTAGTCGGGAGTTAAGATCAACAGAATGCAACACGGACAATTACAGCTCCATGAAGTTGGAGTTTTTGGTCATCAAGTGATCTGTTTCTGAAATATTTAGGGAATATCACTTGGGAATGTATTTACACAGAATAGTCCTTTGAGCTATTTAAATACTGCTAAACTCGGTCCGGTGAAACAGCGTTGGGCCTCCCAGTTAGCATCGTTCAACCTGGATATAAAATATCGACCTGGTAAAGTTAATGGTAATGCACATGCACTCCAAAGTGTGCATGTGACAACAATAGCCCAAGCACTCCACAAATCTAGCCAGTATTTTACTCAAGAAAGCCCACCTTGAATCCCATTTAAAGTATGCAAAAAAAAAAAAAACACTCAGGAGTCTCTGTAGCCATGTGGCAAAAAGTTTTGTGTTCTGATGAAACTAAAATGGAACTTTCTGGCCAAAATGCAAAGCGTTATTTTTGGCACAAGCCCAACACAGCACATCACCCAAAGAACACCATCCCTACTGTGAAGCATGGTGGTGGCAGCATCATGTTATGGGGATGTTTCTCATCGGCAGAGACTGGGGCACTTGTCATGATAGAAGGGAAAGTGAATGGAGCAAAGTACAGAAAAGTCCTTGAGAAAAACCTGCTGCCCTCTGCAAGAAAGCTGAAACTGGGATGGTGCACAACCCGGCGGACCAGGTTTTTGGGAGGCCGCCGCAGCCTGATCGGAGTATTTGTAGCAGCTCCTGAATGTCAGCTACGAGTTCCAGGGGCCGTTGATATCAGGCTGGCTAGCGACACACGGTGCCGGGGGTCGGGACTTTCACCCAGGGGACCAGGTGTGGGTCTAGTCTATTGTCCCCGCCAGCAACTGTTGACAAGTTTTCTGCGTCATACATTTACTATTGAGCGGCCACTCCCTATAAAAGGTTCCCATAGTAAAAGAAGAACGAAATATAATAAAGCATAGTAAGAGCAAGGTAAAGCATAGTAAAAAACATGGCAAACCATGGTAAACTATGCATAGTATAACCATTGTAAAAAATCTAAATTATTGTGCAAATTTATTGTGGAAAACTTTTATGAGGATCCTTCTTCAATTGTTCTGTAAAAGCACTGTCATTCACATACCGTTACTTTTAGTACTCTTCAATCGAAATATCTGTACTGTATACAAAACAAAGCTACAACAGTTTTGCAGTTTGTACTTCATTGACAAAATGTATCATGAATGTTCACTTGCACCATTAACGTCGTGGATTTCCCCAGTCTCCTACCTCAGTGTCTCTTTTATGACAGCCTTCATGTAATGCATCTGGGACAGGTGTTCTGCAGTGGGGATGCGCCGCCCTGGGCAAACCTCAGCAATCTCGCGATACAGCCGGACCTGAACAGCGGGAGCTCTGGCCAGGTGGTACAGGGTCCAGGACATTGTGTTCGAGGTCTGGAGAATAATATTATGCATTTCAAAATGATGACTTATTGTGTACATGCCTCCCATTCTTACTTCTATTTTTTATTTTACTGCCCTTTGCAACCTTTGAGTGTTTTTGCATTTATTTAAATGCTGAGTTTGCAGGGTTTTTCAATGGTAGCCTGTGTTAGGGTTAGGGTTAATTAAATGCTGAGTTTGCAGGGTTTTTCAATGGTAGCCTGTGTTAGGGTTAGGGTTATTTAAATGCTGAGTTTGCAGGGTTTTTCAATGGTATCCTGTGTTAGGGTTAGGGTTAATTAAATGCTGAGTTTGCAGGGTTTTTCAATGGTAGCCTGTGTTAGGGTTAGGGTTAATTAAATGCTGAGTTTGCAGGGTTTTTCAATGGTAGCCTGTGTTAGGGTTAGGGTTATTTAAATGCTGAGTTTGCAGGGTTTTTCAATGGTAGCCTGTGTTAGGGTTAGGGTTATTTAAATGCTGAGTTTGCAGGGTTTTTCAATGGTAGCCTGTGTTAGGGTTAGGGTTATTTAAATGCTGAGTTTGCAGGGTTTTTCAATGGTAGCCTGTGTTAGGGTTAGGGTTATTTAAATGCTGAGTTTGCAGGGTTTTTCAATGGTAGCCTGTGTTAGGGTTAGGGTTATTTAAATGCTGAGTTTGCAGGGTTTTTCAATGGTAGCCTGTGTTAGGGTTAGGGTTAATTAAATGCTGAGTTTGCAGGGTTTTTCAATGGTAGCCTGTGTTAGGGTTAGGGTTATTTAAATGCTGAGTTTGCAGGGTTTTTCAATGGTAGCCTGTGTTAGGGTTAGGGTTATTTAAATGCTGAGTTTGCAGGGTTTTTCAATGGTAGCCTGTGTTAGGGTTAGGGTTATTTAAATGCTGAGTTTGCAGGGTTTTTCAATGGTAGCCTGTGTTAGGGTTAGGGTTATTTAAATGCTGAGTTTGCAGGGTTTTTCAATGGTAGCCTGTGTTAGGGTTAGGGTTATTTAAATGCTGAGTTTGCAGGGTTTTTCAATGGTAGCCTGTGTTAGGGTTAGGGTTTAAATGCTGAGTTTGCAGGGTTTTTCAATGGTAGCCTGTGTTAGGGTTAGGGTTAATTAAATGCTGAGTTTGCAGGGTTTTTCAATGGTAGCCTGTGTTAGGGTTAGGGTTATTTAAATGCTGAGTTTGCAGGGTTTTTCAATGGTAGCCTGTGTTAGGGTTAGGGTTAATTAAATGCTGAGTTTGCAGGGTTTTTCAATGGTAGCCTGTGTTAGGGTTAGGGTTATTTAAATGCTGAGTTTGCAGGGTTTTTCAATGGTAGCCTGTGTTAGGGTTAGGGTTATTTAAATGCTGAGTTTGCAGGGTTTTTCAATGGTAGCCTGTGTTAGGGTTAGGGTTATTTAAATGCTGAGTTTGCAGGGTTTTTCAATGGTAGCCTGTGTTAGGGTTAGGGTTATTTAAATGCTGAGTTTGCAGGGTTTTTCAATGGTAGCCTGTGTTAGGGTTAGGGTTATAAATGCTGAGTTTGCAGGGTTTTTCAATGGTAGCCTGTGTTAGGGTTAGGGTTAATTAAATGCTGAGTTTGCAGGGTTTTTCAATGGTAGCCTGTGTTAGGGTTAGGGTTAATTAAATGCTGAGTTTGCAGGGTTTTTCAATGGTAGCCTGTGTTAGGGTTAGGGTTATTTAAATGCTGAGTTTGCAGGGTTTTTCAATGGTAGCCTGTGTTAGGGTTAGGGTTATTTAAATGCTGAGTTTGCAGGGTTTTTCAATGGTAGCCTGTGTTAGGGTTAGGGTTATTTAAATGCTGAGTTTGCAGGGTTTTTCAATGGTAGCCTGTGTTAGGGTTAGGGTTAATTAAATGCTGAGTTTGCAGGGTTTTTCAATGGTAGCCTGTGTTAGGGTTAGGGTTAATTAAATGCTGAGTTTGCAGGGTTTTTCAATGGTAGCCTGTGTTAGGGTTAGGGTTATTTAAATGCTGAGTTTGCAGGGTTTTTCAATGGTAGCCTGTGTTAGGGTTAGGGTTATTTAAATGCTGTGTTTGTAGGGTTTTTAAATGGTAGCCTGTGTTAAGGAACTGAGTTCAGGACCTGCTCTTCAGTTCTAGATCAGCCAATGTCTTTATAGTAAGCCGGCTCCTTCTGCTCCATCCATGATAATAAAACACTCAATAGTGCAAAATTAAGAAATACTAAAAGAAACTTCATACATTGACTAAAAAATATTTCAACTGGCACTTCATTCATTCATTCATTCATTCATTCATTCATTCATTCACTTCATTCATCAACTGATCACGTCATTCCTTTTGTTTAGCTGGAAATACAGCGCTTTGCCCTAAACTGAGACAATGTGCTTTGTCTGCTGCCATGCTCATACACATGTCTGTAATATTAGTGTACAGTCCTTTATATTACAGTGAAGATAGCAGAAAGGGGAGATTATTTTTGGTTTTCAACATGTTATGGTTTGATCAGCTAAGTGCAACGGATTGCCTGGAACCTATAAGGTCCAGGCTACTCTACACTGCAGTACAGCACTGTTTACCCAGAGAGCATGGACTCTTTCCTACAGGAATTCAGATCAGTGCTAATTGAGAGACTAACTCAGAGACTTTTTTTATTTTTTAGCACGTGTTGCTAAAGTGGACCACCGATTAATTGAGCTATATTTTATTTTTATAATTGACCATAGCCCATTAAAAGATGCATTTGAAAACTTAAAAATAAATGACTACAGTATTAATACATATGAAAGTATACAACAGTCATGTTATGGGTCCAAATAAAAAAAAAAAAAACATTTCAAGAAATAGAAATAATTTGTACTTGGTTTTAATGTCATCTGGATCAGGGGGTTGCACATGCCAGACTTATTAACATTTATTAGCATGTTCCTAACTAGTTAGGCTGGGTCCTACTTATTGATTTTTGAACCTGATCTGTCCGGTATTCTGTTAAGTTCACAATACAATATGATATTACACACATTGGTCACAACTTGGCTCTCACCACCAGAGATTCTATAAGATAAAGTCTGGTGTTTTCCTGTTCTTAATTGCATTGTTTTAGCTGCACAGCAGTGGTCCTCAAAATGGGGGCAGATGTACATACCGAAATAATCTTCTGTAAATACAGTATAATCGTAAATCTCGTTTTTTACTGACTTTATGTGAACGAAAAGACACACACTTGCCCGTTTTCCCATTGGAAATAGTGATATTTTGAAATATCACTGTCCTGGTCACAAAAGCAAAGTTTGTGGGGAAATATAGCCATTTTCTACACTTTTGAGGCATAAGCAATTAGGAAATAACACTTACTACCCAGGAACAAAAAAAAAAAAAAATTGTTACACAGTGTAGTCACTCCCAATGACACCAACACCTGACAAACAAATAATCTTTCCCAATGACCGTGACAACCAAAGTGCCTCAGGCCAGGGGAGCAATCACCAATGTGAATGCTGCTATGAGCTGCCTAGGTTATTTTGACTTTTCCCTTATTACTGTGCTGTAGCTCTTTTGAGCATTTATAAAGCCAGTTCTAATAGTATGAACCACTATACAATAAGAGAGATCATTGTAAAGACAGTAGCGGTCCCAAGACAGTCATGGGTGCTTTGAACCACAGTTGTATGGCAATGCCATGAATTCATTGCAGTTTGTCAATAGGGACTGCTTTTCATTTGAACAGGTATCTGCTTGTAGCCAGGTTACATATACAATACATATAATTATACATTGCTATCTCCAAGGTCAGCAATACACCTGAAATACAACTGTATCTATACAAACTATAACCCTAAAAGTGATCAGTCTTAGCTCTGTATATCATCCCTAACAGCCTGGAATATTTGAAAGGTAAGGTAAGTCTACGTCCTTTCCTCTCTCACACACACTTACTGTGTCAACTCCTCCCAACAGCAGTTCAGTGAGACTGGTATAGATTTCACTAAGGGAAAGCTTATTACAGGACAGCAGATAGGTGAGGTACATTCCCTCCACAGTCTCCCCTTTTTCTGTTTTCTGGTGAATCTCCTTCACCTTGTGGTCAATCAGTGTCTTCGCTGAAATCAAAGTAGGAGACAGGACATAGAAAGGCTCTGAACAGATTTAATAACACACTAGATTACAGGGCATGAATAGCAATGAAATAACGTTGTAATAACATGGTAATTACCAATGATTCCTGCTCTTATAGTAATTACAGTGAAAGTACATGGCAACGGGCTTGTGAACTCTTTTTCAACTGGTGTAATAACTTGGTTACACCACGGTAGTAGCCATTTCCATGTAATTGAACACTTATCATCTGTATGTAACATTCACAAACAGTAACATTAACAGTTAACTTGTTATTACTATGTTACGACACAGTTAAATATACCATGTAATATACTGGAAAACTGGTTTGCCCCTGTCAGTAATAAAGATACCTTATATTAACCTACTGAGTAGCTTGATTCCAAGGTCTCCTCCACCCACCCTCCACTTACAGGTCATACAGTTAAAATGCAACACAAGACAGTTCTAAAAGTTATTACAGTCCCATAATGTGTATCTGATGTTTACAAAGTCACATAGCTCACATCAAAGGATACATACTTAGATATATTCAACAAGACGAGGAAGTGTAAGGAACCCCAGGCAGATTCACCTTACCAACAGCAGAGATGTCATCCCAAGAGCTGACAAATCTCTTCCAGTAGGGCAGCATGGAGCGAGTCCACTTGGGGAAGAAGAGGACAGTCTCAGAGAGAGTCAGCATGTCCCCGACAGCCCGGATGAACTTCTGTGTGTCCTCAGGAATCTCCTCGTCGAGGCAGCCAAGACGTGCCTCAAACAGAATGGACGAGATCCCTGGAGCAAACCGGACAGACAGGCAGAAGAACATCTGAAAATTAGTGAACGAAAGGAGGCCATTTGGCCCATTAGTGCTTGTCCAGTTCCTCGTAGCTGGTTGACCTTAAACATTCATGCAGGGTTTTAAAAGGATCCCAATGATTCAACATGACATGATGATTAGCAGACAAAACATTTTAAATGGCTATTGGCACTTAGTGTATCTTGCAGGTTTTTTTTTTATGACTGAAATATATGCTCTGTTTATTAACAGTATTAGCATTATTATTTTTTATTTTTTTTAAAAACATTTTTATAGGCCACTAAAATGTGATTAAATGTGGATCACAGACGACGCCTACCAAAACACGCCCTTTTTGTACCACGTCACGCATGACGTATCAAAAGGGAAACCATTCTCGGCCTGTATTTCTGACCTACAGGTTTGTGAAATAAAAAAATATGTATATATATTTTATTATATGTTTCCAGCGGCAGTCGCCATGTGTGTTTACCTTTTCGTATGTAACTTCCGGTTTTATTCCGGCCAGCAAAATTCCTGAGTGGGAGTGACCATACATCACACAAAATCCTTCATGTCTTTGTTGTTTATTAATATTTTTAACCGCATAAAAACAATTTTATTTCAATTAATGGAATCTATACAGAAATGATGTGTTTGACCTGCAAGATGCATTTTAACAATCTCTAGCTTTAAATGTCCCTTCACGTGAAAAGAAACAACCGTGATCTATGGGGATTAAAACCCCTCTTCATTCAACCACTTCATCTGTTTCTGAAAGCTGAATGTGTTTTATATTTTTTTATTTATTTAGTGTGTCTAATTATAATCCCCCCACCACTGATTTTCTCCCAATTTGGAATGCCCACAAGGCCCAAAGGTTCAGTGGGCGTCCAATCCTACGACCAAGCCAGTTTTCTTTTTCACATAGGAACTCGAGAGTGGATGTCAGCAAGCAACCGACCTCTGGAGGATAAAGGCCAGCCCTGAGGGTGTCCGCTCTGAACTCACTGGACACCTGGCCAGAAGGGTTGACTGTAGAGAGATGAGGAGACACAGTCCCTGCCAGTTTTACCTCCCTAACTTGCGGGAGAACCAGAGCCAGTCTGATGCTCCCTGTGAACCTGTGCTGTATGACACCCTGCGCACCAATGTTTATATTGAAATAACCCCCCCCCCCCCCCCCCCCCCCCTTTGGATTCCCTTCCAGAGCTCAGGAACAATGCTGTAAATAGATGCAGAATCTACCCTGGACAAATATTTTAACAAATAAATACACTGGTGCAGAGATATACAAAGTAAAGAAAACCACAACAAAAAGAAACTGGTGTCATTATCTGACCCATTCAAGCGTGTTGTCAGATTAGCTTGTCAGAAATAACTTAAAAACTGAAAGTGTTGAAACCTGTTACATAATGAACAGGCTTTATGGTGTTCCAATGAAGAACCCCAGTCAAATCCATACTCTGAAATGGGAGTGATTTATTACAGTACTTTGATGAAGCAGAGCTGAGTGCACTGTATAGTGTGGCGAATGAAAAGTGTTTAACTATTGACATTTGTTTTGTTTGATCCTGTGAGATGTCTACAGTATTTATGAAATGTTTCACAATTGTAAAATTTTTTTCTTTATAAATTTAGTAGTCGCCAATTCATTTTTACCCCATTTTTCACCCAATTTGAAATGCCCAATTGTATTTAGGCTCAGCCCATCGCTACCACCCCTGCGCTGACTCGGGAGCAACGAACACAAACACATGCTGTCCTCCAAAGCGTGTGCCGTCAGCCGACCGCTTCTTTTCACTCTGCAGGCCTGCCATGCAGCCAGCCCAGGGCTACAGCGTTGGAGGACAACGCAACTCTGGGCAGCTTACAGGCAAGCTTGCAGGTTCCCAGCCAGTCTACAGGGGTTGCTGATGTGTGGTGAGCCGAGGAGCGTGGTGTCCAGGCTATAGGGCGCATCCTGCACTCCACGCGACGTGCCTTTTCCGAATGCGTCGTACGGAAGCACCTAATTGTACACCTAATTTTTAAAAGCTTACCTTATTAACCACATTGATATAATTCCACAGGGACACCCCTTTAAATCGTGGTGTGTGTGTGAATCAACCAGAGTAAGTGACCACTCAGGACTAGCCATTTGGGTCATTATTTCCAAGCGATTGTTTCCATTTCCATGCTGTTATTTTGCCACAGACACAACAATGTAATAAGATACTTCCCTGAAAGCGAATGACACATTTCCGTCAGGGTCCTAGAGCATGCACTGATAGCCCCATGCACACCAGTACCTTCAAAGCCAAACTTGTAGAGCTCCCCGGCCAGGTTCTGGACTGAAGTCCCGTCAGGACTCTGCTCCCGGAGCCGGTAGATCCTGTGCAGGAGGTCGGACACCACCTCATTCACCACGGGGGCGTACGCAGACACCTCCTGCAGCTTCAACATCTTGGGGTTCAGAGCCCTGCGGATCCGGTACCACTCCGGCCCCTTCCTGCAAGAGAAAAATAATCCAATCTGACAGGGCAGCTGGGTATACAACACTAGAAGCATCCAACAACTGGATCAAAATCAGCACTGATTATTAAAAAAATATTGTTATCTGTAAGCATTCTTCCCTGTCATCTTCGTCTAGATAGACTACATGTACAAATATAAGTGTGGCAAACACCTCCACTGTATCTCCAGTCAGGAATGTGATGTAGTCTTATAACCTATGGTTTTTCTGCAGGTCCTCCTTTTTACAAGGTATGCAAATTAGTTCATGCCAGTGCATGGCTTAATACAAGATACTGTGCTTAATTACTTGAAAACACAGGGAAGGGCTGCATTTTTAGCAAGTTTCATCGCAACTGGACATGTTACTGTTACTGAAGGCAATTGGGGGCCATCTTGGTAAAGACGCTGTTTTAACGTATATATAGATATATGACATATATATATATTATATATATATATATATATTATATATATATATATATATATATATATATATATATAGCTAGCAAGATAGCAGGGAGAGGGTCAGATCCCGCCCTGCCTAAAAACATATGCAAATGCACAAATGTTTAATTTAATTAAATTTCTGTTAATTGTCTTATTATTAATTATCACCTGCACCTGGTGATCATTGTAAATTAGAGCCAGGTGCAGGGTATTTAAAGAAAGCAGCCAGTGTGCTCAGGACTGCTGCTGTGTGGAGGGCCTGGTTGATGGTGCTTTCAACCATTTTTGAAAAAAAATAAAATAAAAAATGTACCATACAAAGCCTTTTTGAGTGTGTTGGTTGATTTTTGTTTTAACAGGTTAACAGCTTAGCTATCCTGTTTATAGCTTAGGGTCGTGTGTTAGTCATTGCTCGTAAGAGCTAGGTGTTTGTTTTGTTTATTTTGATTTTGTGTTTATTAAAAAATAGCACATAAGCGCTTTAAACTTCCATTTCCTGGGTCCTGTTTTAAAGGGGCATCGAACCATGGTGAGGTGCAGTCTTGTTACATATATGGTACAAGGCACCTTCCATTTCTTGGTGATTAAGTACAAAATGTGAAAACTGTGAGAGGGTCTGAATACTTTTGCAAAGCACTGTATAAATAAATTGTTTTCTACCAATGTATTTCATTATTATTATTATGATTCATATTATTATTATTATTTTGTTTACATAGCAGTCACCTTTATCCAAGGCAACTTACAGAGACTAGAAATAAAATAAACAATACTGCTTCTGTTTCCCTTTTCAGGCAGATTTGTGTTGTATTTGCAGTCAGACAGCGTACAGCTTCCAGCTTCCAGGCTACGGGGAAGCTCTGGGGTTTTTATTTTCACTGTATCAATGTTTGATCTAATAGCATATTGAAAGTGAATGCAGGAGCATGGTGATACTCAGAGGGGAATCTTTTACTTTCAAAAAGTTTTTTGTGGATAAATTATTTTATCGTCTTTCTACACAACAAGTATAACTATTACATTACATGACACAAATTCAATAATATGAAATTCAGAGATTCTCAATTCACAGAAAAATCTATTTCATTGCTGATTACTGCTGCAAATCCAGTCCCTTTTCTGCCTAAGAAACTGCTCTCTCTCTCTCTCTCTCTCTCTCTCTCTCTCTCTCTCTCTCTCTCTCTCTCTCTCTCTCTCTCTCTCGCTCTCTCGATTGTGGGAGGGGCCTATGAGCAAAGAGCAAAGAGCAGTGAATTTAAATTAGTTTAAATAAATATATAAATAAATTTGTTTTCTATATAAGTTTGTTTTAATATCTGCAAACTTTTTAGTCAACATGTACACCTGGGGATGGGCTCCCACTCGGGTGGTACAGGGGGGGCTGACTCGGAGACACGGGTTCAGGTGTATACCTGACCTCGATGTCTCCGTGGAGGATGTGTTGTTGGTGGTGGGAAAGTCAGTTGGGTTTAGAAATATTAAATCTGCCTCACGAATAAACAAAGCAATAGCTGTTTTTCTGAGTCAAGAAAATCTGGTTAGTAAAATTGTGGAAGAAGGTTTTGTTATAAATGGTTCACTAATTTCAGTCATGCCCCTATCCACACTTTTGACTAAAGTTATTCTTTCAAATATTCCCGTTTATTGATAATGCCATAGTTGAGAAAGCGCTCTCTCGATACGGCAAAATAATGTCGCCTTTTAAACAAATCCCACTCGGTTGCAAGGCACCAGAAATTAAACACGTAATGTCTTTCAGAAGGCAGATTTTTGTGCTTCTGAATGACCCTGATCTTGTTTTAAATGTTTCATGGCTTTTTAACATTGAAAGCAGGTAGTGTTTGCAAGCATAGGCATAATGAAATTTCGTTGTGGGGAACAGGGGCATCTCAAACATTCATGCCCACAGTTAAATGCAGAAGCAGGTCTGAGTGGTAGTAGTAATGGTAACGAGGAGGGGTCCGAGGTGGTTAAGAGATCGCAGGTGGAAGAGACCGAACGACCGGAACCAGGCGACTTAGCCCAGCAACAGCCTGCCAACAGCGAGTCTGCACCCAAACCAGAGGCTGCTACAGTATCGGTTGATGCTGACCAGGAGGGAGAGTTCAAGGTGGTGGGGAAAAAGCGGTGGCTGAAAAAGAGGAAGACATCCTCTGCTGCTGCCGACATGGAGGGCAGGGGGGGGGGCAATCTGGGGACCTATGGTTTCTCACGGCAGTGGTGGAGGGTCTCAGCCCTGCGCTGCGGTGGAACAGAGCAGCCGGATGGAGGAGAGTGGGGAAGGTGATTCCCAGCCCACTGATACCGCAGTTCAGGTATCAGGTGATGTCAGCGGAGCTGAATCTCTGTCGGCCCCAATGGCTAGTTCAAGTCAGCTCTGATGGGGATTCTGTCCCGGGTGGCTCCTCTCAGCCAGGGGAGTCGGTGGTGGCAGAGGAGCCAGTGGATGAGGCGATGTCGCTGTACGAGGAGGGCGAAGAGGAAGATGGAAATTTCTCCTACACCTCGCAGCTCTCTGACATTTCGGCCAGCCAAACCGGTAAGGGCAAATTATAAAATATTAAAGAAATCTGCACTTTTCTCGATAAAACAAAGGGTAAGAGGCGAGAAGAAGTAAAATCCTTCTTCCCAGACCAGAAGCGTTTTCTATACTCAGAAATGTTGTACTCAAGAAAGCAACTTTAGCTGAATTTGATTCAGACTGAAAAAGCATATGAGCTCAGTGAGGAAAATGTTGAGATCTTCTAATCAATTTTAATGGCTAACTTTACCTGGAATATTTATATTGTTATGTATTTATTCATTTTATTGTTGAGCAATCTTTTTTTTACCAATGGAGAGCATAAACATAAATGGGGGCAGAATTTTAACAAGCGAGCACAGCTATTCGATTTTTTAAATAGTAAATGAGCGAACGTGATTTTATTGCAGGAGACACACTAGCCAGTCTCACTGGCAGTCTGAGTGGGGGAGTGAATGTGTTTTAAGTCACGGCTCAAATGTTAGTGCAGGGTTGGCTGTTGGTGCTGGGGCAGTGTGATACTGGTCATGTCCTTATACTGGGAGGGGATTTTAAGTGCATGTGGCAATGTTGCCCCGCCCCTGCGTGTATATTGTGTTGTATGTTGCATGTTGTGTGTTAATGTTGGTGTATAGTCATTGCTACGTGGGATATAAATGGGTCTGTGGAATTTCAGCACTTTGGATTTGAAATGATACAATGACTATGGGGTTAAAGTGCAGACTGTCACCTTTAATTTGAGGGTATTTCCATCCATATCGAATGAACTGTTTTGAAATTACAGCACGTTTTGAACATAGTCCCTCTATTTTAAGGTTCCGAAAGTAATTGGGCAGATTACTTTATTGTACATAATGTTAGTCATGTTTAGTACTTGGTCGCATATCCTTTGCATGCAACGATTGCCTGAAGTCTGCGACCCATAGACATCACCAGACGCTGGGTATCTTCCCTGGTGATGCTCTGACAGATCTGTACTGCAGCCATCTTCAGTTCCTATATATATATATATATATATATATATATATATATATATATATATATATATATATATATATATATATACACATCCGTGTAGGAATGACTGACGTGTTTTCAATGTTTGTTTCAATCTCTCAAAGTTGACCAAAAATGTAGCATTGAAGTTCTCTCCACTAACAGTTTCAATAATCATTGAAACGAATGACCTTTGCCATAATGCTTGCATTTTTACATAGGAAAATCTGAGAAAAATGATGGCATTACATATTAGGTAAGAGTTACTGTAATTATTGTTGCAAGTACTCTTAGTTTATAACTTTCCAGCCAATGACAATGCAGTATCCAGCTCCTCCCTCCTCAAACCTCTGCCCGCACTTACTCTACATGCAGGCCGTAGGCTTGTCCCCGCATGTCGCGGTACTCCTTCCAGTGTGGGAGGTAGGTCCTTACAGGGTATTTCCCTTCTTGCTGGATAACCTGTGCGATCAGGTCAGCCGTTGCCACATTGACCACGTCAAAGGGGCCGAACTTTGACCGCCAAATCGGCCCATACAGCTTCTTATGCTCCACCTGAGACGAGAGGGGAAGGAAATCAGGTGTCAGGCAGCTCACAGGTGTGGCAAGCGATGCAAAATAAATAATACAGCCTATACTTTTAATAAGAACCAGCGTCACAAAATGACTGAGATAAACGTACGACAAAGTTTTTCTTGCATGTTTTCCTATGATTGTCGTTGATTGATGGCTGGTTTCACTGACCCGATTTGCACTGGTCTAGCGCTAATCTGAGTCTGTGTTTAAATGAACGGAATACAAATTATAGAATCATAAAGGACAACATCAGGCGGTACATTGCCCAAATCACTGGCTATATTTGGGCTGTAACTTGAAGATAGCAATTCAAATATGTTGAAAGGTCCATGATGAAGATACTTGGTGTGGTATGTTAATATAAAAATATAGATGTGAATCATTTTCTACAAAAATGAATTGCTGTACATATGCAGTATATATTATCAGTATATACAGGGATTTAAGACCATATGCGTATAAAAAAAATCAGCATGCTTGTTTCTCAGTGAAAGTGCTGTGTCGCCCAAAATCATTCTGGTGTGTGGCAGCCTTTAGGGGCAGTAAATATTTCTTATTAAATGTTAACACATTGTTTTGTTGCTAATGCAGGGCTGTGTTACACTCCATCCTAGCGTAATATGACTGCTGACACCTACTTACATTGCTTTGAATGTTAAGCTTAGGAACATCGGAAATCGACAGAAAGCAAAAGACGGCTCTTCAGGACTGCAATTTACAGTGGAAAAAGGGTCACAAATGCCTTTTCACCAGTCAGAAAGTGACAATTCAGATTAGCATTACAGCAATTCCTTTTATGATTAGTAATATAAAGCATGCTTTGAGAAGTGTGTGTTATTTTGTTTTACAGTACTGTAAGTTTTGAAACACCAGTGGGACTGGGTGTTTTTCTTTACACTCATCCCTGCATTAATAGTTCTCTTTTTATATAAGAACTGTAGAAAATAGTGTCTCTTATACTGAGCTTACTTTACAGTTGTATTTAATATAGTCAGTGCCAATGACTTTGATTACACTAGTTCCTGTATTTCTTATATAAAAATAGAACTTGTTTCAACAGAAATGAAATTAAACAGCAAGCATTCCGCCATGCTGTAGCATTAAGTGTGTTTTAGCCTCTACCACAATTTGTACTTTCTAACGTTTTTATTTGACAGCCACTTAACATGTAATGGGCATAAAATTAAAATAATCATGATAATGTCCAATATTTTATAGAGGGTATCGTAACGAGGTAGCCTAAATGAGGTATCGCAGAACCCTGCTGTACAGTACGATTCTCTGTTACGCTTGTGAAAAGCTTGAATTGTTAGCTATGATCAGTCGTTCGGTGAATTCTGGTTGTTGTAGTTCAAACTGGAGAGCGTTCCTAATTGGGCTGCATTCCTAAATTCAACGCCGAGAAGCAACAACTCTTAAATCGTTCCTAAACTAACCGTTGAGAGCTAGTGACGCTCAGCGTTGGCTCATCACTGACTCAACGAACTCACCGACTCTCAGACCTGGTGTGTATATATATATATATATATCAAAGTAATGCAGCATATTTAATAAAAAAAAAAAAAAAAAACTTGTATTTAAGATTTTGTAATATTCTTTTTAGATTTTTTGGCTGGAGGCCAGATATGCCGAATCGCTCATTTAAAATTTTACCGTTTAGTTTAGAATGCAACGAAGCGTTCCTAAATACCCTGTTGTGACAATAGTGCCCTCAACAGTACAGCTGAATTTAGGTACACACCCAGGTACGCACCCATTGTTACAGGTCCAGTCAGAACTACACAAAAACTGTTATCAAACCGTACAAATGCGCATGCGAAGCATTCGTTTTTAAAAGTAACATCCTGTCATAATATAATTATAATAATATAACTCCACTACATATTTTATCAAAACGTGCTTGCATTGTATCTGTTTTAGTACAGTTTTCTGACTTGCGTTACCGTTGTAATTACCTGCAAAGCGTGACTCTTATCTGCGTACCCCTTAACAAAAAGCCAGTAAGCCGTGGTTGCAAGACTTGGTCCCCGCAGATCATCGATGCACTTGTATTTGCCGTGGCTGCTTTCTGCTTGTAAATTTAACTGGCTTGTCCTTGATTTAAACCTGCAATTACTCTGCATTGCACCGGCAAGATCAAGAGATAATCCTCTGAAAGGCAGCAGAACAGGTCGAAAGACAGCAGACATGGTGCAGTGAAGCACGATTCCACGTTCTGGAGCAAAGGCGCAGCCTGTACACTATCACTCACACACTGATCTTAAAAAAGTCAAAGTCTCATTTTAACCCCCCCCCCAAAAAAACATTTCTAGCAAATGTGCACCTTATCAGCTCCGCCCATAAAAAACATTCTGGCAAAGTGCAACTCTGCCACGTTCATTGATTTTTGTGCAATTATTTCCCACAGTCATGATCACTTTTTCATGAACTATTGCTGATGCAACTATTTACTTACAGTATCTGCGCTGCGCACTCTACTTTATCCAATAGCACACCTCATCTGTAGATTAGTTCCCCTAACACTTCCCCTAACATACATTTGGCTGTCAAAGCTTCAATCAGGTAAAGAATACTGTAACATCAGTTTATTCATTTGTTATAATTCAGTTTGATAAACAAAAATACAAATTATATAAACTTTTGTTGTTGTATCTGATGGAACTTTATGCCAAATCCTGGATATCACCAGGTCCAGACAACACCACACATCATGAACAATCACATACCGATCCTATTGTAGGTCCAAAAGAACACTAACTTGGACAGAGCTACTTAGCCCTGGTCTAGATTCTAAAACACCCTGTGATTTATTTAAACTTACTATGCCTCTATTGGCCTCCCAAAGCAATTAACTATTTCATTATACTTGTCAAACCTAGTATGGAATAGCCCTGAAGGCCTGAGTTGCCAGTGCACTGGAATGGTACCCAAACTGAGTGTAAAGGCCATTGCACACTGGATGCGATAACGCAATCAAATTTAAGAAAAAGAAAACAAAACACATTATGAACATTCCCTATTGCACCTTGCACACTAATTACCGTACGACGGTGATGCGTCAATTTTGGAATCGAAGCATGTTCGATTTGATCCTATTTGACGTGCGTTAAAAATGACCAATGAAAAATGATTGGGAAGACATGTGGATTCTTGCAGTACCCTGAAGAAAATGTAAAATGTAATTGTGTGCCGCCAAACAAAAATTACTTAATGGTAAATCCAACAAAGATTACAAAAACTTTGAAAAAAAAACAAAACATGGAAAGACATTGCCGTGGACTTGGACATATGTACTGTAAAACATAAAAACGTGGATTTTGTGCAGCATAGGTTATTACAAGCATATACTTTTTATTTCAATTGTAGTCGAGGAAGTAAAGAAACAGTGGTCTAACCTGGAGACACATATCAGAGAAAGAAGCGTGACAGGGCAAGAGTGGTCAGGGCTCAACAGTCAGAAAAGAAGAGCAGTACATGAAAGTGATGGAAAGTATTTTCGGTAGGTCATTGCTAGCTTCCCAAATTCAACATTGGTCATATGGTTCCTGATGCTATGATAACCATGTTGTGTAATATTTATTTATTTATTTATTTATTTATTCAAATTTTTAAGATGTAACATAAAATTATCATGGACAGGGGGCGAAGAATCTCAATATATAATTATACATAGACTTTATAGCTTTTGCATATATTAAAGGTCTTAACAGCTTTTTTGTTACTAGATTTTTTTATTATATTAACATATTGTTCCATTTCTTTTGAAAACATGAAAAAAATAGGTTTTTGGAGAGTAAATTTACATTTATGGATATGGAATTTGGTCAACATGATCAAGAGGTTTACCAGAAAGATTTAATTTTGGTCTGTTTTCACAGTGAAAAGTTGGCCTGTAGGGTTGAGAAGTTGACAAACTAAGAGTATATTCTTATCAAAACCCATTGGGGAAAAAACAAAAAATTTTGTATCTAATATCTCACCATGTTGTGTTATCTAAGGCAGCAGCAGGGCTGGTAGGTGACGTAATCACACACGAAGACATAAGCCTGATATACGCTCCTTGCAAAGGTGCTGGCTCTTTTGTACAGCGGTATCAGCGCTATGCTTTAATGCGAAAGGTCTCGGGTTCGCACCCCCCTGTGTGCTGATTGCCTCCCTCCGTGTGATGCGCCTGCCTGCATTAACTGTGATATCGCTACAATATTAACGCATATAGTGTGCAATGGCTTGACGGACAAGTTTTTCGGATGATAGGTTCGAAATGGTCTAAAGGCCTTAAGTGTGACAAGCCCAGTAAATCCCAGATAATGAGCAATACATGAACCAAGGAGGGATCATCACCAGCACACATGACCTGTATTATGGAATTAGGAGCTAAGCCCAGAACAGCGAGCACTTGACAGAACTTCTTATTAAGACTGTTATTGTAGTCAAATACAGCCTTGAGTGTTTGCTGATTACCTGTATGTGCTGGCTCTCTTGTGCAAGTTTCAATAGCAAGAGTCATTACTGATAAAAAGGTTAAAGCCTTCTTCCCCAGAGATGGATGGGTTACCTAATGTTTAACAGACAGTGGAACAAAGTCCCAGATATGTACTGTGGCACAAACAAACAGTTTCAATATATACATTGTATTTGTAAAAACACAGTTCTAAAACATAAAGAGCTGGAGAAGAGCTTATTGAATTGGAAAGAAACTTGATGTTGATGCTGTCCTTCTGTGTGTATAATAAACATCATGGTGTCTATCTGCATGCAGTAGATGCAGGCGTGAGGATCTACTTTCTCATGTTACTGTTTGCCCTGACTGAATTTGCAACCCTGTGAGAGATGGATGGTACCCACATGCTTATTCCCTTGAGTAGTTGGGTGGGGAATATGGGAAGTAAACAAACTGTGAGCGCTTGTATACAATTTTGCAAAGTCCAATTAATGATTGTTCCCAGTGTTTTCAGAGATGGTTTAAAATTTTCATTGTGATATCCTCAAAGAAATGAATTCCTGGCTGAGATATTTTTAAAAGCTTTCTTTTAGTTGGAAGTTGGATAGAAGCAGTGGCTCATCCCAGCAAGCAGCAATTTGTTTCAGGAGAAGTTACTCTGATGGTAGGCTGTAGCTTTCAACATTTCCCTGCCGGAATAATATACATTTTCTTTGCTAATTTCCTTAATTTTGAACGTAGAAGAAAATATAGCCCATATTTTCTCATGATGTCTGCACTGCAGACTCTACAGTCCTTGTCAGTGAGCTAAAATTATTTCTTCACATCATAAATGTCACTGAGGTTGGCACCTAGGGTTACATTTGAAATCTTAAACATGTGCGTACTGTATCATATTCACACTTGTATTCTGTCATAATGTCAGTCTTTTCTTTTATACGCACAGGGGCTTGTAATTCAATAAAAACTGAATTCATGTGAAGGTAACTTTAATTAATGAAAGCCCAGACATACAGTAAATTCACCATAACCAGGGATAACGTTACTGGGAACATATTTATAAAATATTAGTATTAATATTGTTCAGGTTAACAATATGAATGAAGCCGAAAAAAAGTGCGTATCCGATAGCCCAATGCACCATAGGGACAACATGGACACAAACAAAGGGGAGATAACTGCTTGTGGCTGGAGATGCAATACTGAGTGTTTTTTGATTCAGTGCCTTTTAAACCTGTTTTACTCTGGGGGGTGGGGGGGATTACACAGCCCGTGAAGTAACTTTTAAAAAATGGATGGTGAGTAAGTAGATACAAGAAAATGCACAGAGTCCTTTTCTTCAATCAGTTGTTGGGTTTATTGAAATATGCAGGGAGTCTGGTCCCAGGTACAGGACAAACAGAAAACTCATCCTTACAATGTTTGCATGACATTAAATACCCTTCTGTATAGATGGTCCACCTCCTCTTTCTCTGACACTTAACCAATAGCAAAGGTACAACACATTATTCTGTCACCATATATTTAATCTATTGTGTGTGTCTGTGTGACGACCTCTGAACTAGGTGCATTCTTCAGACCCCTGGTGCCCAAAAGGTCCATACATCTGGTTTTTGTTATCTTCTTGAGACCCTTTGATTCCAGTGGCATTATCTCTTTGGATCTTTCTGAGAACCTTTGGGTCCAACGCCAGTCCCTGGGAGCCTTTTATCCCCTTTATGCTTTGTATTCTAAAAGTCTTAGAGCCTGACTGATAAGAGCATTGTTATCTTGTTAGTTTGCAGTCAATGCTGGGCAAGAAGCTTGTAGACGCAACGTCTCTATCAATTGTTAGCAGTACATGCAATTTGAACCAAACAGTCTGCTATCTGCAATATTAGTCTCTTTTCAGAAAAGAACACCAGTATAGCTCTGCCAGTCCACATGTGTAGCAAACTGCTAATCAATTCTCAATCCATGTTTTCCAACAGCCCGTTTAAAATAAACAGCACGTGTGAAAATAAATTGGACCTGACGCACCTGACAAGTGCTGAATAAATGGCCCGCTAAGGGTTAATAAGAACATAAGAACATAAGAAAGTTTACAAACGAGAGGAGGCCATTCGGTCCATCTTGCTCGTTTGGTTGTTAGTAGCTTATTGATCCCAGAATCTCATCAAGCAGCTTCTTGAAGGATTCCAGGGTGTCAGCTTCAACAACATTACTGGGGAGTTGATTCCAGACCCTCACAATTCTCTGTGTAAAAAAGTGCCTCCTATTTTCTGTTCTGAATGCCCCTTTGTCTAATCTCCATTTGTGACCCCTGGTCCTTGTTTCTTTTTTCAGGCTGAAAAAGTCCCTTGGGTCGACACTGTCAATACCTTTTAGAATTTTGAATGCTTGAATTAGGTCGCCACGTAGTCTTCTTTGTTCAAGACTGAACAGATACAATTCCCTTGAAGTAATGTTAAAATATAGTATAGTAAGAATGGGATCAAGAGAGTTTTAATAGGTGTAATTGGTAAAATTGTGCTGGAGTCCTCCTTAATAGAAGGTGTCTGTTGAATCTCATTTCTGATGTCTGGTATTTTTATTTTTAAAGAAATGTAAGAAGTCATTGCAGCTGTAATTGGAGCCAGTGTCAAGGGTAGGAGTATTAGGGGAAGGATTAATTAGCACAGAAGGACCAGAGATATACTCATACCTAGAAGCCCTGCAGCAGTCTTTCTGACGGCTGTATTCAAAACACTGTAAATAGTATAACGAAAAGATGTAATTTTTTTTTTTTTTGAGTACGCCACAAACATCTGAACAACCGAAGCATGCATATATATGCAGTGTGTGTGTGTGTGTGTGTGTGTGTGTGTGTGTGTGTATATATATATATATATATACACACATACATACACTCAAGCATTTATTTTACAAAAAAAGAACATGTAAGTAAATAAACATCTGAACAGACATCGGTTTACAACATACGGTACATATTTATATATGTATGTTCATTAGCTTTAATGTGAAGGTTAAAATCACCCAATAAAATAAGCCTATCATATTTGACTGTCAGTATAGATAGCAGAACCCCAAATTCCCTCACATAGTGTGTTTGACTTAGGTGGTCGATAAATAATTACAATATGAACAGGTAATGGACTGTTTAATGTCACGGTTAAAACTTCAAAAGATGAATAACCTTCAACAATTTCCTGTTTGATTTTAAGTTCACTTCGGAAAACAGTAGCAAGTCCACCTCCCCGCCCAGTCGAGTGAGCTTTCTGGAAAAAAGAATAGCTAGGTGGAGAAGCCTCAATCAGGGAAGCATTGTTATATGGTCCATGTTTTAGTTAAAGAGAGAATATCAATGTTGTAATCCTGAATAAATTCACCAATTAACAAAGCCTTATTAGACAGAGACCTGACATTAAATAAATCTAGGTGTAAATTGGTCCAATCAAGAGCATGTGATTGAGCAGGGGTAATAGGAATTTGAAGGTTGCTGTAGCACACTCCTCTGTGTTTGCTCATCGGGTAGCAGGAATGGCAGGATACTTTAACCTGAATTTGACATGACTCTTTAAATTCCCTCCCCAGTTCCTGGTATGTTGGTAATGATTAAGCATTCAAGAAATCTCTGCTGCAAAGCTAACAGTGCAGTTCTGACACCTGAAACAGGTAAGCGATTTCACAATTGAGACACAACACAAAGTCCAGGGACATCTGGACATCATTTATTTAGCTGCCAACTGATATTGAACTCCCCAGCAATAACAGCTGAGGTTCAATTAATAGCACCCAACAGTGGGTTTATGTAATGCTATTGCACAAACAACAGTCCAGCCAAAAGCATGCACAGTGGCCTGTGTTAGAACACATTAATACTCTTATTCACCATACAGCTACTATTTGTCTCTGACTATGTCTCTTGTGGTCCACTTAGACCTCTCTCCTCTCCTAGACCCTAGCCTCACCAATCCCTCAAGCTCCTCTGTGGGACATCCTCAATCCTAGAGTCCATCTTAAAACCTGAATGTGTAGCAGGGAATGTGTGTCAAAGAGAAACCCACAACTGTGTCAGGGGGCATGAGAAAATGAAATGGCGAAGAATAATGGAACTCCTGGACTGAATTCATTAAACAAACAGAAATAAACCATATAGATAAGATATAGAATCGAATACGATTCCAAGGGCAATACAGGTTCAAATATGGAATTAGGCCTTGGCCTTGATCAAGCAGAATCTTACCTTGCAAACTTATCTTAATCACAAGGTTTAGATCTTTATCCTTGTTCTGCGAGAACCATTAAAATAAATATTTACAGCATTTCCATTTGGGACACTATTTATTTAAATTGCTATAGTAGTCATTTAGTAGTTATTCAGTACAGAAAGAGTCGAACCTTTATTATAACCCTGTTTACTTACCATACTTAAAGACATTTTTCATTAAATATGTTTTGATATTTGATCATTTTTATCAAATTTTGATGATTTGATTAATTTTATGTTTTAAAATTATTTGGAGTTTATTCTTGCACAAGTGAAAATGGCCTTTTGTGTTGTAGTGGAACCTTTCAGTTCTACTGGTTAGCAGTGCCCCCTGCTGGCACAACCAGGGATTAAGGTTTTTCCAGCAATAGCAACACCAACAGCTGTTCTTGATTCAGGGATGTACAGTTCCAATGAGACATATCAAGTACATGAGATGTTGTCCCCGCACACCAAGCGAGTCCCAATCTCAAGATAACTGTCAGATTCATCATACTCTGATCAGTAAACTGCTTAATTTATTTATGACAACTAAAATATATTACACCAAAATTTAGTTTTAATCATTTTTTAAAAAATGCCATTATGAACAACAGAAGACATATAAATACAGTCACAGACAGAAGTTTTGGCACCCTGCACTTATTATACCAGAATTCAAGGGAACAGATCAAGGACAAGCATTTAGTAAATCTTAAACACTTTTTTAAATTAAACAAGAAGCACTATATACACAATCTCTAGTAATTTCACAAATAAGAAGCACTATATACAC